>NC_135492.1:45085149-45386816 GCF_052094955.1 Ictidomys tridecemlineatus | reverse complement strand
GTCCCCAGAGATGAAAGAGCAGACAGGCTGGGCTGGCTGCCTGCAGATGGACTGATTAATGCGCAGTTGCAGCGGGCAGTCAGTCAAACCAGTGGGTTCAGATTCTGCTCTGTCCTGGCTTGATTTCGGGGCGGAGTGGTCTCGCTGTGTGCTGGAGGCCCTGGCTGGGGGGCCTGTGCTAATTTGCATGAATGAATTCAACCACTTGGCTGGCTTGAACCGCTGCAAAGAAAGTCACTGAAAATATATTTTGCAGAGTGCCTGGGGACAGGCCCTGTTCTAGCAGCCACCCCATCTCTTGAGGGCCTTGGGTTTTAGTAGTAATAGAGGAAGAAAGATGAGGGATGAGTAATAAAGGAAATAAAATAGTTCCAGAGTCTATGGGGGATGATTATAGGTCAGGATTGTCAACCTTGACACTAAGGACATTTGGAATGGGTATTTTGACTGTCAGGGGCTGTTGGGTGCATTACAGTACATCAAACAGCATTCCTGGTGTTTCCCGCATGACATACCAATAGCGACCTCACTAGTTGTGATAAATCAAACCCAAAATGTCCCCAAACATTGCCAACACATCCCCTGGAAACCCAAATCACCCCTGCCTTGTTGAGAATCACCACCCTAGACCAGAGCTGTTCAATTAAATAAATAAATAACAATGCAAGCTGCAAGAATAATTTAAGATTTTCTAGTAGCTACATTTTTAAAATAAAAAGATCTGGGTATGATGGCGCAGGCCTGTAATCCTAACTACCTGGGAGGCTGAGGGAGGAAGGAGGATAGTGAGTTCAAAGCCAGCCTCAGCAACTTAGCAAAACCTAAGCAACTCAGTAAGACCCTGTCTCTAAATAAAATATATAAAAAGGGCTGGGGATGTGGCTCAGTGGTTAAGCACTCCTGAGTTCAATTTCAATGGCTGGGGATGTAGCTCAGTGGAAGAGTGCTTGTCTAGCATGTGAGATTCTCAGCATGCATGCGAGCACGCACACACACACACACACACACACACATACACACATAAAATAGTTTTTTTTTTTTCAGTGCTGGGGATCAAACCCAGACCTTCTACATGCTAGACAAGTGCTCTATCATTGAGCCCAGGTGAAATAAATTTAAAGATGTTTTTTATTTTGCTCTAAAATATTATCATTTCAACATGGAATCAATATAAAAAGTTAGCCATGAGATCTTTTTTACGTTCTTTTTTTCTTAAAAAGTCTTCAAAATCTTATAGGTGTTTTCCACATAGCACATCTCAATTCCAATAGCTCCTCTGGGCCTGCTGCCTGCATGGCAAATTTCAGCGTGTGCTCTTTTGAGCACAAGAGAAAGCCTGAAATTGGAGCCCTGCTACTCAGAGTAGAGCAAAGACTAGCAGCTGTGCATCTCCTGGCAGTGCAGAAGAAATGCAGGATGGGGCAGGGGGTCGTGGTGCAGCCCAGCGGAAGAACTCTAGCTAACACATCCCCAGTGCAAATGTGCACGCACCAGCAGCTCAGGCCCTCCCCTTCCCCAGACCTGTTGAATCAGAATCTGCATTTCCACAAGTTTCCCAGGTAATCTGTATGCATATTAAAGTTTAAGAAGCACTGGGCAAAGAAATCAGAGTACCTGGGATTCAAGTCTATGTATGGAGAGAGTAAGAGGTCAGAAAATAGACCCTACAGCTTCTAGGAAGTAACATTTGTGATTCAGTTTCTGCATTTCTAACATGGGGCTTGTTTGTACTCTTTCTTAGGGTTGGAGTGGTTCTTAGTAAGTATGAGCTTGTCACCTGGTACACTTTCCTCTCTGGGTACCAGTCCCACCCCCCTTTTAAGTATTTTTTTTAAATATGGACACAATATCTTTATTTTATTTATTTTAATGTGGTGCTGGGGATCGAACCCAGTGCCTCACATGTGCTAGGCAAGCTCTCTACCACTGAGCCACAACCACAGCCAATCCCAATTCACTCTTTATTTCATTAAAAACCTTTCTCAGAATCTATCTTTCTTATTATTTAGGCCACAGGTTGCTGAGGGGGTGGGGGCTAAAAGGAAGTTTTTGCTATCAGGAGTGCTGCCCCAAGAAGGCAGGCCCTGGATCCACCTCAGGTGGAGCAGCCTGAAGGGCCTTGGTGGGGTGAGGCCCCCACACCAAGCCTAGATGGGGTGTGCAAATGCCTCACACCCTCTCACACAGTGAGCAGTTAGGGGGCAGTGTGCGTGCAGAGGTGGCTCTGATGCCTGTGGGGACTTCCTGTTCCCAAGGCCGGAACATTCTAGAAAAATGGTTACTAAGGAGCTAGAGGTCTGCTGTTTCCCAAGTTCCCCCACAAGACAAAGTCTTGTCCCTGCACCTGTGCAGGAGGGTCCATCTCCACTCCAGCCTGGGATCTGGGTGAAGCCAAGCTCTGGGTTCTCCAGTCCTTTTGATTTCTACTCACAATATGTCCGAAATGGGAGGTGTTTCCAAACCCCACAGCTTAGCCTGGTTTTCACTTCCTTGGCCTTTTCTCTGGCCTCTGGGCGGGCTCCCCTCTGCAGGTAGGAGGCAGGAGGGAAGGTGAAGCAGAGGTCAGGTGAGGCCAAAGCCTCACCTGAGGTTCCCCTGGCCCTGTCCTCAGCTCAGCCAGAGGGGGCACTTGGGCTTCACAGACTGCTGACACGCTTGAGCAGGGACCAGGGAGCACACAGGCACAAGTGGGTAGAAGGCACCCTGCTTGCCTGTTTCCACTTCCCAGTGAGCTTGCATCTGGCTTGGTCAAGCCAGAGTGCTGGATTTGCTACATGGCCTTGGAGTTATTCTGGAGGTCATAGTCATATATAAGAAGGTGAGATTGGGCTGGAGCTGGAAATGGGGCTGGGGCTCAGTGGTGGAGCACTTGCCTAGCATGTGTGAGGCCCTGGGTTCAATCCTCAGCACCACATATAAATAAATAAAATTAAGATATTGTGTCCATTTACAAAAAAAAAAAAAGGAGAGGTTGGGTGTGGTGGTGCACACCTGTAATCCCAGCAGTTTGGGAAGCTGAGGCGGAGTATTACAAGTTCAAGGATTGCTCAATTGCCAGTTTCAGCAATTTAGCAAGACCCTAAGCAACTCAGTGAGACCCTATCTCTAAATAAAAATATGTAAAAGGGCTGGGAATGTGGCTCAGTGGTTAAGCATTTCTGGGCTGAATCTCCGCTACCAAAAAAAAAGAGGTGAGGTTTTAAAAATGAATAAGGCATGTCTATAATCCCAGTGACTAGGGAGGCTGAGGCAGGAGGACTGCAAGTTCAGGGCCAGCCTCAGCAATTTAGTGAGATCCTGCTTCAAAGTTAAAAAAAAAAAAAAGAAAAGAAAAGAAAAGGAGGCGGGGAGAGGGAGGTGGGCTGGGAATGTGGCTCAGTGGTAAAGTGCCCTTGGGTTCAGTTCCGGTTCCAGGGAGGAGCAGAAAGAGAACAAGATTGTTGGGGTGGGAGTCCTGTGGTGGAGTGTCTGCCTAGCATGCACCCGGCCCTGGGGCTCTGGGTGCCATCCCTGACACCACACATGGTCACTGTCATTAGGCTCTAATATTTACTGTGTCTCCTTGGTGATTCAGGAACATTAATTACTTTTCAAAAGGGAGCAAAGAATAAATAAAAAAGAAGAGAGAGGGAGAAGGAAGGAAAGTAGAAGGGAGAGAGAGAAAGAAAAGTCTTAGACCTTGTGGAATGTTCAAAAAGAAAAGACAGAGGAAGGAAGGAAAGAAGAGTGGGAACAGGTGGAGGAACTGGATATGCCACATGCCGAATACATCATGGGCCTGACACTGGTTATTTCTGTTTGTTTTGTGGTGCGGGGGTGGGAGGGGGTAGAACCAGGGCCTGTGTGTGCTAGACATCCGGCTGCACCCCTAGCTGAGCCGTCCTCTTCCCCATCTCTTCTTCCTCCTCCTCCTTCATTTCATACCCATTTTGCAGGTGGGAAGAGTTAGGCCCAGAGTGGCCACTTTGAGGCAGTGTGCCCTGGATTGGAGTGTCCCTTACTAGTTTGGTGACCTTGTATGGGTCACTGATTCTGTCTGGCTTTCCATTTTCTCATCTGCAAGATGGAGATAGTCATGGCTACTACATGTCAAGCTGGGAATGCCAGCGCTGTGGTGGAGCGCGTGCTTAGCATGGGCAAGACTCTGGGTTCCATCCCCAACATCCCAAGAGGGGGAAAAAATACAAAAAAAACAAAAACACTCTACAGAGCTGTAAAGGAGATAGTACCTGCAATGCCTAGTCCATACCTAGCTTCCAAAACCAGGTGGCTCGGAGCACCACTGTTTTTGAGTGAGTTGCTTGGGACCTCGCGGCTAGCCAGGAGCCACAGTTTGGACTCTAAAGTCCAGAGTGCACACATTTCACACAGCAGACTGACTCACTAGGTAGTGAGGAAGCAGGAACGTGGCACGTAAACTATAAACCCTCTCCCCCACAGGCACACATTCACACGGGAGTGACACCTGTTGTTTTCGTCTGCCTAGCGACCATTCTTTTTTATTCTGGGAACAGCATCCACTTCTCTTTCAGTCCCTGAGATTCATATAGATTTAACACCGTCGCCTCAGGGTGAAGATCGTGACTCAATCCAGGGCAGGATTAATCCTGAGATTTGTTATTGTTGTTGTTGAGAAGGAAAAATTTCTTTCTAAAGATGTAATTAAGCTGGTAGAATGTAAGCCTAGCACTACTGGGAAGATTCTTGGCCATTTTCTGGGTCCATGAAAGCAAAGCTGAGAGATAAAGAACAACAGATCCCTACTACTATCATCTGATCACCTGGATACAGCTATGCCTGAAGCCATCTGCTGGATTTTCCTCTCCTCTGGATGATTTGAATCTAGTTTCTGTCTTGCAAACAAGAGTCCTCACTGACTTGTGTGATATTAACACTCAGGTGCTTTAAAACCTAACAGACTGACTCAAAGTTATAAAGACCAAGGAGGAAAAAGGCTAAACAAATAAAAAACACTTTCTCACTTTCTTTCAACTTATATATACATGAAACAACTGCTTTTGAGTGTGCAAACATGTCCAAAAACAGTCCCTTCACATTACCACCACTTATTAATGACCTGGCTACCTACATAAACACCACTGTTCTTTGTGTCAGGATCAGAGCCATCCACATAAAGTGTATGTCGATTCCACAAAAATTTACCAAGCTCCATTTCAGATGCCTCTTTGAGAAAGCCAGAGTTGATGAAACTAAGTAAAAATCCAGATTTTCTCAGAATGTATTTCTTTACAATCTAGTTTTTAAAATGCTTTCACTGGTGCATTATAGTTGGGTTCATTATGACACAATCACTCATGTACCGGATTTCATTTGCTCCTTTTGGGTCCTCAGTGCCTCCTCTTTCCTTCTCCTCCTTCCTCTCGCTGATCTCCTTCCTCTACTCTATTGATCTTTCTTCTATTTATTTATTTATCCTTGATGGGTGCTTTATAGATATACATAGAGATGAAATCCGCCGTGGAGTATTCATATATGTTCGTAGAATAATTTTGTTAAATTCATTCCATATTTCCTCCCATTTCCCATCTCTTCTCCCTCCCCCCTCAATCTCCTTCCTCTACTCCATTAATCTTCCCTTTATCTTTATGATATCCTCCCCCACTCCTGACACACACACACACACACACACACACACACACACACACACATTTTTCCCCCCTTATTTTGCTCTACCTTCCTCATGAGAGAGAAAACCTTCAACCCTTGACTTTCCAGCCCTGGCTTATTTCATTTGTCATGATGTTCTCCAGTTCCATCCATTTACTAATGCCATAATTTCCTTCTTCATGGCTTAGTAGAACTCCATTATGTATATATACCATATTCTTTATCAATTCATCTGTTGATGGGTACTTGGCCTGGTTCCATCACTTGGCTGTTGTGAATTGTGCTGCTATAAACATTGATGGGCCGGTATGACTGTAGTATGCTGATTTTAATTCTTTTGGAGAAATACCAAGGAGCGGGATAACTGAGAAAGTATACATATAGAGAGATCTCTCCGTATTTTTAATTTTTAGTTTGGAATTGTTCTTCTGGTTGAACTCCTTTAAAATAACAATCATTCAATAAATATTTACTGTCCCCTTCCATGTAGTAGTTGTCTTCTCATTGTCTTAGGATAAATCAAGATGAGGAGAATCACCAGGTGCAGTGGCACACACCTGTGATCTCAGCAACTTGGGAGGCTGAGACAGGAGGATTGCAAGTTTGAGGCCAGCCTCAAGAACTTAGTGAGGCCCTGTCTTGGAAAAATTTAAAAAAAAAAAAAAACTTAAAAAGGACTAGGGATGTAGCTCAGTGATAAACTACAGTACCAGTTACGTACTGGTAAATCCCCAGTATCAAAATTTAAAATAAAAACAAATGAGGATTACTATTTTATTGTGTCTTAAGTATTTAGTATTCCAACACAGAAAACAAGTCTTCTCCTCTCCCTTCCCAAGAATCCATGTCTTCCTCTTCTTCCTGAAAGACTATGACTTGGCAGCCCAAAGCTCCACCTTTGGAGTTGGCTTTGATTACCAGAGATCCCATCTGTTGGGGGCACTGAGCCCCTGAGTCATACAGAGGAATGTCTCCCACCCAAGCAGCCAGACTTCCAGCCACAGGCCAGCTGGTGACCCGGCTGCCCCTGAGCTGAGAAGCTGGGAGGGCCGCCTCACAGACGGTCACCCCATGATGACCTCACCTGCTAAACCGGTGACTCACCACGTGATTCTCTCCCCTACCAGCCAAATCTTGCTCATTTGGAATACCTGAGGGGAATACCAGTCTCCTGTGTTTAGCAAAAATGCGATTGTGAGCTATTTTTGTAAAGGCATGATGTTTTCTTTCACATGGAGGCCACCAAACCCAGGCAAAATTAAATGGGTTCTGGGTTAAGGGTACAAGGAATCTCCTTCTACAAGAAAGAGTTGAATAAGAATGGGAATTGGGGCTGGGGATGTGGCTCAAGTGGTAGCGCGCTCGCCTGGCATCCTCAGCACCACATACAAACAAAAATGTTGTGTATGCCAAATACTAAAAAATAAATATTAAAATTCTCTCTCTCTCTCTCACTCTCTCTCATTCTCTCTTTAAAAAAAAAAGAATGGGAATCAGTGATGTGGTTTGATTTCTCTCTCAAATATGTTTTTCTCATTGTGGTGAAACACGCACAACACAAAAGCTGCTTGTTACAAAAGCGTTTATACACCAGTGGTATAAAGTCCACCCACAATGTTGTGTCCATCACCGTTATCCATTTCTACAGCATGTTCATCATTGCAACAGAAATCCTATACCAAACAAGAACTTCCTGTTCCCCCTTCCCAGCCTCTGGCAACCTCCACTTCTGGGTGTCTGTTCTGGGTATCTCAGGTCAAGGACCTTTTAGGTCTGACTTATTTCACTTAGCATCATGTATTCAAGGCTCATCCAGATTGAACCATCTCAGTACTTCATTCCTGTTGAAGGCTAATTGTTCATTGTATGTATGTACTTATCTGTTGATCTATTGGTGATGTTTAGATGGTTTCCAACTCCTTGGCTATTGTGGGTGGCTTAATTTCGAGTCCTAAAGATTGTTTACTTTTTTTTTTCTTTCTTATTTATTTATTTGGTACTGGGGATTGAACCCAGGGGTATTCTACCAGTAAGCTCCATCCCCAGCCTTTTCCATTTTTTATTTTGAGGCAGAGTCTTGCTAAGTTGCTGAGGTTGGCCTTGAACCTGAGATCTTCCTGCCTCAGCCTCCTGAGATGCTGGAATTACAGGTGTGAGCCACCATACCTAGCCTGCTTGTTTTCTTTAATAGTTAGAAAATCTCTGTAAAGATTCTCAGTGTTCATCTGTAAGTTGGGACTAAGATAACCAATTCAGACTACTTCTCAGGGGTGTTGTGAAGATGGAAGTTAGATCCACAAAATACCTGCATCACTCAAAAGTGTTCTTACCTTGTTTTCCTAAGCTTTTTGCTTAACTTTTCCCCATGAAGAAAAAAACGAAGAAAAAGAAACCTACCCTTTCCTAATCTCCTTTTAAAATATAATAATTTTTAGCTGGAAATGATCCCAAGTGAACAATTTTTTTCTGGTGTGTTTGTGTATATTTTACTCTCTCCATTCTCCCCAAAACTGAGTGCAAGTGTATCAAATGCCTAGTATAGACCAAAGCACTGTTCTACTAATTACTAAGCATTAATTCACTAGCTGTGCCTCAGTTTCCTCTTCTACAAAATAAGGACCAAAGTAACAGAACCAACCTCATAGAGCTGTTGGGAATACTTAAGGTGGTAGGTTTAACACAGTGCCTGGAATATAGGGGGCATTCATGGTAGCTGCATGTATATTATGTTTTATTTTTATTACGTGTGTGCACATGCGCATGTGCATGTGGTTCTGGAACCCAGGGCCTCAAACATGGTAGGAAAGCACTTTGTCACTGAGCTACCATCCATCCCCTTATTATTTTTTTTAAGAGAGAGAGAGAGAGAGAGAGAGAGAGAGAGAGAGAGAGAGAGAGAGAGAGAGAATTTAATATTTATATTTTAGTTTTCGGCAGACACAACATCTTTGTTTGTATGTGGTGCTGAGGAATGCCAGGCGAGCATGCTATCACTTGAGTCACATCCCCAGCTCCATCCCCTTATTATTATACATTCTTTCTCTTTTCTGTTTTTCTGTCTTTCTTTCTTTCTGGTACTAGGGATTGAACCCATGGTCTTGTGCATGTGAGGCAAGCACTCTACCAACTGAGCTCTATCCCCAGCCTTATAAAAATTTCTTATTTACAGTTCTCTTCGTTTTAATCTTCTCAAATTATTAACACACAACTAAAGATTAAATGCATGGTCTTAATGCAGTAACAAACGCATCAATGGCAAAAGGCCACATCTACCATGTTAATCCATGTAGTGAGAGGTGCCTGGCAATATAAAGAGTACAAGTTTAGGACTTAGATCTAGTTTTACTTCCTAGTCAGTCTCCCATGCACTGGACAGTCCAATTCTCCTCCTCTATAAAATGGGGATAACATCTTCCTTGTAAGGTCATGGTGAAGTCTAAATAAGTTCATACCTGTGCACTTTTGCAAGTGCTTGCAACATGTTTGCTGCTACTATTATTAGCATCCCTCTCTTTGCCTGGCACATTCTGGGTACTCAATAAATGTTTGCCTAAGTGAATTAAAACAAGCATTGCTTCACTGAGGGTAGATAAGGCAAGCCAGCCTTCAAACAGTCATGAGAAACTGCTTCATGAAAAGGAAGGTACGGAAAAACAAAACTAAACAAAAAACAACCTCCAAACACAGGGGACTAAAAAGTCACTTCTATCAGCCACAGTGCTGTTTTAGGGCTCTTCTTTGGGCTTGGATTTTTTTTTTTTTTTTTTTTTTTAGAGAGAGAGAGAATTTTTAATATTTATTTTTTAGTTCTCGACAGACACAACATCTTTGTTGGTATGTGGTGCTGAGGATCGAACCCGGGCCGCACGCATGCAGGCAAGCGCGCTACCGCTTGAGCCACATCCCCAGCCCCTTGGATGTTTTCTTTAGGGCTCTTCTTTGGGCTTGGATGTTTTCAGGGCTGTTTCTAAGACCCTCAGAGAAGAGTGCTTTGAAATCTTGATCATCACTGTATAGTATGGAAAGAGGCCCCCCAGGATGGCCCCCAGGGCAGCCCCCAGGACCCGAGGCCTCTGTCTCCTTGAGCCAGCACCCTAGAAGGCCAGTGGTTTCCTGAGCCGGCTGTGTCCCAAGTCATTTCCCGGGGAGGGTTAGCCTGCCTAAGGCTGCCAGGGTGCTGTTGGTCTCCATGACAACAGAGCGAGCGAATGAGGAGATGCTGCAAACGAGTGGTGTCATCTTCGAAACCAAAACCCCCCTGCCTCGCCCACGCAGCAGGGCCCCTGGCCTCAGGAAGTGGAATTCTTCTGGGAAAGCGGCTGACGTCGCTGGTGGCCGGGCCGCTGCCCCTGCCCAGGCAGGCGCTGATGCAAGCGCAGCCCCTGGCCAGCAAGGCCAGCGAGGCGGGCGGTCCCCCGGGAGCTGGCGCAGTGCTCTGTCTTGTTCCCTTCCGGCCACCCCGCCCGGTTCTCCCTGTGAGGAGTCAACAGCTCCTGGGTGGTTCCCAGTGGGGGAAAAAAACTGGGTCGGTCCAAACCAAACCTCCGCTGAGCTTCCCGGACTGGGACTTCGAGAATGTGAGCATCTCAATCTGACCACATTAGGGTCAAGGTCAAGGGCTATTCGTGCTCCCTGCCATCCCCTGGGGATGGCTCAGTTGGCCTGGGATACCTGGTGGCAGACGGTGCCAAGGAAACCGCCCCAATCATGAGGGAACCTTGTGTCTGGATGCGGAGGCGGTGAACCGCCTCTGGGATGGAAGTGGTCCAGCCAGGGCTGGTCTCTATCGCCCTCTGCTGGGAGAATGGGGGATCGCTCTAAAATTCCCACCGGCACCTCCCAGAGACTTGGGGAGGGGCTGCAAGGTTAGGGTGCACCCTCCTCTTTATGAATAGGGATAGGGAGACAGGCGCGGTGGCCCACCCTGCAATTCCACCAATTCGGGAGGCTGAGGCAGGAGGATGGCATGTTTGAGGCTAGCCCAGCAACTTAGCGAAGCCCTCAGCAACTTACTAGAGCCTGTCTCAAAATGCACAATAAAAAGGGATGGGAATGTGGCTCCATGGTAAAACATCCCAGGTTCAATACCCAGAACCCAAAACAAAAGAAACAAAATCAACTAGCCAAACGAAAAAACCATAAAGTAACAACACGGGAAACGGAATCTTAGAGGGTAAGGGATGTATCCATAGTTGTGCCCCTACTCTAGGACCAATTCAGGACCACAAGTGGCACTAACACTCTCACTGCCAGGCCTATGTTTTTGAAAAGAGGAGTCTCCCATCCTTAACACCTGTGACTGAGGTCTTACTCCACAGTGTTCCTGGGAGGACTTTCATCACCTGGTCCCATTAGAGATTCTAAATGGGATTCAGCACCCTGACTTTTTGCAGGGTTCACAAAAATCAAAACTATTTTTGTAATAATATGGAGGGGCCAGGTGGTGCACTCCTGTAATCCCAGTGACTCAGGAGGCTGAGGCCGGAAGACTACAAGTTCAGGGCCAGCCTCAGCAATTTAGCAAGACCTAGGCAAATTAGTGAGGCCCTGTCTCAAAAAATAAAATAAAATAAAAAGGGTTGGGGATGTGGCTCAGTGGTCAAGCACCCCTGGGACCTTTGGGTTCAATACCTGGTACAAAAAAAAAGTATAAATGGGTCCCAACACCAAAGCATTTTAAAACAGCTGCTCTGTTTCAAGTGGTCACCTCCCAGTCACAGTCACATCACCCTCCTTTATTTTCCTCATGGTTCTTTTCACTAAAGAAATGACTGTTTTATTTTGAATGTGTTCATGAATCTTGTTCAAATGCAGATTTGGATTCAGTAGGCCTGGGGTGGGGCCGGAACCTAACAAGTTCCCAGAGACTGAGGCTGCTGGGCTGGAAACCACATTTTGAGAACTGCGGCTCTAGTGTTTTGTCTCATCTGGAGACAGGGCTTGCTTGGGACCCCTCCTATGGGGGGGTATTCGATACCTATTGAATGGCTATTCGATATATGGGCAACCAGCTCCTCCCTGCCTGGGGTTCACAACCCCTAGATGAAATTGAGTTTGCAAATTGGGAGAAGTAGGAAAAACAGTGTCCAAGATGAAGAGGAACTGGGTGGGGTGGGCTACATTGCTGCAAGCTACTCATGAAACAGATGTTAAGCTTATTCGGGTACAGTTCTAGAACCAGCTAGAATCACTCCCCCAATCTCAAAGTACAATGTACATAGTTGAACAGTAGGAATTTCAGTTGTCATGCAAAAACTTTTACAGGGGGTGGGGTAGGGGATTTCTAAATATGCCATATAGCATTTTTGTAGTGGGGTGGAAAATATATTTAAAACCAAACTACTTGTAACTGCTTCTGCTATCTAAATCGGGGTGATAGTATAATTTACATCAGTGGAAAAATGAATCTCTATACTGGGTCTTTCCACTTACAGAAGGGAAGAAGACTGACGTGGTAAACCTTCTGCCACTTGCGTTCTACTGCCAGAGAAGGGATTACAAACTCAAGGGCCTCCAGAAGTCAGGTCACGTCAACAGGAGAGCCCCATGGATTCCGTGAAGAGGAGCTATTTTGCCTGACTGAAGAGGGTAGGTCTTATTCAAGTTGTGGCCGCCATGTTTGATGGAGGACCTTGTGTTATCCTTGTGCTATCTCATCTTTTGAAAGAAGTCGCAAACCCAGAGTTACAGGTGAAATGCATCCATTTTTTTTTTAAGTCAGAAAGAAAATCAAATCAAACACACACACACACACACACACACACACACACACACACACAAATGCAAACGCTGGGACAAGCAAAGTAGATCTTCCCAGTTCTGAGATAAAGGGGTAGAAAAGGGATGAGGTGGGCCTTTGTTTAGCCAAGCACTGAGTATTCTCCAAGGAAGACCATAAATATATTCATAACTGGGCACCAATGGTGTACTAGCTCCATAGATGCACTTCCTTTACATTCTCTGACTGAAACTTTGTAACAGTGATGAAATATTACAGAAAAGAAACTTGCCCTCAGTTACTCAGCTAGCAACCGGGAGAACTAGATCTGGATGACTCTCAATATTATGTTTTTAAATTCTTTGTGGCATATAAAATAATGTGATAATATATAATATTATATATAAATACATAAATAATATATAATAATCATTCTTAGCATTGTGGTAGCTTGCATTTGGAGACATTTGGAGACTTTTCTGGGGTTTTTTCTTGATACTGGGGACTGAACCCAGGAGTGCTTTACCCTTGAGCTATATGCTTTCCTCGGCCCGTTTTTTGTTTTGTTTTTACTTTTTATTTTGACATACGGTCTTGCTAAGTTGCTGAGGCTGGCCTTGAATTTGTGCTCCTCCTTCCTCAGTCTAGGATTATACACCACTGTATCAGTGTTCTTGGAAGACAATAAACGTGTGCTCTTTTAAAAATGATGATATATTAGTATGTGGCAGCTTATTCACTAGGATTTCAAAATATCATTTTGGTACTTCCTTTAGTATATTTCCACTGAATATTTACTTTATGCCAGTCTCTGTGGTACATGCACATTAGGAATACCTCCATGAAAAAATGACACAGGATCTCTTGCCAGGTGCTATTGATACACACCTGTAGTCCTAGAGACTCAGGAGGCTGAGGCAGGAGGATCTCAAATTCTAGGCCAACTTGGGCAATTTAACAAGAATGTGTCTCAAATAAAAAATCAAAAGGGCTGGTTGGAGCTAAGTGAAAAAGTGGCCCTTGGTTTAATCCCTAGTGCTGCAAAACAAAAAAGATAGGTTGGAGAAAAAGTTTTAAATGATGATAATACCAGGTACCCAAGTGGTGGTACTTTGGGTGCATCTTAGCTGAGGGCTAAAATATCAAGGGGAGATGGTGAGGGTGACCGAGTGTCGCAGGCAGAGACAATAAACAGCAATTAAGAAGTCCAGGAAGCAAGAGAGTGCATCAGGCGATGGAGGAAATGAAAGTAATACCTGTGGTCCTGCAGGAAGGTCTGGGAGGTAGTGATGGCAATGACACTGGGGTGAGGGTCAGAGGGCAAATCACAGGCCTTGTGGGTCATGTCAAGACATACATAAATGTAAAAATATATTAAAATATTGTGCTACATCAAAATGTATCAATATATTATATAATGTTAATGTTCATTGTATATAATTTATGAACATACATTTTTTACTCCTTAAAACCTAAATCAGAATTATGCATAATTCGTTTTTAAAGCTTTAGTGCATTTTTTTTTAACTGAGGATTGAACTCAGGGGCACTCAATCACTGAGCCACATCCCTAGCCCCTTTTATTTTGAGACAGGACTTGCTAAGTTGCTTAAGACATAAATGGCTGAGGCTTGCTTTGAACTTGTCACCCTCCTGCCTCAGCATCCCTGAGGTGCTGGGATTACAGGCAAGCACCACCGGACCCAGCTCTATTGCTATTATTACCATTACACTTTGTACCTTGAATGTTTTGCCACCAAGCCACATTCCCAGCTCTATCTAACATTTTAAGAAAACCTCAGATGCAGCTGTGGAACACGGATAGATATGCCCCTGAGATTAGGAAGCAGGGATCAGAAGCCAGTTTCCCTCCTGGCTACATCACAGCCTCCAAGGTGGCCAGGGCTTGTTCCTTCATCTCTGTGCACCCCAGATTCTCCCCTTCAGACACAATGGCATGCAGAAGTGGGGTCTGGGTAGGAAAAGAGCTCAAAGAGTCTCTCTGGGCCAGAGAAACGGGAAGCTGGGGAACTGCAGTCCATTAGGTCACACAGGAGGTCATGCCTCATCACTCCAACCCCAGACCCACGTCTTCCTTGATTGCTCACTGCACAGACTCAGCTGTCTCTAAAATGCAACTACTGTGATGTTTTAAAAGATGCTTCTCCAGCCAAGCACTGTGGCATGAGCCTAAAATCCCAGCAACTCAAGGGCTGAGGCAGGAGGAAACCAAGTCCAAAGCTACTCTAGGCAACTTGGCAAAGCCCTAAGCAACTAAGTGAGACAAATCTCAAAATAAGAAATAGAAAGGTCTGGGGATGTGACTCAGTGGTTGTGCACCCCTGGGTTCAATCTCCAGTACCCTCCCACAACACACACACGTTTCTCCAAGGCTTCAAGATAAAAGAGGTGATTGCCCTTGTGTCCTGACCACAGTGATGAAAGATTTGCAAGAATTATCTGCATTGATGCTCTCTTCCCAGCTTCAGTTGATCATGTTTTCAGGCCTAGATGGTCAGTGGCAAAGAATGCCACATCTTCTCACAGAAATACAACAAAATGTTCCAGCTTTGTCATCATGTGAGACAAGGGTACAAATCCCAAATTAGATTCTGTCCTGGAGCCAGTCACTGGAAAAACCCTTCTGGGCTTCATCTTTAAGCACTTACATATATATGTATATGTATAGTAAGGCAGGCTTTATTCAAGGAGGGCCAGCAGTGATAGATGTAGGGACCAATGTGATGGGTCCTGCAGTGAGGGAGAGAGATTGGACTCAGCTCCCAGTTATATTTTTATTCATTTATTTATTTATTTGTACTGAGATTGAACCCCGGGGTTACACCCCCAGCCCTACTTTGTATTTGATACAGAGACAGTGTCTCAATGAGTTGCTTAGCGCCCCATCTTTGCTGAGGCTGGCTTTGAACTCGCTATCCTCCTGCCTCAGCTTCCAGAGCTGCTGGAGTTACGGGCACACGCCACCATGCCTGGCTTTATTTTTAATTCAGAGACAGGGTCTTGCTACATTGCTTAGGGCCTCGCTAAATTGCTGAGGCTGGCCTTGAACCTGTGATCCTCCTGCCTCCTGAGCCCCTGGGATTATAGATGTGCACCACCACACCTGGTCGTAGTTATCTTTTAAACAGGGACAAACCAGCCTCTTAGTGGGCATGTCGTGAAGGCTGCAGGGGAATCAGTGTGGATATCCCTGAGTACAGGGCCTGGCACAGGGAAAATGCCACACAGAGAAACTGATGGACTTGCCATGCACCTCTGCTCTGTGTGTGTGTGTGTGTGTGTGTGTGTGTGTGTGTGTGTGTGTTTTCATAAAAACTTTCTCTGATTCTAAGGCTTCTGTCTTCATGCCCCTCCTCAATCACACCTTGAACGGCAGGGTTCCTATTTTAGGCATCTCACCAGCTGGACATGAGGTCCCAGGAGGAGCAGTTCAGAAGGAACTGAAGATGCATAAGCTGGATGCCATGGAAAGGTGTATTTAATTAGCTTTGTTTCACCCAAGAGGAGTAGGACCTACGAATGGGCGAGTGTTACCAGAGGGTGAAGAGGAACTGTCTTGCTATCAGACAAGTCTGAAAACGGAAGTGGACTGCCTCAAGCCCCAGTCAGCTGCCCTTTGTAGACGTGTTCAAGCCGAGGCTGGAGGACCAGGTGTGCAAGGTGCAGCCAAAGTGCTGTGCTTTGCAGTGTAGGAAGTCGGACCGGACAATTAGCTTTTGGACGGGTGCTGGGGAGGCAGTAGGCAGGACCATCAGGGTCTCCACACTTTTGTAGCTTGTTATAACAGTACTTCCTCTTTTATCTGTCTTATCTATTTGGGTTCCTGAAGATTTGAAAAGAAGATTTTGCTATCTAAAAAAAAGGTGGGAGGGTCATGGGTATTGCTGATATTTTGTTTTGTTTTTTCTTTTACTGGCCTGGATCACCTCTTGAGAGCTTTCTGAACTTTGCAGTTCCAAGGAGATGATTCAGAATTGCCCATGACCTTGAATATTTGTCAGGACTTTTTTGGTTGTAAGTGTCAGAACATTTCTCAACGTGGCTAAATCAAGAAGGGGATTTAGTGATTCCCAGGAGCCTGCAGGGGCTGTTGAAGTAGTTCACAGAATTGCAAAAGGAGCTGAGATAACACCACTTTAGAGCCCAGGACCGTGGGCACCTCCAGTTGCCCAGACTCTCTCTGTTCTTATAGCTGTCAGCTCTGCTTTTCTCATATTTTTCTTCCTGCATTTTGCCCTCTGATGCTCATGGTACCAGCAGATTGGGCTACTGGAAAGAGAACCTCTTGCTCTCAGAATGTGCACATCACCCCAGGTTCAGGTTACACCCTCTTGCCTGTGAGAGGTGAGAGGTGAGTTTACCAGATTAAAAAGGATAAAAAAAAAAAGGCTCCCTGGAAAATCAACAAACAGAAGCTGCTTCCCTCTTGGAAGACTAGGAAAAATGTGTACAAGAAAACTTTGTCATAAAATCCTGGGCTCTTTTCCAAATAAGGGAGTTCCAATGAAAAGAGTTCCTGTTCATTGACTAATGATTTAGGTTGAAATATTACATGCTTTACCTTTGTAAATTGTGATCATGAGAATCAGAGGTGGGTTTTTACTTATCCTTTCACTGATGAGAAACTGAGGTTCAGAGATATTAATTAACTTTCCCATGACCACTCAGCTAGACATAAGAGAACTGGGATTTGGCTCTGGGCATCAGTCCTGGCCTGCATTTTGAGCCGTCCCTCACTTCTGACAAATTAGAAGATGGGGAAGTGGTTGAAGGGGTGTAGATACAGACTGAAGGAGGGTTCCTCAAACACCAGTGGTAAGACCAGAACTTAGGTTCTGGGTTGGCAGTAAAGAACACTACAAAGGGCCCCAAGAGGCCTGCTTCTGAGGCCCAGCTCTGCTTCTGTGGCTGAACAGGTGTAAATCAGCATAGTCTTTTAGAAACAAAAATCCAGCTGTGCTCTGAGACATGCTTGAAGCATTTCGGCCCAGATCTCTCTCCAAGCCCCTGTGCACCTGTCTCCCTCCATAGCTGCTCTCTGTGTTCTTGTTCTTGCCATTCGATCAGTTATTTAATAAGGTTCAGGCTCCTTTGCAAATGCTGCAGTCCTCTCTGTTTGGAGGGCCTGTTCCCTTTCCCCCATTTTTCTTTGTACTGGGGTTTGAACCCAGGGGCTCTTTGTCAATGAGCTACTCTCCCCCAACATACACACACAGTCCTTTACATGTTTTGAGACAGGTTCTCATTAAATTACCAAGGCTGGCCTCCAACTTAGAATCCTACTGCCTCAGCCTCCTGAGTCACTAAAATTACAGGTATGCACCACTGTGCCTGGCAGTCCTCCCTGTTGCCAGAAGATCAGATCTCTTTGGAAAACACCCTCAATTCACCTTAACTACTCCTGCAAAGCCCTTCCCCGCCCCCCATGGATAATGAAGGTGTATTTTGGCTGATCGGGGACATTACTGCCTTATTCATCTGTATCCACAAACCCAGCAGCATGCCCAAGCTCATAGGAACAACCCCAAAGTGTTTATTGAAAGTCTCAGTGAAGGTCTAAGCACCCACTCTGAGGGCCTCCGTTTTCCCGTTGTAAATGTCAGATTGTGTAGGTGTCAGATTCTATGACTCTAAGAGCCACGAAGCACCTGGGTAAAGAGGGAGGGAGCTGGTTTCTGTGGGTGGAACTGGGTTGAATCTCAGAGAGTGTTGCATTTCATTTGAAGCCTCTGAAAGAAAAGGCTAGCTGGGTCCATCTGGTCTGGTAACAGGTGGACTCAAAAAAGAAGAGTTCATTTAAAAAGCAGCCCTGCCTGCAAAAAATATTCACACTCCCTCCCCGAAGAAGGCTGTCACTCCGTTCCTCTCTCTGGCTCTGACATATGCTTCCGTCGCTCGCTCCTGAGCGTGGTTGATATTCAGAATCTTCTGCCATGTGAGCCAAGCTGGTGTGAGAACTGGAAACGGCTTAGCTGATAGCTGGGAGCATAAAGAAGCATTCCATGATGCCCTCAAGCCCAGAGCCTTTGAGCCATGTGTCACCGGCTCAAATCTGGACACCAGAGGTTTCTTGAAACTAAACGGGGTCACTGGTGGTGTTTGCAGAGAGATGGGGGTTTTCTGAGGCTTTGGTTGGAATAAAGAGCCTACTAGGTCTTTTACATATGGGCATTTTTCTTCACTTGCCTGCCTGATGGACCCCAGAACACAGCCACGTTCAAATTCCATGTCTGTCCCTTACTATGCAATCCTGGGCAAATGACTGAATTCAAGGGTGGGGAGGCTCAGTTTCATCATCTTCGAAATGGAGGTAGTTATAATACCTACTTGTTAGTATTATAGTGAACACTAAACAAGTTATTTTGTCTAAAGTTTTCCCCTCCCCCACAGCACTAGGGACTGAACCCGGGATTTCTCCATCCCCAGCCCTTTTAATTACTTTATTTATTTTATTTTGAGAAAGGACCTCACTAAGTTGCCCAGCAGGCCTTGAACATTTGGTCCTCCTGCCTCAGCTTCCCAAGTCGTGTCTAAAGTTCTTCAAATGATTTCTGGCCCCGGCTAAGCATCCTATCAATGTCTTCAGTATTATGTGAAATGTTCTCAACACCCAGTCTGGTAGTAGGCAACAGCACTAGTATTTCCCAAAAAGCTGTCTCCAGACCACCTACCTCAGAATTGCTTGGGCAGAGGTGACACTCAAAATGTATATTTGACAATAGAAAGGACAAGGACATCCATTAATAATCAGAACTGAGAAGCAGATGCAATCTGGGAGGCTTATCCCATGCCAGTCATTCACTCTGTGGTTTCTGAACTATGGTAGATCTGGGAGAGAGATGAAGTGGCAGGGAACACACAGGTGTGTGTGTAAATAACCATCATGAGAATTGGGGTTTGCATGGCTGAAATGTGGACATCCCAAGTAAAGTTGGAACATTTGGTCGCCCACACTCAGGGACCTTAGGGACAATATCTGTTTGCCAATTGGTTCAGAAATCTATTGGTACCTTAATGACTTTTGAAGTCCCCAGCTGTCTGAATGCCAGCTCTGCCTGGAGTCTTCTGAAAATACAGATTCCTGGACCCTAAGCCAGACAGGTTAAATCTAGTCCTGGGGGGGCTGGGGATGTGGCTCAAGCGGTAGCGCGCTTGTCTAGCATGCGTGCGGCCCGGGTTCGATCCTCAGCACCACATACCAACAAAGATGTTGTGTCCGCCGAGAACTAAGAAATAAATATTAAAAATTCTCTCTCTCTCTCTCTCTCCTCTCTCACTCTCTCTTAAAAAAAAAATTCTCTCTCTCCTCTCTCACTCTCTCTTAAAGAAATAAAAAATAAAAAATGTTTTAAATCTAGTCCTGGGAAACCTGTATTCTCTACGTGCATGCCAGGTAATTCTGATGTCAGTACTGTAACCTGGGGTTTCCAAGATAAGCAGGAAGTACCCTGGTCTTTAGAAAGCAACCAATGTGAGCACATAATGGTGGTAAAATGTACTAGATGAGTGGTGATTCCATTTCTTTCCTGCTATACTGCTGATGCCCCAAGTGGGTAGCCCAGGTGATGAAGCACCAAGTTAGTGGTCAGAAAACAGATCAAGTGGCACATGAGGATTCGGAACCCCTGGCAGGAGAAGGGAAGCATTCTGAGGGAAGATTTAGCCATGTTTAAGGGAAGGCCAGCTGCTCTGGGTGGCCATAGGTAGAACTCACCATATAGGACAGATGAGTGGCAGGTGATGAAGGGTTGTGCCTTTCTCTGGTAAGTGACACTCACAGAAACCCACCAGGCCCACCCTGAACTGTGGGTACCATGGCTGTGGGTAATTTAGAACCAACCTAAATGTCTATGTGAGTATTTAATTGAGAGATGGTGATCACCCACAGCGTGGAATACAGGGCAGAGCTTAAACATGAAGTCATGGTTTATTATATGAAAAGATCTTTGGGATAAATGTGTGTATGTGCACGCCAACCCATAGCCTTGGTCTACAACTGAGCACCGTCCCCAGCATCTTTGAAATGTGTTTTTGAAAAAAAGAAAACAAAATACAAAAGAATATGATCATGGTTTTGGCATTAAAATAATTTTTAAAAAAGAAAATCAAGGCACAGTGGCACACACCTGTAATCCCAGTGATTTAGGAGGCTGAGGCAGGAGGATCACAAGTTGGAGGCAGCCTCAACAATTTAGTGATATGCTGTCTCAAAATTAAAAAAAAAAAAAAGGGCTGGAGGATGTGGCTCAGTGGCAGACCACCCCTGACTTCAATCTCCAGTACCAAAAATAAATAAACAAATAAATAAAATTAAATAATAAAAAAGTTTACCTGCATTTAACCGCAGCACCAGCATTCACTAGCTGTGTGATCTTTTTTTTTTTTTTTTGGTGCGGGGGTACTGGGGGTTGAACTCAGAGGCATATCAACCACTGAGCCACCTCCCCAGCCCTATTTTGTATTTTATTTAGAGACAGGCTTTGAACTCATGATCCTCCTGCCTCAGCCTCCCAAGCAGCTGGGATTACAGGCGTGTGCCACCGCACCCGGCTAGCCATGTGATCTTATCCATACTTCTGAATTTGGCTGTGTCTCAGTTTCCAAAATGATAAAATTGGGATAATGACAGTCACTTCTTCATTGGGTTTACTAAGGACAAGGGAAATAATCCACATAAAATCTTGAACCTGATGCTTGTCAGGATGAGACACTCAAGCAGTGACGGCTGGTATTATGAAATATACAGATAAAAAAAATTCCTGGTTCAGAGACATCAGAATGGTAGTGACAGCTCTCTTCTAAGCATTAGAAATGACTGGAATGATTTGGTTTTTGCATGCCAGTATTTTCTGAATTGCCACAATGAACATAAATTACATAAAAAGAAGAAAAAAAGGAGCTTTGATTGCTGCCCTGTTCCTAGCAGGGCCTGGTATATGGCGGCACTTGTACAGGAAATATTTTTAGAAGAACTGAATGGACATTCAGATGCCCAGGTCATGCAATTTAAGAGGCTTTGTTCACATCAAAACACAGTTATTTAATTTCCCAAAGATTACCGCCCTTGCTGTTTTAAAAATAAATGGTTCCTTAAATGCTTTCAGTATTGTTTCCTAAATCACTGAGAACTGAAACCATCAATTTAGAAACTATTTTTTTCATTAAAGATTAAAATTTTCAAATAGGGCTTTATATTGATATCAGTTACATTAGTGAGGATCCTTTGAAGTTAATAGGTATATAAATGAAACTGATTTAAGCAAAAAAAAAAAAAAAAAAGGTTTTTTTTTTGGCTCTTATAAGTAGGAGTCCCTAGGTGTTTTGCCATTTGAGAGGCCACATGATTTCATTATATTTCTGTTTCTATACAATAAATGAGATGGCTGCCAGTGGTCACAAAGTCACAAGTATTATTATTATTATTATTATTATTATTATTGGTACTAGGGATTGAACCCATGGGGCTTAACCGTTGAACCACATTCCCAGTCCTTTTTATTTTTATTTTTAAAATTTATTTTAGTTATTAAATATATTTTTTAGTTGTTGATGGATCTTTTTTTTATTAACTTATTCATATGTGGTGCTAAGAATTGAACCCAGGGCCTCATACACACTAGGCAAGCGCTCTACCACTGAACCACAGCCCCAGCCCTATTTTTTTTTTTTTTTTTGAGGCAGGGTCTTGCTAAATTGCTGAGGCTGACCTTGCACTTGTGATCCTCCTGCTTCAGCCTCCAAAACTGCTGGGAGTACAGGCAGGTGCCACCACACTCCGCCTAAGTCACAGTCTTAGAGAAAGAGATCTTTTCCAAGGACTCTGGAAAAAAAAAATCCCAGGAAAGACTGTGATTGGTCAAGTCTGGGTCATGTGGCCCTTGGGTAGAGGTTGAACACTTACCATGGGATGGGAGGGAAGGTGGAATCCAAAGGAAACATTCTCCATCAGACTAAAAAATCAAATGTCACTCTCCATAAATAACCAGGTCCCTTGTTCCCAAGGAAGATTTTTTAAAATAAGATTCTTTGACTTTGCTATGATAAGAACGCTATATCAAAATGCAAGAAATTATGGTTTTGCTGACAGATATGAACTGTCTGTCATCCAAATTCCAAGCTTTCTGGATTGTGAAGAACAACAACAACAACGGAAAAATAGAAGTATGGAAATAAAGCCTCATGATTAGACATTGAGCTTTCCCATCATACAGAAAAATCCAGCTTTTATTTCTTGTTCCGCCACTTACATCTCCAACCCTCAGTTAACTCTTTGGTAAAATCAGAGAGCTGGCTTTGATGATTTGCAATATCTCTTTTTGCATGAAGATGCTATGATTCTGGACTTGACTACCCCAAAACAAATTATGTCTGAATTTCAAAGCAACTCTCATTTGCATAGGCCTGTAACTTTCTAAATGATACTCACTTTCGAGGAATGATTTCACAGAATGAATTCTTAGGAAGCAAAGAACATTATTTAACTCTGTAAAAGTAGCTATCACTCACGTATTGGTTACTCACTGTGCCCAACGCTGTCCTAAACCCTTTACATAGATTATTTCTTTGGGCCTTCTTTGAAAAGCCCAATAAAATAATCTGTTTTCAGTGATATCTTTCCTAGTAATGTCCACATCCAGATCCCTGGAACTCATCTTGACTATGTTAGGTTATATGGAACAGAAGAATTGAGGTTACATATGGGATGAAGGTACTACTAACCAGCTGGCTTTGTGGGTCGGGTGTGGGGTGGTTATCTTGGGTAATACCAATGTAGTTGTAAAGGTCCTGATAGCCAGGCAAAGTGGCAACCACCTCTAGCAACTTGGAAGGCTGAGGCAGAAGGATCACAAGTTGGAGGCCAGCCTCAGCAACTTAGTGAGACTCTATCTCAAAATTAAAATCATAACAATAACAATAAAAAGAACTAGGGATGTGGTTCAGTGGTAAAGCACACCAGGTTTGATCCCCAGTATTGAAAAAAAAAAGGGTGGGTTCATTATAAACGAAAGAGGGAGGCAGGAAAGTCAGAGAAGGAAGTGTAATGATAGAAGCAGATGTCAGAATAGTGTTCCTGTTGGGTGTGGAGATGGGAAGGACCAATAAAAGGGAATGCAAGTGGGCCTCAAAAAGCAAGGCAATGTGGGCCTGGGGCTGGGGCTCAGTGGTGGAGCACTTGCCTTGCACGTGTGAGGCCCTGGGTTCAATCCTCAGCATCACCTAAAAAAATAAGTAAATAAAATAAAGATATTGGGTCCATCTACAACTAAGGGAAAAAAAACCCAGCAAGCTAATGGAATCTCTGCAAACACAGCCTGCAGATACTTTGATTTTAGGCTAGCAAGATCAATTTGGGCTTTAAACTTCCAGATCCATACGGTAATATATCTGTGTTGTTTTAAGTGGCTCAATTTATGATTACTTTCTTTTTTAAAAAAATATTTTTTAGTTGTAATGGACAGTTGTTTATTCAGTTTAGTTTTTTTTTAATGTGGTGTTATGTGGTGCTGGGAATGGAACCCAGTGCCTCATGTGTGCTAGGCAAGGGCTCTACCACTGAGCCACAATCCCAGCCCTCAGGATTACTTATTGCAGTAGCAACGGGAAACTAGTGAACTAGTGCAGAGAATGCTATAAACCTAATTTACTGAGGAGGACACCATCATAGCAACTTGAAATGACTTGCCCCAGGTTAGACAGCTGCTAAATGGCCAAGTCAGAATCTCAGAGCATATGTGGCTGTATAGCCTCAGCTTTAAGCACTGCACGGTTTGAATACCATGTACATGAGGCCATGTTGGGCTGTGCAGAACACAGAGAAGCATGAGAACATGATCCTGAACCTCAGGGAATTTGTGAACCTGGAAGGGTTTAAACAATATGATAGTATCAATTCCCTTTTATTGGAACAACTGAGAGTAGTCTGTCCTTATATTGAATTTTCTAGAAGGTAATCAGACTTTTCACACCATAAAGATTAATCTTCTACTGACAAATATCTCACACCTCTGTCTCCTTGTCTACCAGATTCTCTGTTCCATTACTTCAATGTATTGGTCAGTTAGTAAAGGCAAAGTTTTGCTGCAGTAATGAACAACACTTCAATTTCACAGATTTGAAACAATCAAGTTCTTTTCTTACTCATGCTATGCGTATAATGAAACTGTGAGCTCAAATAGACCTTTCCTCATTTTAAGTTGATAATCTCAGGTATTTTATTAAGTAGCAGAAAACTGATTAACACACTAGCCGGATGACATCATTAGCACACAAGTTCCCTCATATTCTTCCCTGACATCCTCAGTTTGTTACCTACCCTCATAGGAGAGCTCTATTCATGGTCCAAAGATGGCTTCATGTATCACAAACAAAAACACAGCATCCAGGGATAGAAAACTTATCTGTCTAATTCCTTAATCCTTGGCTTTTTTTTTTTTTTTAATACCAGGGATTGAACCCAGGGACACTTAACCGCTGAGTTTTATTTATTTATTTATTTATTATTTTGAGCCAGGGTCTTGCTGAGTTGCTGAGGCTGGCCTTGAACTTGCAATCCTCTTGCCTCAGCCTCCCAAATCCCCGAGATTACAGAAATGTGCCACCATCCCCAGCTCATTTCCCTGTGTAAAAGTATCTTCCTAGAGGCTCCCCAGCCGATCTTCCTCTCATCCCATGGGTAGGACCCCAACATGTGCACTTGGCAGGAGGATCAAGACCTCTAAGACTAGCTTAAATGAAATAAGATGTATTCCCTGGGACTTCCTTAGGGACTAGTACTCCTGCTCCCAAAAGAAAAGGACAAAGTCACTTGAGGGAGAGTGAACCAAACCGGAATTCTGTTTTTAAAAAAGAAGGGGTGTAGAGTTGCAACTGAGCAGAAAACCCACAGTGTGGGAGGGGGGGGGAACCATTCTGCACACATCTGAGCTCACTGAATGCTGTCGTTACACTTATGAGACAGGTTTCCTTGTCCTGCTTCACAAATAAGAAATGAGGCATAGGATACACAGATCTAGCTATCTGACCTGGAAGTCCTACTCATTGCACTAGACCTGGCTATTTCACTATTAACACAATCACAGAGCAGAATGTCAGAATTGATTTTTTAAAAACTTCTTGGGGTGGGGGTGGGGGTGTAGCTCCATGGTAGAGCGCTTGCCTAGCCATGGGGGTCTGGGTTCTGTCCTCAGTTCTGCAAAACAACAATAACAACAGCAAACCCTTAAGGGAGGGCAGAAAAGGAAAGGTGAATCTCCACTTTATTATTTTTTTAGTAGTGGAGCTGCGAACTGGGATCCAGTGGAGCATGCCTATAATCCCAGCTGTACAGGAGGTTCTCGAGTTCAAGACTGTCCTCAGCAACTTAGAGAGACCCTATCC
This sequence comes from Ictidomys tridecemlineatus, assembly GCF_052094955.1. Taxonomy (NCBI): domain Eukaryota; kingdom Metazoa; phylum Chordata; class Mammalia; order Rodentia; family Sciuridae; genus Ictidomys; species Ictidomys tridecemlineatus. The sequence goes on along the minus strand of NC_135492.1, from coordinate 45,361,072 downwards.
AAAATGAAAAATCTAAAAAGGGTTGGGGATAGAGCTCAGGGGTAGAGAATCTCTGGATTTAATCTTCACTATGAAAAAAGAATTAGTTGTGGAGCTGGTGCTAGAACCAGAACCCAGGGCCTTGAGCAGACTAGGCAAGGGCTCTACCACCGAGCCTCATTCCCCAGTCTCTCTACTTTAATCAACAGTTAGCCATGGTATCAAAAAGATTTCCATGATCAAATCGGCTAATCTCTGAATTCCCTTATTGACGTCAGCCCTCAATCTCTTTTTAATAAGGGACAGTGGCAAGGAAGAAAAAGCAGGTGTGCTAATCTGCAAGTTCATCCAGGACTAAATTTGGCTAGAAAAGGAACATGGCCAAATAGGCTCTGAAGTGACTCTCCAGGATCCCAGGTCCAAGGCAAAATCTCCTGGGACTTTCCTCCCACTCCTGAGGTACTGGGGATGGAGCCAGATCCTCCAGCATGTAAGAGAAGCTCTCTACCACTGAGCTACACCCCCAGTCTCCACCAACATTTCTTTTTAGCATCATCTCCATTAAAAAAATTGCATTTGGGCTGGGGATGTGGCTCAAGCAGTAGTGTGCTGGGCTGGCATGCGTGCGGCCCGGGTTCGATCCTCAGCACCACATACAAACAAAGATGTTGTGTCTGCCGAAAACTAAAAATAAATATTAAAATATTCTCTCTCTCTCTCTCTCTCAAAAAAAAAATGTATTCATTTAAAATTCAGCTCCTCCTTCCACCTGATAAACATACTGATGAATGTAGCTCCAAGGACACAATTGGTGGGGTGGAGAATAGAACCCACAGCTCTTAAGAGGCACAGGTATGGAACAGAGAAGAGCCATTGACTGCTATGCTCACCCCCACCCGGAACCCTCAGCCTGTTCTGGGTGGCATGCTGCACTACTCCAGGCTAGGCACTTGATTTCAAACCTTATCTAGATCGTAAAGAAGCCCAGGTTGCAAACATTAAGCTCTTAACTAGTACACCCTATTTCCTTAGCTTACCTGGAGAACTTGAATTTACTTCAAGATTCCCATGAAAAAATCTACCAGGTGGATATGGATATGACTCTCCCACACTGATTCCGAGAAGTTAATGAACTTGCCCCAGGTCACACAGATAGAATGTAATGGAGTCAGGATTTGAACCTTGGTCTAAATGGTCCCACATTCAGAGTTCCCTCTGTTTGAGTGAGCTACCACCGCTGTCCATCAGCTACTGATCCTTGTATCCAGTATTCTGAATGATCTTCCACCTGGATCGACAGATTCTTTATCATAAAGAAGTAACATGGGCTGGGGTTGTGGCTCAGTGGTAGAGCGCTTGCCTTGCACGCGCGAGGTTCTGGGTTCAATCCTCAGCACCACATAAAAATAAATAAGTGAAATAATGATATTTTAAAAATTGTGTTTAAAAAAAGAAGTAACATATTAAAAAATATGGGGAAGGGGAATTATATTTGACATTAGAAGCTTTTTTGAGGTTATATATGTGTATAAGTGGGTTTTTTTCCCCTCTTTAAAATAGTTACAGGTTTTCAAAAGGAGATTTTACTGTTAAAAAATGTCCAATTCTGCCTAGTGTGGTGGCAGATACTTGTAATCCCAGTCTCTCAGGAGGCTGAGGCAGGAGGATTTCAAGTTCAAGGCCAGCCTCAACTTAGCAAGACTCTAATCAACTTAGCAAGACCCTGCCTCAAAATAAACATAAAAAGAGAATATAGCTCCGTGGTAAAATGCCCCTGGGTTCGATCCCCAATACCTCCCTCTACCCAAAACGTCTCATTTTAGCTCTTATGTTTGTGTTTTTGCTTACTTGTGAATAAAGACTTATGGACACGTGCAAAAAAATAAATAAATAAATCCTATCTTGCAACCCAGAACTCATTGTTCAGTGAATTTTGATACATACAAGAAGTAATGTTATGAAAAAGAAGAAAAATGGGTGAGATCCTGGATTCAATCCCCAGCATCACAAAAAGAAAGAAAGAAAGAAAGAAACGAAGAAGCCCCACTTTTTTCAAGGTCTCTTCAGGTCAGCATATTTAAAAAAAGACTTCAACTTGTCACTCAGCTCTCATTTCGAATGAATCATAACAGACTCTACATGGGGAAACAGCCTAGTTCTAGGAACTGGTAATAGAAGCTGAGGTTTGTCACCTTCCCAACCACGTTTCAAATCCCACTTGGGTGTTCGTTTGGGCCCCATGTGATGGTGCACCCTTGACCCAAGGAGAACTGAACAACTGGACTGTGGCTACCTCTGGAAACAGATGCCCACATCACAAAGACAGCTGCCCCTGTGGTCAGACCCCTGGCAGAGGCCAGAGAAGAGAAGAATCTTTAGGGGGTGGCTGATGCTATTCCTATATCAGGGGTCACAATATAATGATAACAATAACAACATCAGCTAATGTCCTTGGAATATATATCTATAATTATCTTACTGCTCTTGTTGCTGCTGTTAATATACCAATTAAGCCACCAGCCATCAAAGTACCCACTAAGAAGCCATTAAAGACCAGACTGTGGGGGCAAAAAGGCAGGTGTGACTCTTACTGATTGTGAGAGTCTGACAACTTACTTAAATTTGCTTGGCCTTGCCAGGCATGGTGGCATACGCCTGTAATCCTAGCAACTCAGGAACCTAACGTAGGAGGATCATGAATTCAAATCCAGACTCAGGATTTTAGCAAGGCCCTAAGCAACTTAGCAAGACCCTGTCTCTAAATTAAAATATTAAAAAGGCCTAGGGATGTGGCTCAGTGGTTAAGTACCCTGGGGTTCAATCCAATGTACCACCTCAAATTGCTAGGCCTCAGTTTTCCTCATCTGTAAAATGAAGACAATAATATTATCTGTTCTATACAGTTGTTGGGATGATGAAACAGGACCTTGTATGTAAAGCATTTAATAGCATGTTTTTTGGCTTAGAGTGAGGGCTTGAAGCTTGGCAGTGATCAATAGCTGTTAGAAACAAGGAGTTGAAAAATTCTTGTCAGCTTCACTGCCATTCTGCCATTTCTGAGCCTACAAGAAGAGCCAGCCTTCCCCGGGTGGAGTGGCACATGCATGTAATCCCAGCTATGTGGGAGGCTAAGGCAGGAGGATTGCAAGCTTGAGGCCAGCTTCTGCAACTTAGCAAGACCCTGTCTCAAAATATCAAATAAACAGGACTGGGGATTATCTCCATGGTAGAGCACCTCTGAATTCAATCCCCAGCATTGTGGGGTGGAGGAACAGCTGTCTTTCTAGGGCCTTTTTCCCACCTGTACCCTGTAAGCACCTAGAAGAACCTGAACTTTCCACTAGCAATTACGTGGAAGGAAAAAGAAAGAATGAAAGAACCTCAAGGAATAAACAATGATTTTTGCCCACAAACCAGAAAATGGAGCTTAGGTATCTTGCTTGGCAGATTTTTAGCTTGGCAGGGGCTTGCATGGAGGTGATGGAGGACACAAAGGAAGGAGGAAGAAATCTGTTTTTTGGATTTCATTTCTGCCTTGGATTGAGTACCGTACATATTTTCTCACCAGCAGGATCCAACAGATGGAAAAAAAAATACTCAGACCTGTGCCTGACATGGTTCACGGCACCCAGCTCCAAGGCAGGGAGGAGGGAGAAATAAATCAAAGTATTTTCTACCAGAGCCTTTTACAACTGAGAACACAACATAAATCTCTTCTGTAGGCTGGGCCTTGAAATAAGGTGAGAAACTGCAACAGAATGAATATTCAGTCAGGAATGTTGGAGGCCAGGTTTTCTTAAGAGCTGAGTTTGTTTGAAGGAAATATTGGGAGACAGAAAAAGAAAAAAAAAAGAGTTAAGCTTGTCTATGGATCTGATTATATTATTATTATTATTTTCATACTGGAGCCTGAACCCAGGGGAGCTTTACCACTGACCTACATCCTCAATCTTTTTATTTTTCATTTTGAGACCGGGTCTTAGTAAGTTGCTCAGGGCCTTGCTAAGTTGCTGAGACGGGCCTCAAACTTGTAATGCTGCAATGCTCCTGCCTCAACCTCCTGAGTGGCTGGGATTACAGGTGTGCACCACCATACCTGGCACAATCTGATTATCTTTTATGACAAACCCCATAACTCTGCTCTGAGATCTAGGACTCCTTCTCCCCATCCACCTTCCTGTCCACTGGCATATGTTGAGGGTTCACCCTGCTCCAGGCTACACACCCCAGGGCCTGGGATCGTAGATCTGACATAGGGCCTGTCCTCGGGAGGGAATACTCTCATGGGAGAGACAGACACTGAACAAATGATTCCACCAACATTGTCACAGATGACAAGAAGGAAAGAGCTTGAACACATAAGGACAGGATTAGGTAAAGGCCACCCCACCTAGTTCAGGGACAGCCTGTCTGAGGAAGTGATAGCTGAAACAAGACCTGAAGGGTAAGCCGAAATCAGTCAAGCAAAGACTAGATGGTGGAGATGTGGGTGGGGGAGCTTTGCATTTTCGAGAAACAAGGAAATGGCCAGTGTGGCTGAAGCTCAAAGTGCAAAGGGTAGAGGGAGACGGTTTGGAGCAGATGAGGAGGGAAGGAGCCATGGCTGGCTCACTTTCCTCTCACTTTGTATGGCTCCCGTTCAGTTCTCACGGGTCCTTAGAGGGGAGCAGGCAGGCCTGCCCTACCTGTCAGGGGGTACTCCTTTGGCTCCTCCCAGAGCTCTGTAGTCCCCAGTAGCCCTGTTGGCTCCTTGGGCTTCTTCGCACCATCTCCAGGGCCTCACGACTTTGTTCTGGGTGCTGAGCCCCACCATCCCACCCCAGAGTACTGAGACCAGTGTGGTCCTTGCTCACAGATTTCAAGAGCATGGGTTTAGCTACTGTGTGATCTGGTTTCCTCTTCTGTGACCAGTACTGCCTGTGATCTTGGGTCCCAGTAAAGAAACCGAGCCCCACTTCCACCCAGTTTCAGTAACTGGTTCCCTCTTTCTGTGTCATTCATCATAGTGAGAATGGCTACCTTCCAGAGGCCTTTAATCAGTTCATTTGACTGGGGTTGATTCAGAGGCTGCTTGGTATCAAGTACTCAGGGGCACAAAACTAGACAGGCTCCTGCTCCAGAGCAGCCTACAGGTCCCCACTGCCCCTCACATCACTGAATGCTCACAAGCCCAAGTGGTAGAATGTTTCTTTTCTTTTTGGTACTGGGGATTTTACTCAGAGGTACTTAACCACTAAGCCACATCCCCAGCCCTTTTAAAAAACATTTTATTTAGAGACAGGGTATCCCTAAGTTGCTTAGGGCCTCACTAAGTTCCTGAGGCAGGCTTTGATCTCATGATCCTCCTGCCTCAGCCTCCTGAGTCACTGGAATTACAGGCAATGCACCACCTGTAAAGGCACTTCTGATTAGTGGCTGAGCTGGGGTTTGAACCTCTCTGATCCCAAAACCCAATTTCGTAACAAGCGCTCTCTGTTCCCTGTGCTCATCTCTGTGTGTGTGTGAGAGAGAGAATTTCTGGACGTGTCCTAAGACTGTGATTTCTTTACAATTGGGGCCTTGTCTTGTGGGTGAAATCCTGCTCTTTACCCACCCGCTGTCCTGTGACTGCACCTCATCTTCCTGTTCTCACATGTCCCATTGCATCTCCTAGTGTCTTTCTGTCCAGTCATCTATTAGCCTAGTTTCCTCTTATCACCATCTATCTCCCCAGTATGTGTCAGTCTTTGGAGCTCAGTTTTAGCTACGGCCTGAGGCCCAACCTATGGCTCTGAGGGTTTCCAGCTCTTCTCAACCCACTCCACTCACCTGCTGCTAATCCTTAGATTCCCAGATGGATGATGGAGTACAGCCCTAAGGTCCTGCTAAAGCTTGTGACTTCAAGGAAATTCTTTCTTAAACAGGATGGCACCATCCTTAGGGGATGTTAGCTTGTAAGGGTGCTTTTGGATGTCACAAGGACTACAGGAATATGGGGGTGGAGATGGGGAAGTCTAATGGCTTTGGAGGCCCCGTGTGAGTCAGGCCTGTTGGACAAAGAACTTCCCTGAGATCCCCAAGATTTAAAATGTCCTACTAGACACTTATACAAATGAAAAACTTATTTTTAATTTTCTGATCCTAGAGCCAAACTCTTTTTTTCCCCCACCTTCATTTAAATGACAAACACCAAGTTTCCTAGAGCAGCTACCACACTGCCAATGGAAGAATGGCTGTTTACCAAGGCTGGTCCACCATTTTGGGAAATGTCATTAATTGGCAGCACCACCGCTCTTGGCATCTGAGTTGCTAGTGCCTTAGGGTTGTATGAGTCTTCACTTGTAGCTATTTCACTAATATCTAAAATATGCCTATTTCGCCACTATTTTGAACTAACAAATTTAAATCAGAAAGGTCAATAGTATCCAGTTGAATATGGTTTCACTGCTCTGAAATCCAGATGTACTCATCAAAAGTAGGGGTTCATTGGGCTGGGGATGTGGCTCAAGCGGTAGTGCGCTCGCCTGGCATGCGTGCGGCCCGGGTTCGATCCTCAGCACCACATACAAACAAAGATGTTGTGTCCGCCGAAAACTGAAAAATAAATATTGAAATTCTCTCTCTCTCAAAAAAAAAAAAAATTTTTTTTAAAAAGTAGAGGTTCATCTCCCTCCCTCCCTCCTCCACTCTCCCTCCCTCCCCCACTCTCCCTCTCCTTCCTGGCCACCATGAGCTGAGCAGCTCTCCCCTGTTGCCACATTCTACCATAACGTTTTCCTCCATGTCAGGCCTGGAGCAATGGAGCTGGCTGTCCATGGATTGAACCTCTGAAATTTTGAGCCCAAAATAAACTTTTACTCCTCTCAAAAAAAAAAAAGTGGTAAACATCTGACTAATTCACCATCTTCTTGTGTAGTCACTGTCATGCTTGAGCATTTTTATATTGATAGATATTAGACTGTAAAGTTTTTTTTTCCTTCAAAGTTAGGACTTTTATATTAACTTTTACAGTATAGATGTGTAGGTAGATTATAATATCTATGAATTTCAATTTAGCATAGTAAAGGCAAGGTTTTAAAAATATTTGTCTTAAGAAATGGGGCTTTGACAGTATGGAGATTCCTCAGAAAACAGAATGGAACCAACCATTTGACGCAGTTATCCCACTGCTCAGCTTATACCCAAAGAACTTAAAATCAGCATAGTACAATGACACAGCCATATCAGTGTTTATAGCAGCTCAGTTCACAAAAGCTAAGCTGTGGAACCAACCTAGATGCCCTTCAATAGATGAATGGATAAAGAAATGTGGTTCATATACACAATGGAATATTACTCAGCCAGAGAAGAACGAAATTATGGTATTTGCCAGTAAATGGATGGAACTGGAGATTATATGCTGAGTGAAATAAGTCAATCCCCCCCCCAAACCAAAGGCTGAATCTTCTCTCTGATATAGGGATTCTAACACGCAAGGGGAGGGAGGAAAGGAGGTCCACCATATTGAACAGGGGGGAATGGGAGTAAAGGGGTGGGGTTGGGAATAGGAAAGACAATAGATTGAATCAGACATAACTTTCCCAGTTCATATATGAATACACAGCCAGTGTAACTGCTCATCATGTACAATCACTAGAATGGGAAATTACACTTCAAGTATGTATGACGTGTCAAAATACATCCTACTGTCATGTATAATGAAAAAGAACAAATTTTAAAAATTTTTTAAAAAGAAATGGGGCTTTGACAGAACTAAGAACTGTCATTTTAAGGAGATGAGAAAGACTTCTAGTGTATGAGCCATAATTTGTACACTAAAATGCAGGATGATGCCATGGATGCCTCTTTGGCAACCAAGGACTTATTTTACTGGGGATTGCTGCTCTCAAGATGTTGGTTCTCTTCCCTTGGAAGGTTTATTTGCCTCTCTCTTACCACTTGAGAATTTTCTAGGGTTTTGCACATTGCAGAAGATTATGATTTTTAGAGACTGCACAGTTTTTCAGAGCAAGTCCTCATGACCATGGTGGGTGATCAAGCTGGATGACGATCTTCTTGGTTACCAAGTGGTGAGATCCTTGAGGTTCTATTCCTCTTTGCCTCCCCACTCCCTGCAGGTAGAACATGGTGTACAGTAAGTGCTCAGTGTAAATTGAATAGAATTTTGCCAAATATGCAATATGGACTTGGTATAAGAAGCCCGAATTAATGCTTGTCCATCATACTGAATTTAAATAATTTAGACGTGTGTACTCAAGAAAAAACTGGAACCTCCTTCCCTGGGTTTTTGTAAATATATGGTACAGCCTAGGTATAGTCCAATCAGAGTGGATGGGACCAGCTGGAAAGCCCACATTGGTGCATTCTAGCCCAATAGTCCCCTCTGTCTCCTTGGGTCCCACTTCCCACAGGTAACTATGAGGAATAATGGTGAAATTTGAAAATTCTTCTCTTTTTATTGCAAACATCATTAAAATTTAGTAAACACTGGGGCTGGAGTTGTAGCTTAGTGGTAGAACACTTGCCTAGCACATTTGAGGCACTGGGGTTTGATCTACAGCACCATATAAAAAATAAATAAGCAAAATATTTGTCGATCTACAACCAAAATATATATATTATATGCATATAATGTAATATATAAATTAAACATATATATATTTAAATTTAGTAAATATTTCTTCAGACTTAAGATGTGTCAGTGGGAGGTGGGCAGATGAGAAAGGGGGATGCTCATGGAGAATGAGAGGTATTTTTTTTATGAGAGGTATTTTAATGTATTTATTCAGTTATTTAAAGATGAGATTAGGTCACAATACTATTCTACAGTGTGCTCTTTCCATTCCTATGTCTTAGCCCATTTAGAACCACTTTGTGATCAAGGGGCTTTGAGTACTCACTCTGCAAGAAGTTCCAAAGCAAGAATACTAAAGATGATTGAAGAAAGGAATGTGTTACCAAGGGGAGGGGGTAATTTTAATGGGAGAAATAAGTCTGCAGATATAGGAGTTCTTGAATGCCTTTTCCTTCCTCTTTTATTTATTTTTTGGGGGACCAGGGATTGAATCCATAACCATTGAGCCATATCCCCAGCCCTTTTTGAAATTTTTCTATGTTGAGACAGGGTCTCACTGAGTTGCTTAGGGCCTTGCTAAAAGTTGCTGAGGCTAGGTTTGTACTTGCAATCCTTCTGCCTCAGCCTCCCCAGCCACTGGGATTTACAGATGTGTGCCATAGCATCTGGCCTTCCTTCTTTTTAAACCTACTAGAAATTTGGAGATGGTTGACCCAAGTCCAAATTCTAGTGGGGAACAAGAGCTTATTGTCTTATGCAGGAGACCAATTTGTTCACTAGTGAACGGATAAGGAAACAGCATCACTTACAACTGCAGTCAATGTTCTGAAAAATATACTTGAAGGCTAGACACCCAAAGCAGAAGACCACTTTAGGAAGAAGGTTTCTCTGAGGAGGTGAGTCCTGAATTGAGACTTGAGTTTATGCAAAGGCCCTGGAGTAGGAGAGAGCTCAGAGTGTTTGAGAAAAAAAAAGGAAATAAGGAATTTAAATGTATACATTTATAGCAATTTTATAGAATAGGAACAAGATAAAGAACAAGTCTGATAGGCAGAGGGGTCATGGAAGCAAGCGTTCCTTTTTTGGATAAATTCATTTTGAGACGCCTATTTGACACTCCAGAGGGGTATGGAGCAGACAGCTATAGTTCCAGAGATGGGTTTAATCCAGAGATGTAAATTTAAGAGTAATATATAGACATAGATATATTTATATTTTTTATCTTTATTTAAAGGTATATTTAAAGCCACAGGAGCTGACATCAGAGGGTGGCTCTAATTTCCGGCTTTTAAACATATTTTCTGCAAAGTTTCTGAGGCATAAGAAAAAGGATTTCCAGAGAGGAAAGAAGGAAATGATAAGACACAATTCAAATTTCACCCATAGGCTTTGTCTTGCAACTGAAACCATTTTTGCGGGTACAGGTTTATGAGACATAGGACACGCACTCCCCCTGCTGGTCATTATTTATCATTTTCCAACTTGCCATTCTGGGTGAAAAAGAAGTTTCTTGTTCCTCACGAGTACCCATCGTCCCCAATTTATGATGGCTCAATTTAGGATTTTTTAAAAACTACACCATGGTGTGAAAGTGCTACACATTCAGTAGAAACCATACTTTGAATTCTGATCTTTTCCTGGGCTAACCAAATGGGTAAGATACTCTCTCTGGTGAGGGTGGGCTGTCTTTTGATCACAAGGGAAAGCAACCTAGGCTCTACAATGTGCTATATTGATAAGCTGCAATGTTTGGGGGATAGGTATATTGCATAAATTGATATTTTCAATTTACAAGGGGATTATGGGGGACATAATCTCGTTGTAAGTGGAAAAACATCTATGTAAGCTTGCATGGGAATATCATAGAAAAAGGGTCAAGCCACGTAAGGTGGCACATGCCTGTGATCCCAGGAGCTCAGGAGGCTGAGGCAGGAGGATCTCGAGTTCAAAGCCAGCCTCAGCAAAAATGAGCCACTCAACAACTCAATGAGACCCCGTCTCTAAATAAAATGCAAAATAGAGCTAGGGATGGGGCTCAGTGGTCAAGTGCCCCAAGTTCAATCCCTAGTAAACCCCCCACCCCCAAAAAAGAAATAAGGTCAAGGCAAGGTTTCTTCTCCCAATAACTGAAAGTTTCTCACTAGGAATATCAGTGTTACTGTGGGTGTGGTAAAATAGTGGGAAGAAACTGGGCTAGAACAGAACAGAGAGACAGAGAGAGATCTGCATTGATCTTTGCTTAAGCAAATAATCAAGTCTCAGCCTCTAGACTCTGGAACAGCAGATCCAATAAAACTTTCTGGATGATGGAAATGTTCTGTATCTGTATTGTTCAGTATGGCAGCTACTAGTCACATGGCTGTTCAACATGGCTGTTGAACACCTGAAACAGCTATTGTGACAAGGGAACTGACTTTGGTTTTCAATTTTTTTTTGTTTTTTTGTAGTTGTGGATGGATAGAATGCCTTTTATTTTATTAGTTAATTTTTATGTGGTGCTGAGGATTGAACCCAGTGCCTCATACATGCTAGGCAAGTGCTTTGCCACTGAGCCCAAGGAATTGACTTTTTAAATTACTTTTGAGTTTAAAGAGCTACCTATGGTAATGGCTTCTGTATTAGACAACATGGTTCTAGAGACTCAGTTTCCTCATCTGTACAATGGGGACAACAGCACATACCTCAAGGTTCTGTGCTTGCAGGTCGAAATAGTTTGGGAAAACATCTAGCCCAGTGTGTGATGACAACAGGCAGTCGAGAAACATGAATTTGGAATATACAGTGTGTGGAATGAGTAGAACATTCTACCCACACTCGTCCACCTATCACTAAAGTTTTCATTAATCTCCTGCTGTGAATTCAGAAGAAAAAAACAGGGACTATGCATTAATATCACAAGTCCGGTTCTCTTAAAAACATCCTGCTTGGAATGAATCAGTCGATATGGTGTTTTGTATCCCCCTCCCCCTTTCTGAGATGGGAGACTGTATTGGCTTATGGTGAGAAAGTCATCAATGAATAATCAAAGGCAAAACCAAGCAGATGATAAATCTTGGCTTCCGTCCTGTGAAGCCACCCACCAAGCAAAGCTGAATAAATCTGTTTCAGGCTTAGCATATTTTCCAGGGTAATTGGTTGCAGTTTTCTCAGACTCTTTGATTGGTTAATTTTATCCTGGGCCTATTCCAAGCTAATAAAGCATCGAGTGTAGGAAATCTCTGATTGCAGTTTAAGTTTCAGGGAGGGGAGCAGCGCATTCGCTCGACAACGCTGGGAACAAGAAAGCATTGCTTCTCTGTCCTGAATGTCCACACCATCCGGGCCTCTGCAGTTTTCCCGGATGGTTTCCCTTCTCCTTGGAAGGGAGTGCAGGTGACTTACAGAAAGCATCACAAAATTCTATGTAATTAAACTAATGATGGCTCCATTGATAGAGATTGTGAACATCTCAAACTGTGGGATTAAGAAACTGTGAAGATAAACAAGAGGCACGCTCTAGAAATGGCACATAGTGTGGATTTAGAGCCAGGAGAGGTGGGTTCAAGTTCTGGCTTCTCCACCTCCACTGTGTGGCCTTGAGCAAGACCTTAACATCACTGAGTCTCTCTCTACCCTCAACAGAGTGTTGGGAAGAAGAATTAGAGAGTGCCTACAATAGAGAAGGCACAATGCCCAGAATGTCATCCTGTCATCATGAGGATCCCCCCCCCAAAGAGGGGTTATTGTCCTGCTGTGCCTTCTTCAATGCCATGAAGCTATTCCTGTCCTGAGAGAGACAGGAATGCTTGACACAGCCTTTATGTTGTTCTTGATTGCAATTTGTTCCTGCAATTCATGTCAAAGACCTCAGAATGTAACTGTATTTGGGGCTGGGGTTATGGCTCAGCAGTAGAGCGCTTGCCTTGCATGTGCAAGGCCCTGGGTTCGATCCTCAGCACCACATAAAAATAAATTAATTAATTAAATTAAATTAAAAGAAAAAAGAATGTAACTGCATTTGGAAGTAGAGTCCTTAAAGAGGAAACAAATTTAAAATGAAGTCATTAGGGTAGAACCTAGCCCAATACGATTACAGAATAAGAAGACATTTGGACACAGATAGGAAGGGAAGATCCCACAAAGACACGGGGAGAAGACAGCTATCAAAAGCCACGGAGAAGAGACTCAGGAGAAACTGAACTTGGTGCCACCTCAAACTCAGAATTCCAGCCTCTGGAACAGCAAGGAAGTATGTTTCTGTTCTTAGAGCCCCTCTACCTGTGGTCCATCGTTATGGCAACCCCAGAAAACCAATACACCCATTCTGCTTGATATTCATTCATTCATTTATTCTTTTTTTTTTTTCAGAAAATAGTTTTTAGGCCAACTATGATCCGGGTTCTGAGGGTACACAGGTGAGCAGTGCAAAGTCCCCACACTCATGAAACTATGTCCTAAGCCCACGCATACAATGATTCCTACAGATAGTGCAAAGATCCCTGGTAGAAATGAGCTTGGGGGGTTGACAGGACGGAATGAAGACCTACATTGATGAATAGATTCAGTGAGAGAGGATGTGAGACGTGCCTGGGGAGGCAGGCAAGGTGCACCCAGCTCACCAATCACATGTTTTTATGCTTGTTTGATTAATAACAAGGATTAGAACTCAGTCCCACTGACTCCCTGGCCATGCTCCCTTCATGGACGTACCATATTGATTGATTCTTGTCAAGTGGATCCAGGGATGCTGTGGGTGATGCACCCCTAAAATCCTCCTTAAGGAAAGGATTATTATTTAAGTGTTGGGAGTGGTACTGGAAGACAGCCCTCTGTGGTGGACTGCTCTGGGGATTACATTAGCTGGAGAAGATGGCCTTGCCCCAGGTCATGCTTCCTTCCTACAGCCCATGTCCTATGCCAGACAGATGTGGCTGCTTAAAGACTGACCCGCTTGGTGCAGCTTCAGAGCTGACAGTGGGATTGGCAGAGACCTTGGATGAGTACCTTGCAGACAGACTTCTTTGTGGGCCCAATCTTGCTCCATTCCCTTCCCTTCCACCAGTGCTGTCCCCAAGAGCACTATCTCATGAACACCCACACTGCTGCTGTCCTTTGCAATATGTCCCTCCCAGGAGCCTCACTTCAACAACGTCCCTGTGGGAAATCAAGCGCTGACAAACCAGCCAATGCAAAATATCTTCAATGCTTTCACAGAAGAGGATGGCTGTGTGCTGGACAACCATGAAGCAAAGAGAGGTGGGCTATGACTTTTAAAGGAGTTCATAATTTCTCTAGCAGTGCTTGCCATACCCATAGTCCCTTTGGAATGAATGGTTCCTTAGGCATGGGCCAGATAATCCTGTAAGAGTAGCTCTAGCTGACTGGACCATGGATATGAAGTGTCACCCAAAAGCTCAGGTGTGAGACAATGCAAGAATATTCAGAGGGGAAATGATTATTCTGAGAGCTATAACCTAATCAGTGGATTAATCCACTTGAATAAATTAACTGGGTGGTGACTGAGGGCAGGTAGGGTGTGGCTGGAGGAGGGAGGTTACTGGGGACATTCCTTTGGGGTTTATATTTTGTCCCTGGTAAGCAAAGCAGAGCTCTATCTGCTTTCTGATTGCCATGTGCTGTGCTGCTTTCCTCTACCACGCCCTTCTGCCATGATATTCTCCCTCACTTCAGGCCTAGAGCTATGGATTTGGCCATCTGTGGACTGAGACCTCTGAAACCATGATCCAAAATGAATCTTTCTTCTTCTAAGTTGTTCTCATTGGGCCTTTAATCACAGTGATGAAAAGCTGACTAAAACATGGGGTCATCTGTTAGTCCATGAGGTGATCTTCTTTAAGGTCACCTGTCTTCTGTAGCTTTTCCCTCCTAAGACATTTGCCTTTGCCTAGAATAATCTACAGGCCCCTTCTCCCCATCCCACCACTCCATTCGCCTGACAAATAACTATGCATCCTTTTTACCTTTGTCTAGAAGTCGCTGTGTAAAAGACCCAATCCCTTAGCACTCTTTGATGGGATACACTTTGAGGTTTTCCTTCCCACTCTTGCCCCACTGTGTAAACCTTTATTAATAATGTTTAATTAGCTTTGTTTCCCCACTAGGCCAAAAGCAACTTAAGAGTCAGGTCTGGTTCTAGGTTGCTGTCCATTGTATTTCCAGCTCCAAGCACACAGCCTCGGGCACAAGGAGTATGCAGTAGTATTTGTTGAATAATCAATAGATTTTTTAAATTATTATTAGATGGCGGCTGAATGAGCCAAATCAAATATTGGAAAAATGCAGAGAGAGAAAGTCAGAGTCAATGAGGATTAGGGGGAAGCAGTCGTTCTCTAATTGTGATCCAAGGGCCTCTGAAGGTGCCCTGAATTCTTCCAGGGGGTCCACAGGCTCCAAACTATATTCATACTAATATGAACGTGTTATTACTCTCACTTTTTCATGAGTGTATAGAATATGAAATGTTCACTTTTCTTTGCTTTCTTCTATTCTTTCTTTTGGAGCTGGGGATCAAACCCAGGGCCTTGCCCACACTTAGCAAATGCTCTGCCACTGGTATCACTACCCCAAGGCCCCCAAAAAAGCTCATTTTGGTAGTTTTAGATCCCATATCATAACTGACCTTTAGAAAACTATCACTTGTTAAGGATGGAGGTGTAGTTCATGGTAGAGTACTTTCCCAGCATGCACAATGCCTTGGGCTCAATCCCCAAGGCTGTAAAAATAAAAGGAAGATACCTGCTAGGTGCAATGATGCATGCCTATAATCCCAGCAACTTGGAGGCTAAGGTAGAAGAATCACAAGTTCCAGGCCGGACTCAGTAACTTAGTGAGGCCCTGTCTCAAAGTAAGGAATAAAAATGGCTAAGGATGTGGCTCAGTGGTAAAATGCCCTTCTGTACCAAAAAAAAAAAAAAAAAAAAAAAGCATCTTCCACTTGTCAAGTTTTGGCATAGTATCATAAAAGAATATCTGCAACTCTGAACATTCTGTTAAAATACCCATCTCTTTTCCAACTACACATATCTCTGTGAGGCAGGATTATATTCACATAACCAAAATAGCATATGGCAATATACTACTGACGCAGAGTTGTAAATGGGAATTCATCTATTTTCAATTAAGTCAGCCATTGTAAAGAGAATTGAAAAAATATAAGACGGTGCCAACAACCTGAATATATTATTTAGAAAAATACAGGTATTTTTTATAAAATGATATTTATATTAACATATGCTTTATTTGTTACTAGTTTTAATGTGGAACTATTTTGAAAATTATGATTTTTTTATTTCTAGTAGGGTAAATATTGATAAAAGTAATGTACAAAGGACTTGGGCTATGGCTCAGTGGTAGAGGGCTTACATTGCATGCATGAGGCTCTAGGTTCAATGCCCATTACTGCAAAAATAATACTAGTAATAATGATGCACATAAACAGATACTTTTAGGGGTCATCAATAAACTTTGGAAGTGCAGAAGAATCCTGAGAACAAAAAGTTTGAGAACACTGGGGAAGGTATGATTCAAAATTCTTTTGGCTGTAAGAGACAAATTCAACTACAACAGCCATAAGCCAAAGCCAGTTTCTTTTCACCCCTTAGGCTTCTCCCCTCAGTGCTGGCACCAGGTCAGGCAGAAGCTCCAGGTTGACATCCCATTAGCTTAGCAATGCCTGATGCATCTTTTCCAAGGCCCAAAGGCAGACTCCCATTGGCCTGGCTTCTGGACTAAGACTATGACCCACTAGGACTTGAGACCTTGTGTTCATCTCTGCAATGGTGAGTTTATACAGTATTTCTTGAATGAATCATGTAGACGGAGAGGGGTGGCTTACCAGAGGAAAAGCAGAACACTTTTGCCATGAGAAAGGAAAAGAATGTCAGATGCACAAACAATATAGCCACAGACTACATGATAACATTTTGGTTGGCAGTGGACCTCATATAAGAAAGTGGTTTTGGTTTGAGCTGATGGGGTAGCTCAGTGATAAAGCTCTTTTCTAGTAGGTGTGAAGCCCTGGGTTTGATCCCCAGCCCTGCAAAGACAGACAGACAGAAGACAGACAGATTAGATAGATAGATAAATAGATATATTAGATAAATCAGATAAGATTGTGACATCAGTGCCAGCAAAACACATTATTCACATGTTTATGGTGATGCTGGTGTAAATAGCCTACTATGCTGCCAATCATATAAAAGTGTTGTACATCCAATTACATACAACAGATTAAGGTTTGACAATGACGATAAATGACTGACTTTTGTTAAAATGTGTGATACAACTATGTCACTGGTTTATAAATTTACTATAGGATACTTTTTGTCATTATTTTAGAGTGTACTCCTTCTACTTACAGAAAAAGGTGAAGTCGGGTTTGGTGGCACCCACCTATAATCCAAGCCACTCAGAGGGCTGAGGCAGGAGGATAGTGAGCTGGAGGCCAGCCTCAGCAACTTGCCAAGGCCCTAAGCAACACACCAAGACCCTGTCCCAAAATTAATTTAAAAGGGGGAGGGGAGGTCTGGGGATGCTTCTCAGTGGTAAATTGCAACTGGGTTCAATACCTAGTACCAAAAAATAAGAAAAAATTAAAATAAGTTGACTGTAAAACATTCTGCTATGTTTTGCTGGCAGTAACCTCGTACATCTCATGCTTACTGTGTCTCCTGGTCACATGGAGGCCACACTGAGTGACTGGCCTATACCATCTAGGTTCTTGTAAGTGTCTCCTATGATGGTCCCACAACAATGAAATCACCCTATAACATAGTCTCAGAATGTTTCCCTATCGAGTTATGTGGCACTTGTCTATCCTTAAAATGACAGCAGCAAAATAAATGTGTGAGAAAAAGAAAACCAGATGGTGAAGGTAGCCTGGGCCAGCAATGTCACCCATGGTGGATGCCTGAGGGGATGAATCGCAGCTCCTGCATCTATTTCTCTTTTCTTTTATTCCTTTCTCTTCAGAGTCAGGGTCTGAAGTAGCTACTGGGGACAGTTTTGTGGCTTGGCTCCAGGCATGTTGGAAACTGGGCATCGCAATACAGAAGGATTGATCATTTTCCCCAGTGCTGTCCTCAAGGGTGGGAAGGACCAGGCTGTTCTCATCTCTGGAGCAATTTTGAATCAAACATCTGCTTTTGCTTTTCCAGTATCAACATCTGGTGAAGGAAGGAGGGGTAGTGTTGTCTTTCAGGTTCCTAATGCCAAAGAAGGACCTGAAAGCAAACGGCAGGGGATCCGTAGAAAGTCTGCCCTGGAGCCTGGTGAAGTGGCACACACCTGTAATACTAGCTACTTGGGAGGCTGAGGCAGGTGGATCCCAAGTTCAAGGTCAGCCTGGATAACTCAGTGAAACCCTGTCTCATAATAAACAAAAAAGGGCAGTGGTAGAGTGCTCACCTGGCATACACAAGGCCATGGGTTCCATCCCCAGTATTGGGGGGTGGGGAGGGAGGAAGGAAGCAAGGAAGTCTGTTTAGAACCCTGGACTTCTGTTAAGAGGAGTAAGGGCACCGAGCCGGAGCTAGGGCAGCAGATATAAGAAAGAGAGGCAGGAAACATCTATGGATTTTCTCAGGGAACATGGACTTTGGGCCATCTGCCCTATCTCTCATTCCTCTCCATCTCCATCCTGTGCTTTTTTTTTTTTTTTTTTTGGTACCAGGGATTGGACCCAGGGGTGCTTAACCATTGAGCCAAATCCCCATCTCTTTTCTTGTCTTATTTTGAGACAGCGTCCTGCTAAATTGCTTAGGCCTCGCTAAGTTACTGAGGCTGGCTTTGAACTTGCAATCTTCCTGCCTCAGCCTCTCAAACTGCTGGGATTAAAGGCATGTGCCACAGCACCCAGCTTTCCTGTGTTCTCTTCGGGCAGTGTTCCTCCAAAGCCTTCTCCTAGTGCTGATCCTTCCACTTCTCCATGTAAGTCTAGGGTTTCTTTAGAGATCCTAGGAGAGCACTGCTTCTCTGAGACCCAGAGATCTACTCTGGACTGAGAGCACCCAACCTACCCACATCCAACACGCCCTCATCTTGGTGTCAACCATTGTCCTGCAGGATCCTGACCATGGCTGAGGTGTGTGTTAGTGTCTGGAGACCTTGACATTTGTTCTCTCTGGGTTCTTGGTGCCTGAATTTGCAAGGATTTATGGTTCCAATTTCACCACTCCTGTCCCACTTTTCCAAGGTCCAGTACATCATTGGGCAGGTACCCTGGATCCCTAAGTTATTTTGGCCATATGGAAAGTAATTAAATTACAGAAAAACCTGAGACTCAATCTCCTTCATATCAACAGCACAGATTGGATGATGCCACTAAGAACAGAGACCTCCCTTTCTAGACGACCGAGTGCCTCCCATGCATGAGCTCCTTTCCATCTCTCACCAACTGTATGGCCCAGTACCATGAATATGCCCATTTTACAGATGAGGAAGCCAAGGCCCAGAGAAGTTAACTGACTCACCTAATAGTTTTTTAGTATGGTTTTTGCATTGTAAATATAATTCAAGTTGTATTGGACCTGTCACCAATATTTGTGAACTTGACCATTATACAAACTGCCTCTGGCCATTCCTGCCAATCTTCTTATGAAGAGTTTTATAGAGAATTCAAACATTACTAAAGAGATGAGAGTTGGCCTCTGTATTAATTTGAGAAAGGCTAGCTAATGCAATGATTAAACCCCAAATTTTCGTAGTTTAATACTATACTAATTACGGTCATCCCTAGTTACCACATGGGATTAGTTCTAGAACCTCCCCTAATCAAAATCCTCAGGTGCTCATATCTTAAATAATCTATTATTTGCATATAACTTATGTACATGCTTCTATATACTTTATTTTTAAATTTTTTAAAAGTTGCTGATGGACCTTTATTTTATTTATTTATATGCAGTGTTGAGAATCGAACCCAGTGCCTCACACATGCCAGGCAAGTCGCTACCTCTGAGCCCCAGCCCCAGTCTCATATACTTTAAATCATCTATAGATTACTTCAGATACTTAAAATAATGTAAACACTATACAAATATTGTTATAATGTTTTTTTTTTCTTTTTCTTTTCCATACCGGGGATTGAACCCAGTGGTACTTTACCACACAAAGCAACAATCCCAGCACTTATTTTTTTATCTTGAGACAGGGCCTTGTTAAGTTGCTTAGGGCCTAGTTAAGTTGCTGAGGCTATTCTTGAACCTATGATCTACCTGCAACATTGGAATTACAGGCATGTGCCACCTCACCCAGCTGTGACACTATACAGTTAAGAATGACAAAAAGTCTGTGCATGTTCAGTATAGACACAATTTTTTCCCCCAATATTTTCAGTTCATGGTTGGTCAAATCTACAGATGCAGTAGCCATGGATAGAGAGTCAACTGCATTTCCTATTCATACAGCAATCTGATGAATATATTCCTGATGGTTTTCCTCCATATGGTGATTCAGGGACCCAGGATTGTCTCATCTCATAACTCTGCCATCCCTTAGGGTCTGGGACACCTCTGCATCCAGGAGAAAAGGAACAGAAGAAATGGCACTCCCTTTTCTAAATTGTCTTGACCCAGAAGTGACACTTCTTCTCATATTCCATAGGCCCACACTGGTCATATGGCCTTGCATAGACAAGAGTTGGGAAATATGTTCCCTTCCTGAGCAGCCACCCCTCAACATCAGCTGTGTGTCATGGAAGGGGAAGCATAAAAAATGGGTTGAAAACTGAGTTCTCACTGACCTAGCCTCAATGACTTTCAAGTTCCCTCTTCCCCATAAAACTCTAGGTTTTGTAAATTAATTTATCAGGAACACACAGGAATTGGATAAAGACTTGAAGGTCCTTTCAATATGGACGTATTCTTGCAAGAAATGATAGACAGGGCTGTGGCTGTAGCTCAGTGGTAGAGTGTTTGCCTAGCATGTACAAGGCCCTCGGTTTTATCCTCAACACCACATAAAAATAAATAAATAAAGGTATTGTGTTCAACTATAACAAAAAAATAAAAAAATTTTTTTAAAAAGAGAGGAAATGATAAAGACAGAAAATGTCTACCATAGGTCTTGTCTGGGGACTGACAGTTTCAGTGCCTTAATGTCTGGATTTTCTCAGGTCCAATCCATATGGTTCATTAAAGCATTCCCATGGGAGGCCAAGATGGACTTTAGAGGCAGAAGCTTTGATTGGTCTCCATCACTCAGTGCAGAGAGAGGAGCTCAAAGATGTGGTTTTACATAATATTTAGAAATAAGCATCTGAGAAGTGTGGAAACATGTCGTCCTGACTTACTCAGCCCTTGGTTAAGTACTGGCATTATCACCATCTGCTGAATGTGGAAGTTGTTTAAAAATGAGTCACCTGGCACCAAAAATCATTTATACACCAACCCCGCTCCCCACCTCATTTCTTAGTATCAACAAAAAGTCTCTGCTGCTTGTAATTTCTAGGAAGCCTAAGAGAAGACAAGTTCCCAGGTGACGTCTGGTTATTCACCCACAAGTGCAAAGGCATCACCTTCTTTGAACCTCCCTGGCACACTGGCTTCTCAAGTAGGCCCTGTATGCATCCTTAAATGCTTAGCAAGGCCATAAGCAACTCAGCTCAAATTTGCTTCAAAATAACAAATAAAAAAGGCTGGGGATGTAGCTCAGTGGTCGAACCCCTCTGGATTCCATTCCTGGTACAAAAAAAAAAAAAAAAAAGAGAGAGAAAGAAAAAAATGTGCTCACATAAGGAAATGCATAGACATTATTTTTTAATTCATGTGCGTATAAACTGGATCCAACTCTTTGGAATCTCTTTCGCATCTCATACTCAGTATTCTTTGATAGCTTTTCATGTAACCACTGAGAAATACTATGGGTTGTGTGTTGCAGCAGCACAAGCCCAAAATCCCAGCCACTCAGGAGGCTGAGGCAGGAGGATTGCAAGTTCAAGGTCAGCCTCTGCAATTTATTGAGTCCTGGTCTCAAAAAAGGGGGACAGAGTTGGGGATGTTGCTCAGTGTTAGAGCACCTCTGGGTTCAATCCCCAGTGGTTCCCCCCACCTCAAAATGCTATAGGTCTGGCATTTTGACTAATGGACCTCAAACATTTTCTACTTGAATTACATTGCCCCTTTGATATTCTGTAAGCTAAATACTGAAATATAAAGTTATCTTATGTGAACATATTTATTTTTTGTACCAGGAATGTAACCCAGAGGGGTTCAACCCCTAAGCTACATCCCCAGCCCTTTTTATTTTTTATTTTGAGACAAATTTGAGTTGTGTTGCTTATGGCCTTGGCTAAGTTTCTGAGCCAGGCCTTGAACTTGTGATCCTTCTGCCTCAGCCTCTTAAGCTTCTGGGATTACAGGCATGTGTCACCTCAGCCAGCTGAATACATCTTATGTGGGACCACAGGACAGTGAAAAAGGGGAAGAGAAAAAAAAATGGGGGCTAGGGCTGGGGCTCAGTGGTAGAGCACTTGCCTAGCATGTGTGAGACACTGGGTTTGATCCCCAGCACCACATACAAATAAATAAATAAAATAAAAGTCCACTTACAACTAAAAATAAATTTTTTAAGTAAATTTAAAAAAAAAGGTTTGTCTGTAAGCAGATAGATACATATGAAAATAAAGAAGAAATGCTCTAGATATAGATCTACTTTCTGCAAAGGGTCAAATGGCCAGAGCTGTGAGAAGAGTGTGGATATTATTTCCCAAACTTATGACAAACACATATTTCTATGCATAATATAAATATCAATATAAAAATGTATAATAAATTTTTTATTGCTGGTATCTATTAATATCAGGTCCTGGAACTAGGATTCTATGAAATACAGGTTGGGAAATTCTGTTACCAAGCTCAGTATAAAAATAATAAGCAGCTGCTAAAAAATTGTAAATTCACTGTCTGGATTCATACATGAAAATGTTTACAGAAAACAGATTCAAGTTAAAAAGAGCCAAAGATAAACTTGAATGTGTGTATTGATGACAAAGTTATGGAAAATTATATCAGATTCAATGGAGAAGTAGAGAAAGATAAGAAGATGAGAATTTGAGAACTATGGGATTGTTTTCTTTTTTAATCCCAAGTTGCTGGGCAGACAGGTGATATCATGTCCGCAACCTGGCCTTTCACTAAGGTTATTTTTCCATGTCTATTGTCAATTTTTTTGTGTGTGGTGGGGGAAGGTTACCAGGAATTGAACTCAGGGGCACTCGACCACTGAGCCACATCCCCAGCCCTATTTTGTACTTGATTTAGAGACAGGGTCTCAATGAGTTTTTTAGCACCTCACCATTGCTGAGGCTGGCTTTGAACTTGAGATCCTCCTGTCTCAGCCTCCCAAGCCATTGGAATTAGAGGCATGCCCCACCACACCTGGCTCAACTTTTTTTTTTTTTTAATATTTATTTTTAGTTTTCGGCAGACACAACATCTTTGTTTGTATGTGGTGCTGAGGATCGAACCCGGGCCGCACGCATGCCAGGTGAGCGCGCTACCGCTTGAGCCACATCCCCAGCCCCTGGCTCAACTTTTTAAATACTGAAAATATCATATGGATACACCAATTAGTCTTATTGAAATAGAGCTAATTCCTTTTTATTTTAACAAGGGAATGAACTCAGGGGCAGTAAGACACTGAGCTATATCCCCAGTCCTATTTTGTATTTATTTAGAGACAGGGTCTCACTGAGTTGCTTGGGGCCTCACTTTTGCTGAGTCTGGCTTTGAACTCGTGATCCTCCTGCCTCAGCCTCCCAAGCTGCTAGGATTATAGGCATGCACCACCGCACCTGGCTATCTTTTCTATCTTAAGTGATGAGTGCATTGAGCTCCTCCTCAGGTAAAATGTGCCTGTATCTTCAGTGCAGTGGTACAACCCACAGAGGCGGGGGACAGGGTGGGGCGGCAGGGCCTGTCTCTTGTGGTTAGTGCCAAAGTGGAGAAGAGACTATTAGGACCCTGGATATCTGCTTGGACCTGCCACTTTCCTGATCCACATTGCAACCCTCAACCACTCCCTGATCTGGAGAGTGGAAGCAATGAAGCAAGACTGAGCTTAAACCTGAAATGACTGAGAAAACCTAGAATTAAGATTTTATTTTCCACTATGCAGCAAAACAAGACCTCAATCAGAGAGTAAGTTAAACTGGGGAAAAAAATGTTCCCTTGAGGCTGGTGGGCTCCTGTGCCTGTGAGAATTTACACTCACCCTAGTGTTACTTTTTAAGGACAATTGTAATACAAGCTGAAACTTGCTCAAGTCTCCTGGTACCAGGCTATACAAAGTGCTTTCTGTAAGAGATTTCATCTCACCCTCATTCATAATGGCAGGCAAGTACCATAACTCACATTTTAGAGAACAGGGAAAGGAAGCTTGCAGAAATGGAGTGATCTGACTAAGTGCAGTGGTGCATGCCTGCCATCCCAGCTACGGGGGAGGCTGAGGCAGGAGGATCACAAGTTTGAGGTCACTACTTAGCATGAGCCTGTCTAAAAGTAAAAATAGATTTTAAAAAAGGCTGAGGAGGATGGGCATTGTGGTGCACACCTATAATTCCAGAAACTTGGAAGGTTGAGGCAGAAGGAACCACAAGTTCAAGATCAGCCTTACCAGTTTAGCAAGACCCTGTCTCAAAATAAAAACTGGGAGGAAAAAAGGCTGGGGATGAAGCTTAGTGGTAAAGCACCCCTGGGTTCAATCTCTAGTACTAAAAAACAAAACAAAATAAAATCTGAACTGGAATGGTGGCACACACACATAATCCCCAGCTATTGGGGAGACTGAAGCAGGAGGATAATAAATTTGAGGCCAGCCTAAGCATTTTAATGAGGTCCTAAGCAATTTAGCAGACCCTATCTTCTCAAAATAAAAAAATAAAAAGGACTGGGGAAGGGCGTGATGGTGCACACCTGTAATCACAGTTATTTGGGAGGCTGAGGCAGAAGAAATGTGAGGCCCTAAGCAATCTTGAAAGATCATGTCTCAAAATAAAAAAATAAATAAAAATTTAAAAAACTGGGGATGTGGCACAGTGGTAAAGCAGCCCTTGGTTCAATCCCCAGTAATGGCCCCCCCAAATAAAAAATCTAGGCAGGGACTGGGGATGTTACTTAGTGGTAGAATGTCCCTGGGTTTAATCCCCAATATGGGGTGGTGGGGAAATGGGATGGGAATTGGAGTTCAAGGCCAGCCTGGGGAACCTAGCCCCTATCTCAAAATAAAATAAAAAGTGGTGGGAATATAGCTCAATCACAGAGTGCTTGCCTAACAAGTCCAAGGTCCTGGGTTCAATTCTTAATACTTAGGTGGGAGAGAGGAGAGACTGTTTTCCCTTAAGTTTTTTTCCTATTCCCTGGGTCAGTTGTTGTTCATTTTATTCTTTCTCTACAATGTTTTTGGTTCTCCTTAATTATTGGATCTAGGGGCTGGAGTTGTGGCTCAGTGGTAGAGTACTTGCCTAGTATGTGTGAGGCCCTGGTTTCGATCCTCACCATCACATATAAATAGATAAATTTTTAAAAATCCATTAAATTATTGGATCTAGCTGGTCTAAATTCAATCTGTGGCACTTTGTATTTCCCTAAAAGGACCATATGAATATGTACCCCTCGCCACCGGCTCTTTATATAATGTGACAGACACTGTTGCATCAAGACCTGGGGCCTAGCTGGGTATGGTGGTGCATGCCTGTAATCCTAGCAACTGAGGCAGGAGAACGACAAGTTCAAGGCTAGCCTCTGAAACTTAGTGAGACCCTCAGCATCTTAGCAAGATCCTATCTTAAAAATAAGTGCTTACTTCAGGAGCACATATTCTAAAATTGGAATGATCCAAAGAAGATTAGCATGGTCTCTGTGCCCAAATTTTTAAGAAGTCATTGGTATTAAAAAATAAGCAAAATAAAAAGCGCTGGGCATGTAGCTCAGTGCTCAGTGGTAAAGTATCCCTGGGCTCAATCCCTAGTACTGAGAGAGAGAGAGAGAGAGAGACAGACAGACAGACAGACAGACAGACAGACAGACAGACAGACACAGACACACACACCAGGCTGGTAATTTGTCTTTGCACTAGGGCTGGCTTGTTTCCTGATTGGTTGGTACCAGTGCCATGCTGAGGGTTAATTATTGTGGATCACACCTGTAGTATGTGACTGGTTCCTGGGGAAAATATCAAGTAGTCATTTGGAACACAGGAGCTCTGGAAAAACCTGAGCTAAGAAATCAGAACCCGTCCTGTTAGAAGCTGAGCGGAGCAGACCTCCTTCCTGAATTCTCATGTCCTCTCTGGATTCCTGTCATTCCAAGGTAGAGAGAGAACCCTCAGAGATGGATACCAGACTCCCATCTAATCCTGATATGGAGAGCTGTGAGCTGGTTCTAATTCAGTATTAGAAATAAATACATAAATTGCTACAAACTCAGGAATCATGAGGCAATGCATACTGATTAAATAGGCATGAAGAATGATTACTTTCATTAAATTACTATGTATGCCACAGAAAGGTTGTATTGTTGAAAAAAGATCATCAGGAAGGAATTGTAGTTTTCCTGGCATATTTGAAGTTCAGACCATGGGAACAGAAACCCCAAAAGTTTTTCCCCATTTTTCTTTTTTATTTCTTCCCTCATATCCCACGTGCCTAGGACAGGACCAGGCACATAGTCAATGCTCAATAAATGTTTGTTGAATGAAACTACCATTTTGAAGGATTCTAAGTTTGTTGTTTAGTTTCCACAGAACCAAGAAGAAATTAGCAGAAGATGTTAAATCTATTTTCTACATGGAATCATGTAGAATCCTTGTTCATGTTAATGAAGGGAACCTCAGTCGAAATGTAAAAAAAAAAAACAGTGTTTTCAATTTGCAGTCTTTGCTATTGGGGCAAACAGCAATCCGGTAATTGATTAAGCAGTAGTACTCTAGTGACTTAACAAAAAATTAGAATGTCATAAGAAAACACAGGGTCAATACTCCATCATACTGGTGTAGGCACTGACTTCCTTAACAAGACCCCTAAGGTAAGAAGTAAAACTAAAAATCAATAAGTAGGACAGCATCAAATCAAGAAGCTTCTGCATATAGCTGCACATAGCTGCACATGACGGCACACACCTGGAATTCCTGTGACTTGGAAGACTTAGGCAGGAGGATCAAAAATTCAAGGCCAGCCTCAGCAACTTAGCAAAGTCCTAAGAAACTTAGTAAGATCCTGTCTCAAAACAAAAAATAAAAAGGGCTGAGAATGTGGCTCAGTAGAAGAGCATCTCTGGATTCAATACCTAGTACCAAAAGCAAAACCAAACCAAACTAAACAATAAAACAAAATAAAAATCTTCTATACAGCAAAGGAAACAAGAGCATGAAGAGAGATACTACAAAATGGGAGAAGATCTTGACCAGCTACTTTTCTGACAGAGGATTAACATCCAGAATATGCAAAGAAAACAAAACAAAATGAGCAACAGATAACCCAATCAATAATAGGGCAAAAGAACTAAACAGAAAAAAAAAAAAAAGGCCAACAAACATATGGAAAAAATGTTTCACATCTCTAGCCATCCGGAAAATGCAAATCAAAACTACACTGAGATTTCATCTCGATCTAGTCAGAATGGCAATTATGAAGAACACAAATAATAATAAATGCTTGTGAGGATGTGGTGGTGGTGGGGGGGATATACATACATATATTGTTGGTGGGACTGTAAATTAGTCCAATTCTGGAAAGCAGCATGGGATTCCTCTAAAAACCACCATATGACCCAGCGGTCCCACTCCTCTGTTTATATCCAAAAGATTTAAAATCAGCATACTATAGTGATTCAGACACATTAATGTTTCAATATTTACAATAGCACAACACACAATAGCCAAGATACAGAACCAGCCCAGGTTCCTATCAATAAATGAATGGGTTAAGAAAATGTAGTGTACATACACAATGGAGTTTTAACTCAGGCATAAAGAAGAATGAAATTAGGGCATTTGCAGGAAAATGGATGGAACTGGAGAACATCATGCTAAGCGAAATAAGCCAGACTCAGAAAGTTAAGGGTCAAATGTTCTTTCTCTTATGTGGAAGCTGAAGCAAAGAAAGTGGGGGTAAAGGTGGCTGGGATATCCTAAGAGGGAAGACCAGTAGAACAGAAAAAGGAGATTGAAGAGGAGGGGAAGGAATGGAAGAGAGGAAGAAATGCAGAGTGAATTTGACAAAATTATACTGTGTGCATGTCTAAATGCACCACAGTGAATTCTCCCTTTATCTATCTATAAAACACCAATTAAAATATATAAATGAGTGGAAGGTAGACCAGTAGAGAAAATAAGGGTGGCTACTGTGGACTGATGGAATAAGTGAAATTCCATGCATGTCTGATTAAGTACAACTACATAATGCACAAAAAAAAAATCTGAAAAAAATCAGCATGTCTCTATTATTCCAGGTTGGTAATTGAGCTCTGTTAGAGAGCTTCTCATTACTAGGCAAATGGGCTCTTAGCAGACCTCATCTAGTCACAGGGAGTGATCTCATGGGATTTATGGATTCAGCAAAGGCCTTCAGACTTGATCTCCTGTTGTCAGATTTATTCTTGGGAGTCTCACTTGTTTTCCATTTTCTGTTTGCATCTCTGAGCCTCATTAGGCAGCTCCTTAAACATTCATTCCCAGCTGTCTATTTTTTTTTTCTCTTTTTTCTTTGAGCCTACAACAGCCAAACCCTCAAAGCAAAATATCCAGAGAGAACTGGCAGGAGGTATCCATGCAGTAGGTTTTAGCTGCATTAGACAATCATATTTAATTAAAACAAACCAAAAGCAACAACAAAAACACCTCCTTCAATGTTGATCCACCTGTCCATCAACTAGTAAGAGCTCATTGTGACTTTAATCATTGTAATTTCTTGAGCACCTATTATGTGCCAGCCAGGTAATTGACATACATAGATTAACTCTCATGTTGATGAAAGATATGGAGAGACTGTGACACAGGACAGAATCATAGTATATTTTTTCAATACTGGGGACTGAACCCAGGGCCTCACACATGCTAGTCAAATGCACTATCTCTGAGCTATCTTCCCAGCCTTTTTTTTTTTTTTTAAAGAGAGAGTGAGAGAGGAGAGAGAGAGAGAGAGAGAATTTTTAATATTTATTTTTTGGTTCTCGGCGGACACAACATCTTTGTTGGTATGTGGTGCTGAGGATCGAACCCGGGTCACACACATGCCAGGCGAACGCGCTACCGCTTGAGCCACATCCCCAGCCCCATCTTCCCAGCCTTTTTAATTTTATTTTACTTTGAGACAAAGTCTACACTGCCCAGATTGGACTTGAATTTGCAATCCTCCTACCTCAGACGTCTGAGTAGCTGGAATCACAGATGTGTGCCACTATGCCCAGCTCAGGATCATAAATCTTGATATAAAGAACCATAAATCTTGATATAAAGCTGCCAACGCTATGTTCAATGCAAAAAAGCAAGGTATATTGCAACACTCAATCTCACTTTAGAAAATCTCATTCATAGAAAGTATATGCTGGGGGCCATGGTTGTGGCTCAGTGGTAGAACACTTGCTTAGCATGCATGATTATCTGGCTCCGTGCTTATTTCCAACACTAAAAAAAAAGCAAAGCATAGCTGGGCATGTTGGCCCATGCCTGTAACTCCAGTGACTTGGGAGACTGAGGCAAGCAGATCATGAATTCAAAGCCAGCCTCAGCAACTTAACGAGGCCCTGAACAAATTAGCAAAACCCTATCTCAAAATAAAAATAAAAAAGTCTGGGGATGTGGTTCAGTGGTTTAAGCACCCCTTGGTTCAATCCCTGGTACCAAAAATAAAAAAAGTATATACATATGTACTCATCTACATACATTCATATATAATGTTGGTTGTCAGCTTGACTGGATTGAGACACACCTAGAAAATTGATAAAAACAAAACAAAGCCCTTCTAGTTGTGTGTCTTGGAAGGGGTTTCCAGAGACTATTGGTCTGTGGGTCTGCAAAAAGAGCAGGGGCAGGACCTGCCCTAAATGTGGGCAGTACCACCCAGTGAGCCTGGATGGAACAAGAGTAAAGTAAGGGAGAAGATTGCCAGGGTGCTGGGCTGAGTGGGGATGTATTTTATGGCTGTCATCGTCCTTGGACATCAGACTCAAGTTTTCAGCCTTTGAATGTATGTTTGCCATGGTGATTCTCCAGGGGACTTTCCATCTCTCAGCCTTGAATTGGGGCTGCATCATTGGTCACTCTTGTTCTGAGGCTCCCAGCTGTTTGGACTGAGCAGCTGCTGGTTTCCCCAGCTCTCTAACCAGCAGGTGATCACTGTGGGACTAGCTAGCCGCTGGCTGTGTAAGCCAGTCTAATAAATCTCCTCTTATACATGTTTTATTGGTTCTGTTCTTCTACAGAACCCAGAATAATATACTATGTATGTCTGTAAATATGTGAGAAAATGTGCAGAAACTGTACAATCTTAGGCAAGTTACCCACCTTTGCAAGGCCTGTTTTTTAAGTCTGTAAAGAAGGTAAAAGTTGACGGGCCATGTAGCTCAGTGCTGAGGCATCACATGCTGAAGGCTCTGGGTTCAATTCCCAGTGAAAACAAGGATGAGGAGGAGAAATAGGAGGAGAAGGAGGAGGAGGAGGAGGAGGGAGAAGAGGAGTGGGAATGGAGGAATGGAAAGTTGTCAGAATAACTGGGCATGGTGGTGCACACCTGTAGTCCCAGAAACTCAGAAGGCTGAGGCAGGCAGATCACAAGTTCAAGGCCAGTTTCAGCAATTTAGTGAGGCCCTCAGCAACTTAGCAAGGCTCTATCTCAAAAAATAAAAAAAAAATTCAAGGTCTGGAGGATGTGGCTCCGTGGTAAAGCACCTCTGGTTCAATACCCAATACCAAAAAGAAAGAAAGTAAGTTGTCAGAATAAAAAATGGAGTCACTTGTGTCAATTCTTTCCTGATAAGTTAATAAATAAATAAAAGAAACAGCAAATAAATTTGAAGGTTATGAAGAAAGGGTTCTTAAGCATTATTGCCTAATAGCAAGGATCACAAAAGATTCTGCCACAAACACCCACAAAGACCACCACGACCTTACACAAAAAGTACTTCAAGAACTGGAAACAGCGGTCCACACCTGTAATCACAGCTAATGGGGAGGCTGAGGCAGGAGGATTGCAAGCTTGAGGCCAGCCCGACAATTTAGAAACACTCTGTCTCAAAATAAGAAAGGCTGGGGAAGTAGCTCAGTGGTTTGATCCCCAGTACCACAAGAATAACCACAAGGACATCTAACTAGCAATTGTCTGTTGAACCTTGGGCTGAAGACACTGTTAATGATTGTGACTACAGATTATTGTTTCAACTATCTGATGTAATCCTCCTCATTTTTGTCTTTAAACCATTTCCCTTGCCTCGATCTTTAAATATGTCTGTAGTTTGCAACATCATGCATATTCTCGAAATTGCAATGCTATGCTTCCCCCCACCTCCCGCCATCCTTATTCTTTGGAGAATTTCTCTCTGGTTGTTTCAACAGGAATATTCAAGATATCCATCACACAGGAAAGATAAGAAGCTAGGGATGTGACGTGGTAGCAAAGCACTTGCCTAATATGCATGAAGCTCTGGATTCAAAACTTAAAAAAAAATCTATGACATGGTCTGCATAAAGCAACTGGCACAAAACCTGACACAAAAATAAATTCTTTTTTTAAATATGATTTTTTTTAGTCGTAGATGGACACAATACCTTTATTATTTATTTATTTATTTTTATGTGGTGCTGAGATGTGAACCCAGTGCCTCACATGTGCTAGGCTGTACCACTGATCCACGATCCCAGCCCCCCACACAAGATAAATTCTTGATCTATTGTTTTCTGTTATCATTTTTATTATTCTATCACTACTTACTTTATTTATTTACTTATTTATTTATATTTTGGCACTGGGGATTGAATCCAGATGCACTTGACTACTATGCTAAATACCCAACCCTTTTGATTCTGATTTTAAGACAGGGTCTAAGTTGCTCAGGACCTTGCTAAGTTGCTCAGGTTGGCCTTAAGCATTTGTCCTCCTCCTCTCCCTCCTCATCCTCTCTTCTCTTTTGCAGTAATGGACCTTAGGCATGCTAGGCAAATCTCTCTACCACTAAGCTACATCAGTTTCTTTTTAAATGTTATGTTGAGAGAGGGTCTGGCTAAATTGCTAGGTGTGCCACCATGCTTGGCTGTATTTTCACCTCTATATCTGGACTTCTAAGTACTTACACCCTTCAGACTGTAGTTATATTATTTATAGTCATATGATTTATTTATTTTAAAAATCTATCTCCCTAAATGCCTTTATCTTCTCCTACATGCATCCATTAAAATAATGATGAATTCTTTTATTTAAAAATAAAATCTAAAAGGTTTATTCCATTGCCTCTGTTCCATAGCATATTTTTTACTTTGGAGCAGCATGAAGAATCCAGTATTATTAATAACATTTTCCTTGGACACCCTGAATCTGTCTTCCTTAGCACATCAGCACATTAGCACAACAGACCACCTGCTTAGGCTTTGTCAATGCAGAGGGTATTCTGCATCCATGCGTTTATTTTGAAAGCTTTGAACTTGACTTGGCAGCCTATGAAAACCTCCAGAGCTGTAGGATAACCCGCGGGGCGTCAGAATGCTGGTCCTGCCTCCTGAGGCCTGGAGAAGACCCTGCAGTGCACCCCGCAGCCACCAGCTGGCGCTAAAACGCAGTGGCTCAGGCTCAGAAACGGCGGTGGTTTTGCGCACAACCTCTCCACTTGCTGCCTGCACCAGACAACCTGGGAGCAATTAGAGCATCCTTCTAGAAGTTGAAGGGAGGTGCACTTCTGTTTCGCTTTTCTCCGTCTGTCTCTTCATTCCATTATTAAAGATTTCTTTAGGGGTCGAATAAAATCAAATAGCGACATTGTCACTGAAGAGGAAACTGGCCATTCCTTCATCCCCTAGAAAACATTTGCAGACTCCTTGCCAAGGATCGGATCAGCGATGACCGGGAATGCCAACTAGAATAAGAGTATCCCTGCCATGGACACTTCCGCCTCTTCCTCCTCCTTCTCATCATTATTTGTATTGGGGATTGTAACCCAGAGAAGCTTAACCACCAAGCCATAAATATCCCCAGCCCTTCTTAGTTTTTATTTTGTGACTGGGTCTTGCTAAATTGCTTAGAGCATTACTAAATTTCTGAGGCTGGCGTCGAACTTGCCATCCTCCTCCCTCAGCCTCCTGTAATGAAGAGCCGCTGGATTACAGGAGTGTACCACCACACCAGCTAACAATGCTTTCAGAGGGCTTCAGTGTAATAATAATAATGTAGTTCAAGAGGATTAAAATAAAATCATTTTGTTCTGCTTTGGGCTTAAGCACCAAGACAGTAAATGTCACATGTCAATGAAATGCAGGAGATCACCAAGCAGGGCTAGAAGAAATGGCTTTGAGATGACATCACTTGCAAAGAAAGAGGCAGACGGGCTGGGAATGTTGCTTAGCCTAGCACGCATGAGGTTCTGGGTTCAAACCCAACCCCACCAAAAAAAAAAAAAAAAGTCTAAGAGGGAATTAAGAGTTGGGGTTATAAGTTAGTGGTAGCGCACTTGCCTACATGTGTTAGGCACTGCATTCAATTCTCAGCACCACATATAAATAAATAAAATAAAGGTCCATTGATGATTTAGTCAGCTTTTTCTCTGCTGTGAGAGAAAGACTTCATTGGCAAGATACAAATATATACCCCAAAGCCATACCCCAATTCCCATCTCCTCCAGCCACACCCTACCACTTCAGTTAATCCTATTGGGGATTAATCCACTGATTAGGCTAAGGCAATACCCCCACCACTTCTCCTCCAAATCTTCTTGCATTGTCTCACATGTGAGCTTTTGGGGGATACCACATCTAAACCATAACAACTGACAACTAAAAAAATATTTTAAAAAGAGGGAATTAGAGGAAAACAATTTGGAGAGAGTTGTGATGAAATACTCTTCTCACTCTCAACCTCAAGGAGAAAAGTGTGTGTGTGTTGGGGGGGGGGGCAGTGCTGCCTGTCATATTAAATCTAGGGAAAGGGGCTTTAGAAGACCAGTCAGAGGACTTGCCTAGCATGTGTGAGGCACTGGGTTTGATATTTAGCATCACATAAAAATAAATAAGTAATAAAGGTTCACTGACAACTAAAAAAATACATATATTCGAATAAAAGACCAGGTAGAAGTGCTGTGGATGCAGCAGACTCAATATATTTTAGAGTAATCTAAAATGTGTCAGAACAGACATGCACCACCATACCTGGCTCTGACATGGTTACCAACAGCACTCCCTTTCACTCTCAGAAGGGTCCCATTTGATTTGACAAATTACATGATCATCCTTTGGAGTAGAACGGGTTAGGCAGGTGCTATGAATGGGGTTGTGATTCCCCAAAATGGTAGGCTGCACTCCTAATTCTCAGAGCCTCAGAATGTAGCCTTATTTAAAATAAGGTTCCAGGAGTGCTTGACTACTGAGCCACAATCCCAACCCTCACCCTCCCTTCTTTTTAAATTTTGTTTTGACACAGGGTTTTGCTAAATTGCTTATGGCCTCCTTTTTAGTTTTCGGCAGACACAACATCTTTGTTTATATGTGGTGCTGAGGATCGAACCCAAGCTGCATGCATGCCAGGCAAGCACGCTACTGCTTGAGCCACATCCCCAGCCCTCCACTGGATCTTTATAGACTCAAGTCAAGCCAGCCTATAGTGTGATGCCCCAGAAGGTCATGTGTGAGACAATGCAAGAATTTACAGAGGTCAAATTATTAGACCATTAAAACCTTAACCTAATCAGTGATTAATCCACTGATACAAATTAACTGGCTGATAACTGTACCAGGAGGAGGTAGGTCACTGGGGGTGTTCCTTTGGGATGCATATTTTTTTTCTAGTGAATAGAGCTTTCTCTGCTTCCTGACTGCCATGTCCTGGTCTGCCTTCCTCTGCCACACCCTTCTGCCATGTTGTCTACCTCTCCTTGGGCCCAGAGCAATGAAATCAGCCAACCATGGACTGAAACTGTGAGTCAAAATACACGTTTCCTCCTTTATATTGTTCTTATTATACTGTTCATATTTATATCAATAAATATGCTGACTAAAACAGGATATCACATATATAATGCCAGCAACTCAGGAGGCTGAGGCAGGAGGATTGTAAGTTCAAGGCCAGCCTCTGTAACACAGTGAGAATTGTAGAGGTCAAGCAAGACCCTATTTCAAAATAAGGGCAGAGGATGTAGCTCTATAGTAAACTCCCCTGGTTTAGTCTCCAGTACCAAAATATATATATTTTGAATCCAACACCACCAACACTGTGATCTTTAACTTCTAGATTCCATAACTGGGACACATTAAATTTATAATGGTCCATCATTACTGTAGCCCTAAGAAAATAAGATAGCAGGAAATGGAAGCAGCCAATCTTGTCCTGTCCCTTCCCAAATATCTAGTCTATACCTGCAACTCTGCAACTGGGGTCCAGGAGAATCTTTTTTTTTTTTTTTTTTTTTTTTTTAGGACTGGGAATTGAACCCCAGAGTGCTATCACTGAGCTACATCCCTGTCCCCTTTTCTTTTAATATTTATTTTTTAGTAATAGGTAGACTCAATGTCTTTATTTTACTTTATGTGGTGCTGAGGATCAAACCCAGTGCCTCACACATGCTAGGCAAGCGCTCTACCTCAGAGCCACAACCCCAGCCTCCTTTTTGGTTTTTATTTTGAGACAGAGTCTCACTAATTGCCCAGTTTGGCCTCAAACTTGTGATCCTCCTGCCTTAGCCTCCTGAGTAGCCTGGATGACAGGCATGTGCCACCGTAACTGACTGGGATCAGGAGAAATTTGTACTTGAAATTAATTTTTTTCCCTCAAGTTCTTAAGGTGTAACTGAGCTTGAAAGGCATTCAATGATTTAAAGTGACAGCAGGATGCTTTGTTACCTAACAGTGACCACGGGCAGGGAAAAAAATCAGCACATGGGATGGAGCTGTGCCAAGGGTTACTTGGAACAGCTGCAGTAATAAATGGGTGTGTTGTGGTAGAGAAGTAGCAAGAATAAACCAACAGCCGGTCTGCTGGTTTCTTTTTATTACCCTTCTGCTGATAGTGCTGACAATGCCAGCGATAAAAACACTTGTTCTCTCCCTGGGGTCCTCTCCTACAGCTCCCACCTGCTTGATATGTCATTACTCTAGGGAGGACTGAAAGAATGGACAGGCATGAGCCAGAGACAGTGGTGGAGATAAAAAAGGCTGGGCAGTGGAGAATAGGGATGGGAGGACCAGCTCAAAGGACCATACCCTGATATGCTCTGGGACAAAAGCCACTGTATAATCCGTATTCCAGCCCACATATCACGGGAAAATTGAAATATCCAAAACAGATCAAGAGGAGCAGATCAACTTCTTATTTTGTGCCTTTAACAGAAGGAGTGCTGTAAGACTTAACCAGCACTCTTGCCCCTCCCTAGGGCCTCAATAAATTGCCGAGGCTGACTTTGAATCTGAGATCCTCCTGCCTCAGCCTGCTGAGCCGCTGGGATGACAGGCCTGTGCCACTGCACCAAGTTTAGGGATAAGTTCGGGCTCTCTCTTCTCACATATTGAAGGTCTGTGGACTTGCCAAGAATACATCCTCGTGGGTGGGGTTGTGGCTCAGCGGTAGAGTGCATGCCTAGCACGTGTGAGGCCCTGGGTTCGAACTTCAGCACCACATAAAAAAATAAATAAATAAA
This sequence comes from Ictidomys tridecemlineatus, assembly GCF_052094955.1. Lineage (NCBI taxonomy): Eukaryota > Metazoa > Chordata > Mammalia > Rodentia > Sciuridae > Ictidomys > Ictidomys tridecemlineatus. The sequence goes on along the minus strand of NC_135492.1, from coordinate 45,324,718 downwards.
CAAATAAAATAAAGATTTTAAAAAAAGAATATGATCCTTGCCATTGTTTCTGAACTCCCACATGTCTCTAATTTCTTTGCCTGTCAGGGAAGGGGAGGCACTGTCTCTTTTGCTTCTTTAAGGATCTAGGGGATACACATTCTCATCCTCCCCCAAAGGAAGCTCAGCTTTATTCCTCTGGGTATCTCCAAGCCCATCAGGCTCATAACCTATTAATTAAATTCTTCCTGAAATTTCTCCAAAGAAGGTCCTCTGAGACAACCTGGGGTGCCTAGAATCCAGATTGTAAGTTAAAAACCCCTTTAAAATGATCCTTTGTTTTTGATGACCCTGGCCTTACACAGACTCCTTGGACCTTGCTGGAAATGAGAGTTAATTCTCCTGTGCCCACCAATCTTGTAGACACATGAATCAGAGGAAGACATTCCAGGGCTGGTCGATATTTCATTTCATTCATTGGATCTGGAAATCCAACAGGGGCCACAGGAGACCAGGAAGGTCTGCTAAGCCTGGCTCCCCCGGTGTGTTTTTCACTTGGAAATGAGAAGATCTGAGGAACTTAACTGGTAAAGCAGCAATAGCTGGGCACAGTGGTGCACACCTGTCATCCCAGCAGCTCTGGAGGCTGAGGTAGGCAGGAGGATGACAAATTCAAAGTGAATCAGGAACTTAGTGAGGTCCTAAATAATTTAGTGAGATCCTGTCTCTAAATAAAATGGAAAAAGAGCTGGGGATGTGGCTAAGTGGTTAAGTGTCCCTGGGTTCAATTCCCAGTTCAAAAAAAAAAAGAAAAAGAAAGCAGTAATAAGGGCTAGTTATGTAGGGTTGGTTAGAGGGGCAGGATTGCCAACCTCCTCCAAGGGGCTCTCCAGGGACTCGTCCCTATGAGAGTGGGTGGTTCCCATGGTGTGGCGCCGGAGTTCTGTTTTCTTTTATCCAGATGGGAGCATCAGCCTCAAAGGTAGTGCCCGGTTCAACACTAGCCTGCCTACTGAAAAACTGGGCAAGTTTGATCCACAGACACTCAGGAAAAAGCATCTGATTGTCTTCTGCTGTCAGGTGTGGCCTCAATTCAAACTCTGATGGAGACTCATGGCTGCAGAGGGAAGTCTAAACTTTAATACTATCTTGCATCTCCGTTTGTTTTGAACAAAGGAAGGAAAATGGTCTGAGGTCCACTACGTTCAGGGTTGTTTTTTTTCTTTTTTCTCTAAGGGAGAACCCCACATTCTATCAGCAGTGCAAGCTGGACCCAGTTAGGACTGCTGCCATGATCAAAAGTCTAAGGAGATACCTGCCAGGGTAGAAAAGCCAGGGAAAGCCCAAGGATTCCCAACCCCTACTAACTCTGCCAGCAGCTCTCATGTCCTTCCTATCTAGGACCCCTATCATCTACCCCTAGAGGAGGATAAAACATACTGCGGCTACAGGTAATGCCAGGAGCGGGATTTGGGCCAACCAAGGCTGGGGTTCCTTTTCCCCTTCAAGACCTGAGGCAAATAAAGATGGGCTCAGGGAAGTTCTCAGAGGATTCAGATAAATATATTGAGGTGTTCCAAAACTCATATCAGGTGTTCAGTCTTACCTGGAAGGCTATTATGTTATTATTTAACCAAATTTTGACCTCTAATGAAAAGGAGACTGTCTTAAAGGCAGCCAAGCATTTTTGGAGATGATCTGAATCTATAAGCAGGTCTTGAAATTATTGGAAGCTGTCCATTACCTAGACAGGTAGCAGTAATTCACTACTGGGTACACCAAAGGGAATAGATGAAATATCAGATAAGCCAGGGAGGTATCCAAGGGAGAACTATGTCAGCCATCACACTTATCTCCTTTACTTTGGACTGAACCTTCCCTGGATAGAAGACCTCAATGTATTTGGGAAGAACTACAATATGCTTTATCTAGAGGAGGGGCTCCCCTTCCCTCCAGATGGATACAGACAGAAAATAATAAACTTTGTTCACCTGCTAACTCCCAATGGAAAATTCTACATACACTCTATCAGTCTTTTCACTTAGGAGTAGAAAATACTCTTAAGATAACTCAAAGAGTTATTTGAAGGAAAAGTCACACCCAAAACTGTTCATCAGGTAGTCAAGGCAAATATGCCAAAGAAATAACCCACTTTACTAAAAAGGCCTCTAGGACTGAAGAGAGCAGGAAAATTCCCTGAAAGAATTGGCAACTTGATTTCATTCATGTCTAAGAGCAGTGGATTCCAGGATGCTAGTCATGACAGATACCTTTACTGGGTGGGTTGAGGTTTTCCGCTTCAGAACTGAACAAGTGGGAGAAGTGGCAAAGGTTTTACTACAAGAAATTGTCCCTGGACTTGGATTGCCCTGCAGCCTTCAAAGTGATGATAATGGAGCAGCTTTCAAGGCAGCTGTCACTCAGGGAATAGCAAAAGCCTTAGATATAGAATATCGTCTTCACTGTGCCTGAAGACCTCAGTTATCGGGGAAGATAGAAACGGCTAATAATAATCTAACCATGCATTTGAGGAAGCTCACTCAAGAAAGTCGGTATCCTTGACCTAAGATGCTTCCTCTAGCCCTGTTCAGAATCAGAAATACCCTAGGAATGTTAGGACTTAGTCAGTTTGAGCTCTTATACGGGAAGCCATTTTTTAAAAAATGATACCCTTAAAGATCAAGAAGGTGTTGACTTGGTATCTCGTATCACAAACCTAGCCAAATTCCAAACTGAAATCTGTAAGTATCCTGCACATGAGCCACTTATTTCTCCAGTCTTACCCTGGTGACTTAATAATGTTGGAAATATTGGGGGTCCTGGACACCCCAGGAGCAAAAATAAACACTAGGAGCCTAATCAGCTCTGTGAACAGGGCAAGAATTTTACTTCCAAACACAGAAGTGGGGAGAGCAATCAAAACCAAAACTGGGGCTGGGATTGTGACTCAGTGGTCACGCACTTGCCTAGCATGTGTGAGGCACTGGGTTCTCAGTAGCACATAAAAACAAATGAAGAAAATAAAGGTCTATCAATGTCTAAAAAAATATTTAAAAAAAAAGAAACAAAGCAGGTGTGTTTGGCCTTTATCTCTGATGCAAGGGTACCTGCTCATTGTCATGGGTAACACTGCCCACGAGTCATTGCCCATTGGTCAGGGATGACCTCACAATCTTTGGCATGGACAGTTATCAGGGAAAGAGGGTACTTGACTACTACTCATTGGTGGACTTCACTATCTCCTATTGGGTTATTTAAAGAAACATAGTCTTTCATTGTCTCCGCCTCACTTTGGTCCCTCCTGGTGGGGAAAATCCCCTTGGATTGAATGCCTTTTGGCACCTGCACAGTTTATCTTTTTTGGTTCGGTGCAGGGGGACTTCCTTTTCACCTCCTGTTTATTAAGAGGCTGTGAAATTTTTCGGGGGATGGGTATCAGGGATTGAACTCAGGAGCACTCGACCACTGAGCCACATCCCCATCCCTATCTTGTATCTTATTTAGAGAGGGGTCTCACTGAGTTGCTTAGCACCTTGTTAAATTGCTGAGGCTGGCTTTGAACACGTGATCCTCTTGCCTCAGCCTCCTGAGCCACTGGGATTATAGGCATAAGCCACCATATCCAGCAAAAGGCTGTGAATTTTTAACCCTCTGGTGTTGATTGCTTGTAACTTTCCATTCCTCCAGCTAACTTTGTGACATCCCAAGTCATTTCAAGGTAAATACTGTATTCTGAAAATGGACCACCAGAATTTCTGTTTTACATAGTAATGGTCAAGACTGATACCCTCAAATTCCCCTGATCCACACCCTATCTGGAAGGGACTTTTTTCTGTGATTTTTCCCCACCCCCTCTGCAGTAAAAGTAACTGGATTCGCCACTCCAGAGTTAAATGATGGATATCTAACTCTAAAACTGGACTGGAGTACTTCAAACCCCCACCAGATAAATCTCCTCCATACACCTGTGAACCAGTAAGAGATCTCAAATTCCTCTTTTAACAAGCTGGAATCCATTAACCTGCAGATAGTAGTGGAGATGAGTCTACCCATGAGCATCACAGATGACTTCTACCATGAACCTCTCAATCGACTTGATGGGAAAACCAAACAGCTTACCAGTCATCGCCCCCTCTCAGCTTGAGGCATCTAGAGAAGTCACTGCCCAATTTCCCTTATACCAGCAAGGGTTTCCTTATCAGAGTGGGGAAATGGAGAGTAGGGAAGGGACAGTAAAGGTTGACAAGAGGGCAAGTACCAGACAGCCATCCCAACATGCCCCAACATGTTATAAAACAGTTCCTGTTTCTCAGAAAGAGCGAAAATCTCCATCTCCATGAAAGCAAGTGTATAATCTATAATCCGCCCAAGCCTGCCACAGGGTAATTGAAATATCAAAAATCAATCAAAAGGAGCTCTATCAACTTTTCCTCAGATGCCATTAAAAGGAGCACCAGGAGCACCGTAAGATTCAAACAGCACACTTGCCCTCCCAGGTGTGCTGCTGCTGGGGGTTCTGAGTCTTTTTCTCACTTTCTTTTTTAATAAAATGCTTGCATGCTTGCTTACCTTGGTGCCATTCTTCGTGTTCATCCTTCAACTCTGGGGAACAGGGTTCTGATCTTGACTCTTGCCAGTAGTGAGGTGACCCCTGTGATTCCAGCGTCTCTGAAGACAGACAGGAGGATCCAAAGTCGCAGGCCTCACCTGGGCAATTTAACAAGCCCCTGTCTCAAAACAAAACAAAACAAAAAATTAAAAGGATTGGGGATGTGGCTCAGTGTTAGAGAGCTCCTGAGTTCGATCCCCAGTACCATAAAATGAAATAAGATCAAATAAAACAAAACAACAGAACAGATATGGTGGCCCAGTCCTATAATCCTAGCTACTTGGGAGGCTGAAACAGGAGGATCTCAAGATCCAAGTCCAGCCTTGGAAACTTAGTGAGACCCTGTCTCAAAATTAAAAATAAAAAGGGGTGGGGATGTAGGTCAGTGGTAAAGCACCTCTTGAGTTAATTTCCTAGTACCACAAAAAAAAAATATATTAAATAAAGGAAGGGACAGTGGGAGATAAAAAATTAAAAAAAAAACTTCAAAAAAACAAACTGTTGTCTAATCCAGCATTTTTCAACTGAGGGGCAATTGTGCCTTTCCCCCATAATGTTTTATTTATTTTGTGGTACTGGGGATTGAAAATGAGGACGCTCTATCACTGAGCTACATTCCAGCCCTTTAAATTTTGCAGAGTTTGGCTAAGTAGCTGAGGCTGGCCTCACACTTGTGATCCTCCTGCCTCACTCGCAACTGGGATCACAGACCGAGTGCCACTAGCTTTGGCTTAGAAACATTTGTGTGTGTGTGTGTGTGTGTGTGTGTGTGTGTGTGGTCACCCCTGTAGACGGGGTGGGATTGCTATTGGCATATGATAGATAAAAGCAGGGCTGCTGCTGAGCATCCCACAGTGATCAGAACCACTCCTCACAAAACAATTATCTATCCCTATCTTTACCAAAAGCTCAGTCCTTGACCCTGATGCCAATCAAAAAAAAAAAAAATGAGAACACAGTTTTGAGAAAAAGGAAGGTTTATTGCTTTGCTAGCAAAGGAGAAGCAAGCACAGGAGACTCCTGTCCCAGAGGTTATGACTCTGCCCATCATCAGGAACAGGACACTTTTAAACAGGTGACTCAGAGGCTACATTCCACATGTTCTCTGTTCAGACTCGTAACTCACTGGTTGATTTGGGAGATAGTCATTTCTGAGATCTTCTGTGCCATCCCCAAAATCTGAATTACTTTCTTTCTATGTTGGGTATGAACTGGGGGACAGATAAATCTGCCAAAAATGGGGAAGAAAGGTAATCCTATTTGCTCTGAGATTAGGGAGGGGTAGATATAAGGGAAGAGCAGAGAGAGAGGAAGAGAAAGAAATATATCCATTTTAAAAATAAGTTGCAGTGGCAGAGCAGCAAGGGCCATATTGAAAGCATAAAACGGACCACAGTTACATTATTTTTTAATATGATATCCATATAATATATTATATGACCTAAGTTTTTGTTTTAGTTATATGTGACAGTAGAATGCACTTATATACTTTGGTATATCCTACATAGATGGGATATAATTTCTCATTTTTCTGAGGATACATATTGTAGAATCCCATTGGTCATACAGTCATATACATTAATAATGTCTGTTTCATTCTACCTTCTTATCCCCACATTCCCTGCCTTCTCCTCCTTTCACTTCCCTCAACCTAATCTCAGGTAACGCTATTCTTTTTTTTTTTTGCATTGTAATTCTTCATACACACGTATACCACAATTTTCGTATCTCTGTACATAAAGTATGTGGACACTCAATTAAATTTTATTCTGGGCCAAATATGAGGGACCATGGTCCCCGGTGACACAGTTCTCTGGTGACCAAGCCATGCATCTGGCCTACTGGTCCCTGACGAGCAGTGGCCCTCGGGGGCTTGAGCGTGGCAAACATGGCCACCGGCCTGTGGAAGCCGCCAAGCAGGTGTGGGGGGCCTGAGGCACAGCGCTTTAAAGTGTACCCACCTGTCACCCTTAAGTGTCCAGGCCTAGGTGTGGTAATGACGCCTGGGGCAGGAGTCACTTCACATAGCACTGCAGCCCAGAAACTGTGAGCATAGACGGTCTCACGACCTCAATCTATGGCCCTCAACCTCTAGCTACCGGAACTGAGGAGGGAAAATGGAGGCGGACCCTCCCGGAACAAGGGAAGTCGGGAATTGAGAGTTGACCAATAGCGTTAGTACATTTTCAAACCCTAATTAGCATAAGTTTGGACCAATAGCAGCAAACCAAAAGCTATATAAACCCCTAGACCATCACATTTAGTAGCAGAAAATATGTTATCGGGTCTCTTCTTGTCCTGCAAGACTTCTGTCAGTAAGTTTTACTTTTTTGGTGGGGGTAGGGGGGGCACTGGGGTTTGAACTCAGGGGCACTCGACCACTGAGCCACATCCCCAGCCCTCTTTTGTATTTTATTTAGAGACAGGGGGTCTCACTGAGTTGTTCAGGGCCTTGCCATTGAGGAGGCTGGCTTTGAACTCGCCATCCTCTTGCCTCAGCTTCCTGAGCTGTTAGGATTGCAGGCATGCGGCCCTGCGCCTGGCTAAATTTTATTCTTAAATTCATTCATCCTGGTCTGTGGATTTCTTCAATTTTGCAAGAACCTTGGAAGAAGAAGAAATTGATGGTGAGCTCCTTGGGTTTATTGCAATACCAGAGGCTATGGCCTGCCCTTCAGAGCTGGGACACTTTGGCAGCAGAGCCCAGAAAACTTATGCACACAGGCCCCACCTGCCAGCAAATGTGGAGAAACTCCAGTCTCACCAAGAAGCAGAAGCAGAGTATCAAGTTTCATCTCAAAACTTTGGTTTCGATGGACCAAGGACTCAACATGCCCCTGAGTGACGTTTCATCACGGAAGAGATTATGTGAACTTGTATGGTCACAGAACAAAAGTCTTTGAATCAAAATTTTAAAAGGAATGGCATTCATTTACACCTAAATACTGAATTTTATTCATATGAAAATACTGGTTCTTCTGCATGCTTAAAGATCCCAAATGACTAAGAAAATTTCTTTAAAGTAAGTTATAAATCAATTTATTATTTATCAATTACATCCAAGGACAGGTAGACAGGATATAGTGAACCTGAGAAACCTCTTTCATAGGTTATAGATGTCTCCTTACAGAATTATTAGCTTTAGGGTTGGTGGAGGCTAGAAGTCAGCTAAGCTTAGTGATATATTCTAAAATATTTATCTACTAATTACCAAATGATTCTTAGAGTCTAAGATAGCCTAAGATATTTTGGCTCTTGACTTGCAACATTCCATCTCTCCACAATTCTGATGTTCTAGTCAGCCAAGTTCAGACATCTGTAGGATATTTAATAGAGATGCAGCTTCTTTGAAGAACTTTAGTTCCTGGTCCTAAATGCCAACAGTGCTCAGGATGTGGCAATCTGATCTCCACATTCCTTTCTCCCCGTCCCCCTTTTTCCTCCCATCCCTATTTTCTACCTACCTACCTCTCTTCCCTTCTTCTCCTCCTACTTCCACTACTAGGGATTGAATTCAGGGGTGCTTTACCACAGAGCTACATTCCCAGTCTTATTTATTTATTTGTTTTGAGCTTTATGGTTATATATTATATTTGTGTTTATTTTGACAAACCTATGCATGCATGGATTCCCCAGTCCTTTCTATTTTGAAACAGGAGGCCTCAGCTGGCCTCCAATTTGCAATCCTCCTGCTTCAGCCTCCCAAGTTGCTGGCATTACAGGTGTGGGCTACCATGCCTGGCCATGATTCTCTTTCCCATAAATATTTAATATCATAATGAAACCAGAGTTTTGAGATGGAATTTGATTCACTGCCTGTCACAAGCTGTGGGCTGTGTGTGGACTATGTTGCACATAGTAGCCTAATGAGGGGATAAATCTGGTATTGGGAACCACCTGTGGCACCCCCACCGGGATTGATTGCCTGATGCAGGTGAACCTCCCCCTTAAGCTCTGCCAGAAATCCCACACAGCACCTCAGATGGGTGTGACCTGACAAGATATCAATGAACCTGCTGACTGCAAGAAACCTTGAAGCAAGACTCGGCCCTGGAAACCTTATCCCTGTCTGATGTTCCCGATATAAAAAAAAGCAAGCCTGGGCTCCATTTTGCCAGAGTATAGAAGCCCTATCCGTATGATTGGCTATCACATCCTGCCCCCAGTTTTTGAAACTACTTTCTGTGTCCTGTGTTTTTTTCAACATTCTATTTTCTTTTATTTCTCAGCTGGCCCATTCCACTGAGGGGAACTCCATTCCCACCACCCACGTGGGATGCCAGGGAGAACTGCATTTGCTGGCAGGTGGAGTCTGTACAAACCACAGGCCTCTGTAGCCCAGAAATGTTGCAGCACTTAATGTCAGGCCATGTCCGCCAGTGTTGCAGCAGATCCCAGCAGCCTCCCATCAGCTTCCTCGTTCAGGATTCTTACCTCCTGAATTGGAAGAAAAAAACCCACAGACCAGGATGAATGAGTGTAAGAGTAGGATTTATTAAATACTAGAGCCGGGGTTTGGGGTGTGCATGCAAGATCAAAGCCAGCCTCAGCAACTTCACAAGGCCCAACTCAGCAGGACCTTGTCTCTAAATAAGATATAAAAAAGGGCTGGGGTTGTAGCTTACTGGTTAAGGGCCCCTGGACTCAAGACTCAGTACCAAGGAGAAAAAAGAAAGAAAGAAAGAAATACAGACAGAACTCTTAGAGTGCAAAATGGAACTCCAAAGGGCCTCAAGTGTGGTTTATGTAGTACTTGGTTCTTGGCTATTGGTCCAAACTTATGCTAATTAGGGTTTGGAAATGTATTAACCCTATGGTCATTTATCCATTTTGAGTTCCATTCCTTATGCCCCATTTCATTTTCTCCAGGAAGTGGGAGGTTGAGGCCCTTGGATGGGGCTGTGTTGCTGCCTGGAACAGGCTTTGTAGCAGGTGTTCATGCTGTGCCCAGGCTTGGTTGCCCGGGCATGACAGGTCTGTGTACGCTGGCTTGCCTTGGCACTGGCTGGTGGGCCTCAGGCCTGCTGTGCCTGTATGGCCGGCTCCGTGGGGTTGCAAGCTATGCTCGCTGCACACTTCAACCCACGCGGCTACCACTCTGCTGCCACCTCTTGCTGGGCCCAGGAGACCAGCTGCGTGGCTTTGGCAGCCAGGGAGCTGGGTTAATAGACTGTCAAAGATGAAAGTGAATTATGTCTGGAACCAACTACTGGAGTACAAGGGATTTCCAGGTCAGTATAATATCACAATGGTAGATACTTGGATATTTTGCAGTTGACCAAACCCACGGACCAAACCATCATTAAGAGTGAAGGCCAGGGGCTGGGATTGTTGCTCAGTGGTAGAGTAGCATGTGTGAGGCACTAGGTTCAATTCTCAGAACCACATGTAAACAAATAAGTAAATAAAGGTTCATCAATAACTAATAAAAATATTTTTTTAAAAAAGAATGAATGTCAATGTGAACTATGGACCCGAGTTAAAACTATAACAGCATTGGTTCAATGGTAATGAGTGCAATTGAGGAAACCGTGTTGGAAGAGGGTATTTGGTAATTCTGTACTGTCTGCATAATTTTCTATAAATTTCAACATTCTCATATGTGTGTGTGTGTGTATATATATATATATATATATATATATATATATATATATATATATACTTTTAAGAGAATTATCTGCCATGAATGGTGGTACATGCTTATAATCCCAGTGACTTGGGAGCTGAGGCAGGGGAATTTTAAGTTGGAATCCAGTCTGGACAACTTAGCAAGATCTTGTCTCAAAATAAAAATCAGAAAGGCTGGAGATGTAGCTCTTTGATGAAGCACTGCTGGGTTCCATCCACAGTACCAATGAATAAATACAAATACAAACATACATGAATAGAATTATCTCCTTTCCCATGCAGGACTCTATTCCTGAATCTTTCAATGAGGATGCTATGATAAGATTTTGAAACTAATAGGTGGTTTGGTATGGTTTTGGAATTGGAGATTTAACCCAGAGGGGCTATACCACCGAGCTACATCCTTTAGAATATAGTTTAATTTTATTTATTTATTGCCAGTAGGAATTGAACCCAGGGACACTTAACCACTGAAGCACATCCCCAGCCCTTTTTATTTTTTTTATTTTGAGGTAGAGTGTTTCTCAGTTGTTTAGGGTCTCACTAAATTGCTGAGGCTGGCCTCAAATTTGGCATCATCCTGCCTCAGCCTCCAGAGCCACTGAAATTACAGACTTGTACCACCATACCCTGCTGAAAGAAGAGGTTCTTCTCTAAACCTCTAAGAGACCTAAGGAACTGAGCAAGAACCTGACTCAAGAGAGTCCCTGAGTTCAATCCCCACTACTAAAATAAATAAATAAGTAAACCCTTCATAGATAAAGGAAACTGAAACCCAAAGAGAGAACAATACTTGCTCAAGACAACATATTTAGTTTTCAAAGACAAGATATTTTTTTTTTTTTTTTTTTTTTTTAGTGCTGGGGATTGACCCAGGGTGTTGCACCTGCTGGGCAAGTTGTCTACTTCTGAGCTACATCCCCAGACCTTTTCATTTAATTTTGCAACAGGGTCTCTCTAACTTGCCTAGGCTGTATTTGAGCTTTGATCCCCTGCTACAGCTAGGCCCCACCATGTCTGGCTCAAGATAAGAACTTTCTAATTCAAGGTAAAACTTTTCATTCCTAGCAACATAACTTTTTTCATTCTCAGAGAGCAACCTTTATATAACACACATTATGTTATCTGTTTTCTACCTTTGGAATTCTAATCTGATTGGCTTTTCTTAAAACTGGGTTGACTAGTTCAGGTTTTAGAGGGAGGATATTGCTTCTAAAGAGAACTGAGGGGGTTGGGGTGTGGCTCCGTGGTGTAGCACTTGGCGAGAGATACTGGGTTTAGTCTCCACAGAACAAAAACTGATAGCTGGGTATGGTGACACATGACTTGTAATCCTCCTATTTTAGTCTCTGAAATAGCTGAGGTTATAGGTGTGCACTTCCACACCTAGCTCTGTTTTCTGATAGGTAAAACTTGGATGGTGTTCAGGGATTTATCCAGCTCTGATGCTGTAAAACGTCACAGTTCTTATATAACAACTGCATATCTCTTGCCCTGTCCTTTGTCATCCTCATTCCCATGGCTCTGGGATTCCCAACTCTTATCCATTCATATCTTGTAAATGGGTCTATGTATCTGAGCACCTGACTTTGAATTCCCATTCTTCCAATTTAAGCCTAGACAAAATTCAAAGGGAATAGTGTCTCTATAGGACTTTGTACACTACTGAAGTGGCTTTAATAGAAAGTGCTTCCTGATAGGAGCAGTGGCATATACCCGTGATCCCAGCACCTTGGGAGACTGTTGGGAGGCTGAGGATCACAAATTCTAGGCTAACTTGAGCAACTTAGTGAGACCCTGTCTCAAAATTAAAAATAAAAAGGGCTGGGGATGTAGCTCAGTGGTAAAGTATCCCTGGGTTTAATCCCCAGTACCTAAAAAAAAAAAAAAAAAAAAAAAACTTTTTCAATTAGTGCTCCTAATTGAAAACATCAAATAAGGGTGGCATCCTTATCCCTGTTTTATAGATGAGAAACTGAGCTCCTGAATTGTGCAGTAATTGTCCTGAGTCACTATTTTTCAGAAATAATAGCTATCATTTAGTGGGTATTGATGCCTTGCGTAGCTCTAAGAGCTTTATGTGGAGTCATTCATTTACTTCTTTGAATAGTCCTATCTTTATGGCACATGAAGGCCTGAGAAACCAAGTACTTGTACAGTTCACCCAGCTGATTGGTAAAGGAGCTGGTATTGGAATAAGTCATCTGACTATGTAGGCTGTACTCAGAAACTATATCACCTGCCCCTTCTCTTTTGATACTGGGGATTGAACTCAGGGGTGCTCTACTACTGAGCTACATCCCCAGCCCAGCCCTTTTTGTGTTTTTATTTTGAGAGGGTCTTACTAAATTTCGGAGACTGACCTTGTACTTGCAATTCTCATGCCTCAGCTGCTGGGATTACAGGTGTGCACCACTACATTCAGTTTTGTCTTTATTGTTAATAAAATGTATTTAACTATACATTAATTAATGAAGCTATACAGTAATGTTTGCAAGATGTTCCCACTTTTGTAAATAAAAGAATGCTTAAGAATGGGGTGCATTGGTGTGATCTCAGCTACCTGGGAGGATGAGGGAGGAGGATCACAAATTCCAGGCCAGCCAGGTGGCCAGGGCAACTTAGAGAGATCCTACCTCAAAATAAATAAAAACGCCTGTAGCTTAGTGGTACCCTGGTGGATTCAAGTCCCAGGACCAAAACAACAACAACAACAACAACAAAAAACTGATCACTTCAGAGATACAGGGTTAAAAATGCTCAAAGATGGTTTACTTTTGTTTAAATATACTTCTCTATTTATTTATTTAGTATGGGGGACTGACCCCAGAGGCATTTTACCACTGTGCTGTATCCCTAGTCCTTTTTATTTTATTTATTTCATTTATTTTGAGGTAGAGTCTGGTTAAACTGCTGAAGGCCTTGCTAAGTTGCCCAGAGTTGCTAGGATTACAGTTGTGCACCGCTGTGCCTGACTGTTTTATTATTATTATAATAATAATAATAACCCTTTGGTTTTTATGATAAAAAATAATTTGTAATTTCTTCTTTTTTAAATGGGAAATCAAATTCCACAGTTGAGCAGTGGATTTTCTATTGACTAGTGATTTTAGAAGTGGAAAGAATTACAATAACTGTAGACAAATGTTCAATTCCTCATTTTAAAATTAGCTTGGGATGGGGATATAACTCCGTGGTACAGTGCTTGCCTAAAGTGCAGAGCACTGGGTTTTATATCCAGCACCTAAATAAATAAATGAATGATCTTTTTTTTTTCACTTGTTCATTGTCCGTCTCTCCCACTAGAGCAGAAGTTATGTGATAACCAACACCTACATGCTTCCAACAGCCCAGTCCCAGCAACATTTCCTAAAGCAAAGGCATAGCTTGCTTCTGCTCTTGTCCTCTATATTCATTTGCTAGGGCTGCCATAAGGAAGTGTCGTAAACTGGGCTGCTTAAAACCTCAAATGTCTCACAGTTCTGGAGGCTAGCCATCTGCAATCTCAGGGTCACAGGGCCTTGTTCTCTGAAGCCTCCAGGAGAGGAGAATCTGTTTGCTGCCAATCCTTGGTGTTCCTGGGCTTACAGGTGCCACATTTTTGATCACATGGCATTCTTTGACACATGGCTATCTCCCCTCAGCTGTCTGGTCTCTTTTCTTATCAGGACAGGAGTCATAGAGTGTCACCTGATTCCAGTAGGATCCTATATTTCCAAAAATGATCTTGTTCCTTTTTTGAGGGGGGAATGTGCTGGGAATAGAACATAGGGCCTCTTGCATGCTAGTCAAGAGCTCTAGCACTGAGCTATATCCCCAGTTCTTTTGATTTTGAGACAAGATATCACTACGTTGCCGAGGAGCTCCCTAAAGTTGCTGAGGCAGGCGTTGAAGTTGCGATCATCCTGCTTCATATTCCTGATTTACTGGGATTATAGGTGTGTGGCAACACAACCAGCAAGAGATAGGACTTAAACAAATATATATATATATTGTACTGGGGATTGAATCCAGGGTACTTTAGCACTGAGCCATATCCCCAGCCCTTTTTAATATTTTTATTTAGAGACAGGGTCTCACTAAGATGCTTAGGGCCTTGAAACAAATCTTTTTGAATGGAGGGGAGGCACATAATTCAACCCATGAACCCATGACACTCTCCCACGCTAATACTCCACAGATCTGCTTCAGTGAACATTTTTTTCTGGGGGTGGGGGCAGACTGGGGATTTAACCCAGGGATGCTTAACTACTGAGCTCCACCCCCAGTCCTTTTTATTTTTTTGTTTTGAGACAGGGTTTTGTGGAATTGCTGAGCTTGGCCTTGAATTTGCAATCCTCCTGCCCCAGCGTCTCAGGTTTCTGGGTTTACAAGTGTGCACCACCACGCCCGACTTGAATGAACTTTTAAACATATACATTTCATCTCTCTCCTGATTTCTCATTACATAGAGCAGCATCCAAACTAGATTCCCCGTTCTGTACTCCATCTGGTTCCTGCCTTTTTCTCCACCCACCTCTTTCCAACCTGGTTTTCCTAATCTCTGCCAGGCACATTGTCTTCATATGCCCCTAATGTTTCAGGCTCCTTCCCCTTCAGGTCTTTGCTCTTCCTTCTTCCCAGAATGTGCTTCTCCAGGAAATCTGCCTTGTTCTCTTTCTCACTTCCTCCAAGTCTTTCCTCCCAGGGCTCCAGGTCTAGAGAATAGAGTTCACTCCTGCCCACTCTCTCTGTTCCTGTTCAGTTTTCTTTCTTTCTTTCTTTCTTTTTTTTTTTTTTTTACACCAGTGATTGAACTCAGAGGTGCTTAACCAGTGAGACACACCCCCATCCCTTTTTGTATTTTATTTAGGGACAGGGTCTTCTTCATTTATTTGCTCTGGGCCTCACTAAATTGCTGAGGCTGCCTTTGAACTTGCAATCCTCTTGCCTCAGCCTCCGGAGTTGCTGGGATCACAGGCATGTGCTGCTGTGCCTGGCCTGTTCAGTACTGCGTCTCATTCTATTCCATGTTTGTTTGTTTACTAGACTTTGTCTTCACTGGCAAGTAAATTCCATGAGGGCCACTCACACTGTCTGGCCACTGGAGATCAAGTTCATACAAGCTAGGTATACGCTGTACTACCAAGGTACATCCTCAGCCCAGGGGCACCTTTATTCCCTTACTGGAGATTGAACCCAGGAGTGGTCTACCACTGAGCCACACCCCCAGCCCCTTTTATTTTTTATTTTGAGCCAGGGTGACCTGGAACATTTGATCCTCTTGTCTCAGCCTCCCCAGTCAATAGGATTACAGGTGTGCCACCTCACCCAGCGCAAAGGGATTTTTAAGAAATTTAAAATCCTCCTCCTCCTCCTCCTCCTTCATCATCTCCTCCTCCTCCTCCACCTCCTCCTTCTCCTCCTCCATTTGGTCTTGGGAATTAAATCCCAGGGTACTCTAGCACAGAGCTATATCCCAGCTCTTTTTATTCTTTTTTTTTTTCCTGAGACAGAATCTCACTAAGTTGCTGAGGCCTTAAATTTCGATCCTCCTGCCTTAGCCTTTCAAATAGCTGAGATTACAGGCATGTGCCACCAGCCCAGCTTAAAATACTTTTTTTTTTTTTTTTTTTTTTTAGTGCTGGAGATTCAACCCAGGGATGCTTTACTACTGGGTTACATCCACAGCCTTTTTTATTTTTTATTTTATTTATTACAAATTTTTTTAAAAATTTAGTTGTTGATGGACCTTTATTTTTCGTTTATTTATATGCAGTGCTGAGAATCAAACCCAGCACCTTACACATGCTAGGCAAGCACTCTAGCACTGAGCCACAACCCCAGCCCCCTTTTTTTATTTTTTGAGACAGGGTCTCACTAAGTTTCTGAGGCTGTCCTTGAATTTGTGGCCCTCCTGCTTCAGCCTCCCAAATTGTTGGGATTAAAGTTGTGCCCCACTGCACACAGTTTAAATTACATTTTGAACAGGTAACCCACTTAGGCGGCTGAAAAATCAAAATGGTATGAAAAGGTTCCTGGAGAAGTCTAATTTCCATTCCTGTACTCTATGTAGTTCTTTCTACCCCCACAGGAAAATGTTTTTATTATTCTCCCAGGATTTCATTATGCAAATACCACATATTTCCTTATATATTCATATTTTCCTGTCTTATACCAAAAATACCATATATACATATATTTACATATATATTCTTATTTCCCCATCTTACACCAAAGATATTATTATATACACAGTCAGAACCTTGAGTTTCTGTTTCTTGAAAGTATTTCCTGAAAAAAAAAAAAAGAAAGTATTTCCTGGACATCATTCCAATGGTTTAGAACTTTCTTCTTATTTTTCCTTTACAGCTATAAAGTATCCCCCCAGAAGACACATCATTATTTATTTATTTTATTTTTCAGTTTTTGCTAGTGGGGATGGAACACAGGGGTGCTTTACCACTGAGCCACATCTCATCTCAGCCCTTTTTTATTTTTTATTTTGAGACAAGGTCTTGCTAAGTTGTTTAGGGCTTCACTAAATTGCTGAGGCTGACCTTGAACTTGTGTTCCTCCTGCCTCAGCCTCCTGAGTTGCTTGGATTACAGGCATAGACCAACATGCTTAGCCACAGCATAGTTTATTTTACCAGTTCCCCACTGATTTAAACATTTGATGTTTCTCATCTTTTGCTATTACCAAAAATGTGGGTCAGGGTTTTTAATTTATTTTTTTATTGTTTTATTTATTTATTTTTTTTGGTACCAGGGATTGAACCCAGAGGCACTTAACCACAGAGCCACATCCCCAACACTTTTTTAAAAACATTTATTTTTTTAGTTGTTGATGGACATTTATTTTATTCATTTATTTCTATGCACTGCGGATAATTGAACCCAGTGCCTCACCACATGTGAGGCAAGCACTCTACCACTGAGCCACAACCCCAGCCCTCCCCAACCCTTTTTATGTTTTATTTTGAGACAGGGTCTCACTAAGTTGCTTATGGCCTAGTTGCTGAGGCTGTCCTTGAACTTTTGATCCTTCTGCCTCTGCCTCCTGAGTTGCTGAGATTACAGGTGTGTGCCACCACACCCAGCTCAGAGTTTTTTATTCTATGCTAACCTCTCCACTGCTCAGTCTTTTTTTTCCCCGTATTTTTTTTTTATTGGTGCAATATAGTTTACATAATGGTGGGATTTTTATGTGATGTATTTGTACATGTACACAGTTACCACCATATAATTTAAACCCTCACAAATCTTGAAGTCTTCCCGCAGAGTACGTTGTCGACGAACACTCAGAGAAAACTTGAATAAGTGTATAGACGAGTGGGTTAATGCATGAGTGGACGAATGAAGGGCGAATGAACCATCAATGAGCGAGCCAAGGAGGCCAGGGCACTGAAAGCAGTTCAGGTGCAGTTGGCCTGTGTGCTGTGCTGCGGCGAGATCCCCGCTAGGAGGCGCTGCAGGCGGCGGGCGCGCCTGGCCAGGTGGGGATGGTCGCTCTTGCCGTGCGCGCCGGCTGCGGCGCGGGGCCCAGCGTGGGGGGTAGGGCGAGTCATATGACCTGCTTGGCTTCCTGGCTCCGGCCACCGCCGCCCGCCCGTGTCCGCCCGTGTCGCCCCGGGGCCCCGAAGAGCCGTTGGCGGGGTCCGGGCTGAAGCCCGCTCGTGTGGAAGTGTTCGTCGCCGTTGCCTCCCGCCGTCCCGTCCGCCTTCGCTCAGCGCCGCCATCATGCTGGCGCTCATCTCCCGCCTGCTGGACTGGTTCCGCTCGCTGTTCTGGAAGGAGGAGATGGAGCTGACGCTGGTGGGGCTACAATACTCGGGCAAGACCACCTTCGTCAATGTCATCGCGGTGAGCGTCCGCCCTGGTTCTGCCGCCCGCCGGTCGGCGGGCTCCTCCCCTAGGGCTGGGGTCAGGTCGCCCCCTCTGGGCGCGGCGGGACGGGCGGTGGCCTGTGACCTGACCGTCCCCTACCAGGGGTCCGGAGGCTGCTTTTCGCGCGCCGGCAGCCGAGGTCGGCAGCGGCAGGGTTAATCGTGTTTGGTCTCCACGAAAGAGCCATGCCTTTCAACGCGACCGAGGCCCGGGGACAGGGTCGCCCGGAGCTTGTCACGTTGTTTAAAGTGCTGTTGTTGTGGGGCTGGGAGGGAGTGCGGAGTCTCTGGATTTGGCTCCGAGTGGAGGCAGCTCAAGGGTTACACTCCAGTCCGTCACTCTCCCTTTAGGGTGGGATTTGGCGTCGAGTGAGCCTAAAGAAAGAAGAACCCTTTTTTCAAGTTGCTGCTTGGGACCAAGTGGCCCATTGTTGAGGCCAGGAGAGCGGTGTGGGCGCCCTGCAGAAGAATTCTGAGGGCCGCTTGACCTCTCTCTGAATTCACTTACTGGTTTCCACTGGTCTTCCTAAGGTCGAAGATTCAGCCTATGGCAGAGGGGAGGGACAGTTCCACCGAGTCCACGGTAGTCCTAGTGTTTATGAAGCCAAGGAGTGGGGTGTGGGTGTGTTTTGCAGAGCTAATTGTCTTATTAAACGAATGGGCAAGATGTATCTTCTGCAGTCAGCGTCACGTTAACTGTCTTGCAAAAGGGGATTTGTCTTCTGTGTGTGCTTCTCACTTGAGAAGGGACTGCCAGGAATGAACTTATGCCAGGCCCAGGGAATGGGTGTTAGGGCGGGAAATGGCTCTGAGAACTTACATACAATGCGGTGTTTATTCAGCAGTGGTTAAGTAGGATGGTTATTCGGTTGTGCGTTTTGGGTTGGGGAAGGAATAGGAGTGAAGGATTTCTCCTCTGTCTTTACTTAAAAAGTTGCTCTGATTCAGTGTTGTCTGGTAGGGGCTTGAACTTGCCAGGGATGAGCTTTAGAACTGTTCTGAAGAGAGATTGCGGCATTTCTTTCGCCTTTTAGATGACTGTTGAAATCTTTATTTAACTGGCCGTCCAACTGGTTTGGTTACAGGAGTGATTCAAACACTTGTTGGAGAAAATACGTAGCTTGTGACTCTTAGTCCTTGCAGTATAGAGCAACAGGGGTGAGTAAGACTTGGAGGAAGCAAGATTAGTAGAAATCAAATGTCTTTTGGAGAATATTGCATATAAGTATAAAGGAAAACTGCCAACGGGTTTTACTCCTTTTGTAATGTTATTATTTTTCTTAAAATGACTGTCTTTTAAATATCTGGTGTTACTAAAGAAAAAACAAACTTTAGGTCATGTATTCATATTAAAACTTTAATATAATATGAAAAAGGTGAGGCTTTAGCCTGAGTGGCCTAAATTTTCTGATATTTACTTAAGAATTGTAGTCACCTTCTAAATCCCATCCCTTTGACAAGGTTGATTTGTGCAATCAACTGCTTCTTGCAGAAAACTAGTTATGCATGGAAAATATTAAAAAGTTGAGTGAATATTTGAGAAACTTGTTGATTTAAGTACTTATATCTTCAGTAGACATTGTAACTTAATATTATAAGCTTGAACTTTGATGTCAAGGAACCCTGGTTTTGAAATCTGGATCTGCCACAGCTTCCTTGAGTCCTTGCTTCTCATCAATTAAAAGCAGATAATAATATGTTTCTTATAGAATTGTTCTGAGGATTAAATGCAGTGGAAAATGTTCAGTGACTAGCAGTATGCCTTCCCATTTAAGGGGAAGCTAAATGGCAACTATTGTTATTATTTGTAGTGTCTCTATCTATTTAATGCAGAAACAATGAAAAATACTGAGAAAGGCACTCAGCTGTAATTGTTTCCTTTGAATCTCAGGTTGTACCTAAATGCCAGCTACAGTAGTAGATTTAAGGCTGTTGTAAAGTAATCACATCATGCTCTCTCCTTTCACATTAGTTTATTTTAGTTAACAACAGCATAACTTCTGCAGAGATGTTGAATTCACAGTGACACAGTGGTTCTAACTATTAATCTTAGATATTCTCTTTGAGGTAAAATGGTGTGGAGAGGCTTTGTTAAGAAAATCTGTCATCACAAAAATGATTAGGATATATCAATTAACTTGATGTAATCATTCCACATTATATAATTCATAAAAACAATTCTGATTCATTAATTAAAAATAATAATAGTTTTAGAAAAGGAGTAAAAACCTATACTATAATTGACATTGGCCTTCAGAATGCTGAAAGAGGTACCTTGTAAACCTTAGACTCTGATTTTTTTAACCTTTATTTTATTAATTTATTTTTATGTTATGCTGAGGATCGAATCCAGTGTCCCACATGTGCTAAGCAAGTGCTCTACCATTGAGCTGTAACCCTGACCCCTAATCTGTGATTTTTATAGAATATATTGAGGATGAAGAAAATGTTAGTGATTTAAAGGATTTTTAGATAAAAATGATGTATCTAAAGTATTAAAACAATCCAAGTGTGGTGGCTCATGTCTGTAATCCCAGCAGCTTGGGACACTGAGACAGGAGGACTGCTACTTCAAAGCCAGCCTCAGCAAATGTGAGATGCTAAGCAACTCAGGGAGACCCTGTCTCTAAATAAAATACAAAATAGAGCTAGGGGTGTGGCTCAATGGTCAAGTGCCCCTGAGTTCCATCCTGAAACACCCCCTGCCCCCCCCCACAAAAAATTGAGCCTTATTAAAAATATTTTTGAACAAATTAATCAAGTATAAATTCATCAAATTTAAATATCACTGTATCTATCTTAAAAGGTAAGACAGATTTAATAGATATAATTTATCTTACTCAAAAGGTTTGTGAAGCTGAACTACTTAAAAGTAGGGTTTGGTTCAATTCTAAAAGATGAGGCTGTTAAGTTAAAGTTACAGAGATGTTAGTCTTCAAATACTTACTCATAGGGTTGTGGGTTTTTGTTTTTTTTTTTTAAAGTTGCACTGGGGATTGAACCCAGAACCTACTGCATGCTAGGCAAGCACTCTGTCACCTCGCCCAACTCATAGGGTTTTGAAACTGAAATGATACCTCATTTTATCTAATATTTTATGAAGTAACATTTGATTTACATAATGTTCTCTTTTGTTTTGAACATTCTAAAAAGAAACACCCGTGGACTTTAATTTTATGTTTGTTTCAGGGAATGAAATAAAGCCCGTTGTTAACTATTCTGGCAGTTATTGCATAATAAGTCATGTGTGTTTTGTGTGTAGTGAATATTGAGTAATCTTTGAAACTCTTACAGTTTATAGTATAGTTACCTAGAAATAATGAGTATGAATTTGCCAAAACGTTGTACAACAGATTTTTATAAATGGATAAAATGGATATTGTTATGAAAATTTATCTATACTTTAACAGATTTTGTTAATCAGGAAGGTTAGTCCATGGAAATTAATTACTACTGAGAATTAAGAAAAGAAAATGTGTGGGAAGATTGTAGAAATCTGAATCCAGAGTCCTTTTTTTAGGAGGGGGTGGTACTAGGGATTGAACCTGTGGTGCCAGCCCTTTTTATTTTTTATTTTGAGACTGGGTCTTGTTAAGTTTCTGAGACTGGCCTTGAACCTGTGGTCCTTCTGCTCAGCCTCCCAAGTTGCTAGGGGATGACAGGCATGCATCATTGTGTCCATCTCTAGTGTCTTTTAAAAAAAGAGTTTGTAACAGCCTTCCTTATTCTAACTTTACCCTTATTTCAAAGAGTGGCCAGGAAGTCCAGAGAGGCAAGTGAAATTCCAAAGTCAGCAATGCTAGGAAATAGCAAGGATAGACTTATAACCCAGGAAAATGCACTTTCTTCTTTTTCTCTCTACCTCTTTGGATCCAGCTGAGGTTAGAACCAGAGAGCTTATATTTGGAAGATTTTAATCGTTTAAAAGTAATTTTCATGCCTGGTGTGGTTGGTTGTTCGGCTTGTATTCCCAGCAGTTCGGGAGGCTGATGCAGGAGGATCAGAGTTCAAAGCCAGCTTTAGCAAAAGCAAAGCACTGAGTAACTCAGTGAGACCCTGTCTCTAAATAAAATACAAAATAGGGCTGTCGATGTGGCTCAGTAGTCTAGTGCCCCAGAGTTCAATCCCCGCTACCAAAAAAAAAAAAAAAAAATCATTTTTGTGTGCTGGTGATGTTGGGCAGTGGTAAAGCACTTGACTAAAGTATGTAAGATCTGGGTTTAATCTTCAGCATACACACACAAACGCAAAAACTCTTCTCACATATAATATGCTCATCTGTTTAGCAGAGCTGGGGATCAAACTCAGGTCTTCACACATGTTTTGCAAGTGCTCTACCAATGAGCTATACTTCCAGCCCTCTAAATTTGCATGGCATTTTTATATTCAGGCACTTTTCTTTTCTACCATACTGGGAATTAAACCTCTGGCACCCTGTCACAGAGCTACATCCTCAGCCTTTTAATTTTGAGACTGAGTCTTGCTAACTTGCCCAGACTGGTCTCCAGCTTGCCTCACCACCTATGTGCCTGTGCCACTGTACCTGTCTGCATTTAGGCATCTTAAGCATGTGTGTTTGCAAACTATTACATGTAAGGACTTGAAGTGTTTGTGTGTATTATATATGTTATATATACACTCATGTATATGGACATTAGGGAAAGGAGTGAATGATAATCAGTGGAAAGGAAGAGTAGTGGAAAACTATGTTGACATATTTAAATAACTGGCTAATAGGCATTGTTGAGTTAATGGACTGTTTTTGTTTTTTTTTTTGGTTGGTTTTTTTGTGCTGGGGATAGAACTCAGGGGAGCTTAACCACTGAGTTATACCCCAGCCCTTTTTAAAAAATATTTTTATTTAGAGACAGGGTCTTGCTGAGTTGCTTATGGCCTTGCTGAGTTGTTAAGACTGGCTTTGAATTATAATCCTCCTGCCCCAGCCTCCTGAGCTGCTAGGATTACAGATGTGTGCCACTACTCCTGACTGGACTACTTTTAATATATGAAGATTAGAAATATATGTGTGTGTGTGTGTGTGTGTGTGTGTATGTGTATGTATGTATGTATGTGCTGGAGAGAAAACCCAGTGCCTTGCCTGTGTTGACCAAGTGCTATACATTGAGCTATATCCCAAACCCTAATTTTGGGTTTTATAACATGATTTATTTAATTATTTTGGGGATAAGAATGGCAAAACTCATTTTTAAGGAAAATGTGCTATGGTTCAATTTTTACATGTTTAATAAATCTGAAACTTTGCAAGCTAATCTTCCCATGATGTGGTCTTCAAATATAGATTCAGAATGTTGGAACATGAGACATCCTACCACAGATGGTCTCGTTAAAGGGTTTTTGTGTATGTGTGTGTGTGGTGGTGGGTGGGGGTTGCGTGTGGTAGTGGGAATTGAACCCAGTACCTCGTGTGCTAGGTAAGCCCTCTGGTACTAAGCTACATCCCTAGCCATTTATTTTTATTTTTTGTTTGGGACAGGGTCTCGCTAGGTTGCCCAGGACTTTGAATTTACAATTATCCTGCTTCAGCCTCCCTGGTAGCTGGAATTACAGGTGTGTGCCACTGTGCCTGGCCATAGTTTATGTATTTGGTTATTTCCTCATTATTGGACATTTGAACATTTTCCAGGATGTTGCTGTTGTACATCATCAATTTGATCTGCATTTCCTGAGGATGAGTTCCAGAGTTGACATCATTAGATTAAAAAATTTTAAAATAGTTTGTGTCAAATGGCCAAATTACTTTCTAGAAAGTATGTACTCCCACTGAGAAGATGTTCTGAACAGTTTTCTTATATAAAGTTGAACATGAGCTAAATACTTCATCCTTTGATATCTGTAGGGCAAAACACATTTAGTTTTGTTGATGAGATAAACTAATATTATGGGAGCAGGAGTGCCAGGGATTGAACCCAGGGACGCTTATGCACTGAGCCATATCTCCAGCTCTATTTATGTATTTATTTAGAAACAGGGCCTTGCTAAATTGCTTAGGCCTTTGCTAAGTTGCTGAGGCTGGCCTTGAACTTGTGATCCACCTGCCTCAACCTCCTGAGTGACTATGATTACAAGTCTGTACCACTATCCCCAGCTTAAACTAGCAGTATTTTTAAACTATTCTGCTAGCTCTGTTTCTGTGTAATACGTCTTTAAAAGTTCCTACTTAATGTTTCAGCAACTTCCAGGACTGAGACTTGACAATTCTTTTTCCCTTATCTTTTATTGAACTCTATCAGCAAGTCATATGAATGGAAATTCACCTTATCCTTTTTTCCTGTCACGATACTGAATTTGTTGTAAACTTATTGGTGAATTATATATTCCAGAATTCTGTCATGCTTCTTTGTATTTCTCATTAATCCGTTGGACCTATTACATTGGTCCTATTACATTGACCCACCCCCCTTTTCCCTTTTCCTTACAGATTATCTTTTCTGTGTCAGAAGTTTAAGAAAGTTTGCCAAGTAGACTACTTTTTTGCCTCCACCCCCTGCCCTGTAGTAGGGATTGAATCTAGATGTGCTCTGTCACTGATCTTTTTCAGTACTGGGGATCAAACTCAGGGCTGCTAACATTGTTCACTTAGTATTTAAAATCAGGTGATAATTTAAAGCATTTAGTTTTTCTATGATGTGAAAAAGCCAAACTCTTTAATGGAGTAGTTTCTTCAAAGTCAAAACCACAAGCCATACCTTCTATTATGCTATTTTTTTCAGGTTACACTATTTCTTAAATTAGATGTGGGTCTTGTATTTGGATCCAATTTCATAGTTTGCTTGGTTTTCTATACCAGAATGACATTCTTATTTCCTAAAAGGAATTTTTTCTTCTTTTTTTAAAATTTTACTTTAAATTTATTTATTTTTCTAATTTGTTATACATGACAAAAGAATATATTTCAATTCATAGTACACACATAGAGCACAATTTTTCATGTCTCTGGTTGTTCACAAAGTAGAGTTTCACCACTCCTGTTTTTGTACATGTACCTAGGGTAATGATGTCCATCTCATTCCACCATCTTTCCTACCCCCATGTCCCCTCCCTTCTTATCCCTCTCCTTGGTTCTATCTAAAATTCCTCCATTCCTCCTTTGCTTCTTCCCTCATGCCCATTATGGATCAGCATCCGCATATCAGAGAAAACATTCGGCCTTTGTTTTTTTGCAATTGGCTTATTTTAGTTAGGATGATATTCTCTACTCCATCCATTTACCTGCTAATGCCATGATTTTAGTCTCTTTTAATGCTCAGTAATATTCCATTGTTTATATATACAAGAATTTCTTTATCCATTCATCTACTGAAGGGCATCTAGGTTGGTTCTACAATCTAGCTACTGTGAATTGTGCTGCTGTAAAAATTGATGAGGCTGCATCACTGTAGTATGCTGTTTTTAAGTCCTTTGGGTATAAACCAAGGAGTGGGATAGCTTGGTCAAATGGTGGTCCCATTCCCAGTTTTCCAAGGAATCTCCATACTGCTTTCCAGATGGGTTGCACCAATTTGCAGTCCCACCAGCAGTGTATAAGTGTGTCTTTTTCCCTACATTCTCGCGGCTGGGGTTGTAGCTCAGTGGTAGAGTGCTTGCCCAGCATGTATAAGGCACTAGGTTTGATTCTCAGCACCACATTAAAAAAAATAAAATAATTAAAGATACTGTGTCCATCTACAGCTAAAAATATTTTTAAAAATTATCAGAGCCAGGTATACTGGTGCATACCTGTAATCCCAGTTGCTCTTGATGCTAAGACAGAATTAAAAGTTTGAGGCCAGCCTAGGCACTTAGTGAGACCTTTTGCAAAATAAAATATAAAGGGATGGGGACATAGCTCAGTGGTCAAGCGATTGCCTAGCATGTGTAGGGCCCTGTGTTCAACCTCCATCGTTGTAAAACAAAACAAAAAAACTCAACCAAAATAGTTTAGGACTTATCTCTAAGAATATATATTTCTACAATGATTGTACTGGCAAAATAAGATTTTAGATATGTAAGAAATGATATTTAAGTTTGGAATTGGTGATCTTTTCTCCTAAACTGGGTTAGAAAGGTAATTATTTGTTGTAAAAAACTTGGATTATAATTGGCAAAATGATACTAATATTTTTTGTATCCATGTACTTTGTAGCAGTTGCTTTAGGATCTACAAAAGTGTTATTATGAGAATATATTTTGAGCCAAAATTTGGTTGGCATATGAGTGTGATATGTTAATTTGGAGTATGTTCAAATTAAGTGACTATATGTGTTAAAATGACATAGAGGTTAAGACTTGAGCCAAACTCTGCAAGTTGTGTTATCTTTGTCAAGTTGTTAAACCCCTCAGTGTGTTTCTTTCTGTGTAAAGTAGAAATAAAGTACTATCTATCTTATAGAATTGCTAACAAGTTAATGTGCCTAAAACACTTTGAACACGTTCAAAAAGAGCCCATCAAAAGTGCCTAGCATGTGTAGGACCCTTAACTGCAAGATTACTATAATTTTCTTAAGGGTGGGGATTGCTGTCTCTTTCACTAATGGATTCCAAGCACTTGGCACAGTGCCTGGCATGTACTAGATACTCAAATATTTGTTCAAATGGACAAATACTATTCAAAATATAAGCAAAAAATGTATTTGTGAACTCATGTTCATACTGCATCATGAATTCTGGATTCCCACAGATTTGAATATTGATATGTCCATATCACTTAAGTAAATATTCTCTGGTTTATTTTTTACTTCCATAAAACGGAGGTCATCACAAAACTGGTCTAGAACAGTGAGAATTAAATAATTAACATATGCAAAGTGTTTAGCACCGTGCTAACATATAGAATGAATTCAATAGATGTGGCTTATTTATTAGGACTAGTATAAGATATAATTATTAGCTTTTATGATCAATTCCTTGTTGTTGTTGTTACTGTTACTGTTACTGGGGATTATATTCAGGAGTGTTCTACCACTGAACTACATCCCCATCCCTTTTTATTTTGAAATAGGATCTCCCTCATTTGCTCAGGTTGGCCTTGGACTTGCCATCTTCTTGCCTCAGCGTGCAAAGTAGCAGGGCTTATAGACATGCTCCACCGAGTCTGGCATATTCAATTACATATAGATTTCACTTTTATATTTTAAATATTAATTGCTTGTATTTAGGAAGTCTGTTGTTTTTCTTTTGTTGAATCATTGGAACACATTTTAATTTATCATGCTTAATTTGATAACAGATAAACTGGTGGAAAAAATGTTTTCAGTTTCTAGGTAGGCTAGTAAATTTTAATTTTCTTGCTTTATTGCCTAGACAGAAACATTGCGGCACAATATTGAATCCAAGTGTGGAGAGGGTGCATCTTTATTTTGTTCATAATCCTGGAGGAGTATTTTTTTGTTTGTTTGTTTGGATTTGTTTTTGGTACTGGGGATTGAACTTGGGGGCCCTTTACCACTGAGCTACATCTAGTCCTTAATTTTTTTTTAAATATAATTTTATTTAATTTTTTTAAGAGAGAGAGAGCGAGAGAGAGAGAATTTTAATATTTATTTTTTAGTTCTTGGCAGACACAACATTTTTGTTTGTATGTGGTGCTGAGGATCGAACCTGGGCCGCATACATGCCAGTGGAGCGCGCTACCGCTTGAGCCACATCCCCAGCCCTAGTCCTTAATTTTTTTGAGACAGGGTCTCACTAAGTTGCTGAGGGTATTGGTAAGTTGCTAAGGCTGGCTTCCAAGTTGAGGTCCTCCTGCCTCAATTTCCTGATTTTTTTTTTTTGTTGCTGGGGGTATGCACCACCACACACAGCTGTCACAAACCAAGATGCACATGTGTATTGTTTTGTTTTCATGGCTTGTTCTGTGATTCTCACCGAGCTATAACATGGCTTGTGAGACCTGACCAAACTTGCCACACCTGTGTGCTGTGCCTTCTGGGAGGAAGAATCTTCCTTAGAAATTCATGCTTCTTCTACTGAAATGTCCTGCTCCTGAGGGTCTTCCTCATGTTCTAGTCAGTGCCCACAACCTGCACCATGTGCATCAGTGCTGCCATTGCCATAGGTCACATAGGGCAAAGCTGCCTAGGTTAGTGGTTTTATTTATTTTTGCTGGGGGGAGAGAGTACAGGGGATTGAACTCGGAGCACTAGACCCCTGAGCCACATTCCCAGCCCCATTTTGTATTTTATTTATAGACAGATTCTCACTGAGTTGCTTAGCTGCTCACTTTTCCTGAGGCTAGCTGCTCGATTTTGAACTCAAGATCCTTCTACTTACGACTCCTGACCCACTGGGTGTAGGCTAGTGTTTTTTGATGGACCTAGTTATGTAGTTTTTCCTTTGAAGAGGTGAAGTTAGATCTGAACTATTTCTTGGTTAGAATAAAATTGCAATTTTTTTGTAGAAATAATTCTAAACAAGGATCTGGAAATATGACTTGTATTTTTTTTTTAATCCAACCATTGACTAATGTCAGGAGCCCAGACAACACATTTAACTTCCTGTTCTTCAGTTTTGATGTTTGTAAAGAGTGAATAATCATTCTGAGAACCTCATGTTCTTTGAGTGAGTGCTATTAGTTCTTACACCTAGAACTCTTAGGCATAGATCAGAGAGTTAAATAAAAGTATAAAGACTCCAGTATTAGATATTGGTTGATGAAATTTCAGTCTCTTGGCAGAAGGAAAAATAAAAAGCATCATGCAGCTTTATGGCAGGGATATGGAAAGGTAGACCCAACAGGAAGAACAGCGTTTGGCAATAGTATTTGCCCTCTAGTGCTCTGTGCAAGTGTGTGCTTAGTGTGTAATTTTAAATTTTAACCAGGATTTAAGATTAGAGTGGGTTTTTTGTTCATGGCTGCAAGTTTGTAAACCCCAGCAGGTATTCTGCTGTGTTTGGGTTAACTCATTCTCTTCTAGGTGAGAAATGGCTTCAATGGACTGCATGCAGACTTGCCTCCAAGATATAAAGGGATTTAGTGTCATGTGACTGTTTGCGGGTGCTCTCTCTCTGTCTCTCTCTCTCCTTCCCAGCTAATGCTTTTTTTTTTCTTTACTGTCTTCTTGAAAGCTCATTTTTTCTGTAGAATTTTTTTTTATGCCAGTATATGGACTTCATCATTAGTAGTGCTAAAGACTGAACCCAGGCCTCACACATGCTAGGCAAGTACTCTTACCACTGAGCTATAGCCCCAGCCCAATGGAGACTCATGTTTTCCCTCCATAATTGAGCTGTTTCATTCTAATATTTTTGGACTTCCTTATTTTAATCTTGTTTGTTCAGTGACTGAATTAATAAATTTTAAAAAATGTCTTTCTTAAAAACAATCAGGCTGGGCATAGTGGTGCATGCTTGTAGTTTCAGCGACTTGTGAATCCAAGACAGGAGGACCATGAGTTTGAGATCAAACTGGGCAATTTAGCAAGACCCTATCTCAAAAAGTATAAAGGGCTGTGAGTGTAGTTTGGTGGTAGAGTGCCCCTTACTTTGTAGTGCCAAAGGGAGAAAAATCAATTTTGTTTTTGAGAAATAGAAAGTACAGATACACAAAAATTTTTTAACATGAAGATATATTTATTACTGTTTAGTTGTTCTTTGAGTTTTTTTATGTCTTTTATATTTGCAAATATGTTTTCTTGGTAACAGAATCTTGGTGTACATAGAAAGCGATCTATTTAATTTATTCTCTTTGATAGGTAATAAAATTCAATCATATTCAAAATGGAACTCTTTATCCCTTCCTCCCCTAATCCAAGGGATCATCATCTGTCTATTTCTTTTTCATTTTTTTTTTTTTCCTTTTCTTTTCTGGTTCCGAGGAATATAACAGGACCTCATACCTGCAAGGAAATACTGAATCACTGAGCTATATTCCCAGTTCCTTTTCATTTCTTGAAAATATTAAATCAAATAGATGTGGTAGCCCTTAATAAATGAATCTTTTGATTATAGCTATTGTTTTCCACTTGTTAATTTTAGGATGTTGGATTAAATCAGCATTAAATTAGCATGCTAGCTAAGTGTTCTACTACTGTCCCAAAACCTCATCCCTTTTTCACTTTTATTTTGAGATTAAGTTACCCAGGTTGACCTCAAACTTTATCCACCTGCCTCAGCTCCCCTGTAACTGGATTTATAATGCTTTGAAGTATTCAGAGATACAGTTCATTTCGGAACATGTAAACATTTACCACAAAACAAGTTAGGAAAACTATCTTTGCTGTGTTATTCTTTGGGGTAGCACAGATTGTTCCTAAACATCCTACAATTGCTTAATTACCCTTTCCCCCATACACAGGGAGCATTCAATAAAAATTTCTTCTATTATAATTAATGAAGCAATTGACTATTTTATAAAATGTCTTCCTGTAACATGTTTCCCTTAAGTAGGTGTTCATTGGCTTTTTTTAAATCATTTTTTTTAGTTGAAGATGGACACACAATATCTTTGTTTATTAATTTATTTTTTATATGGTACTGAAGCTTGAACCCAGTGCCTCATGTCTGCAAGGCAAGTGCTCTACCACCAAGCCCCTTCCCCAGCCCATGTTCATTGGCTTTTGTAAGGTAAAGCTTGGTCAAGTGATACAGTTGTCAAATGGTCTGGAGTTCAATTCCAATTCCTAAGAGGTGATAAATCTGAGCTCCATACTTGGAGACAAATCCTTTAAGATCTTGCTTTGCAACTTGATAAGTACAACTCTTCCACGAATTGAGACTTGAGACTTGTTTGGAAATTGTATATGACCTCTTAAATGTTCCAGATTCATTTTTAGCTTTCTTTGGCTTTTTGTAGCTAAATGTCACGTTAAGTATGCCTTCCTGGCTCTTTAGCACATGCCTTTGCTATCCTTCCAGGAACCCTTATACTTTCAATACTTATTTTGGAAGCTTTTGGAAGAGGGGATTAAATTTGCCAGTGAAAATTAGCAAATGGGTGTGGGGAGAATGGAGGAGGTAGGCATTTGAAATACATGTTTGACTGATAATGATGAAAAATGGGGCACCTAAAATACCAAGCCTTTTGCTTTTCTTGGTCTGCTTGTGCTCCTTGCCATTAGATGGCCTACTCCTATTGTTCAGATTCCAGATCTTTGAAGCCCCGCCTCAACTCTTCTAGTCAAAGTTAATTTCTCTTTGCTTTGTTATTTATTTATTTATTTTAGTTGAACTTGGACACAATACCTTTATTTTATTTATTTATTTTTATGTGGTGCTGAGGATTGAACTCAGGGCCTCACACGAGCTAGGCAAGCGCTTTACTATTGAGCCACAACTCCAGCCCCTCTCCTTGCTTTGTTTTTATAGCACAGGCCCCAAATTGCATTTCTCTGTGCCAATTATCTTAGTTTTGGGGCCCTTTTAGTTTTCTCATTGGTGATATGGAAATAAAAATTGTTGCCCTATGGGCTTACGATGAGGTAGACAATCAGCACAGTGGTTGGTATAGAATGAAGGCTTTTTAGTTGTCAGTTATCATGGGATGTATTATTTGTGGGATAAACAGGAACATGTGCTCCACCTATATGAAAGAAAGATAAAATGGAACCCTTTCCCCTCAGGTGAGCTCTGAGTTAGGGACTCAGTTTCAGAGGGTGGAGTTCAGGTTAGAGGTATACTGGGCACAAAGGACCATTTCTGATTTCTTGGAATGGACTTTTAAAAAATGTGACACTGGGAATTGAAGTAGGGCCTCCTGAACACTAGACAAGCATTCTACCCCTGCGTTACATCCCCAGCCTTTCTAATTTTATTTTGAGATGGGTTTTGCTAACTTTGTCAACCTGGCTTGGTACTTACCATCATCCTGCTTCAGCCTCTTGAGTAGGTGGGATTACAGGTGTGTGCCAGTGTGTCTGGCTGTTTAAAATTACTAATTTTTAATTGACACATTCTATTCATAAACACAGCATAAATTGGTCCCCCACCATGACTTTTCTCTACTGGTCACTTCTGTTTTCATAAGGTCCCTTTTATTTCCTTTTTTTTTTTCCTCCCTCTCTTGCTACTGCATATGAGATCCTTGACTTTCTAAGTCTGGCTTATCTCACGTAGCATGATATTCTTCAACTCCATTTTCCTGCAAATACCATAATCTCATTGTTCCTTATAGTTGAGTAAGATACCATTGTGTGTGTATACCATGTTTTCTTTATCCATTTATCCATTGATGCACACCTAGGTTGGTTCCATAACTTGGTTATTGTGAATTATGCTGCTGTAAGTATGGGTATGCATTTACTGCTATGGTATACTGACTTTAATTCTTTAGGATAAATACCAAGGAGTGGCATAACTGGATCATATGGTGTTTACATTCCTACTCTTTTGAAGAACCTCTGTACTGATTTCCATAGTGGTTGTACTAATTTACAGTCCATCCAGTAGTGTATGAATGTTCCTTTTTCCAGCATTTATTATTCTTTGTATTCTAAATTAATAGCTCAGGGGCTGGGATTGTGGCTCAGTGGTAGAGCACTTGCCTAGCATGTGTGAGGCACTGGGTTTGATCCTCAGCACCATATAAAAATAAATAAAATAAATATATTGTGTCCATCTATAACTAAAAGTATTTTTACAAATAAATTAAGAGCTCAGGGATTTTATTTATTATTGTGAGACAGTCTCACTAAGTTGCAGAAGCTGGCCTCTGAACTTGCCCTTCTCCTGCCTAAGCCTCCTGAATAGTTGGGATTACAGGTTTTCGCCACCATGTCTGGCTCATCTCAATTTCTGATTCTTGATGTTTTCTGTCATTCTGAGAAAGAGAGAGACTAAAATAATAGTTCTTTCCCGTAACCCATTATAGATGTGCTAGGATGTTAGGGATATCTAGTTGAAAAATTTATTAGTCTGTTTGATTTGATGTCTTGTTAATAAATTTGGGTTTGGTAGAAGAGTTTGCTTGCTCCAACTTGAATTTTTTTACTGGTCAAAGTAGAAAACTAGCAGTTATCTATTTACAGTCTCTCCACTGACCATTGAGGTTTTTTTGTTTTTGTTGTTGTGGTGGTGGTGGTGGTTGTTCACCTAACATTGACTTCATACTTCTCTACAAGTAGACTCTTGCTTATGTTGTCTGCAAATAATCCTAGATTACAGATTAAAGTATCTATATTATCTATATTATTAAAGTAAAAATAGATTAAGTATCTTTAGGGCTTTTAAGTTTAGCCTTGCGTGTAAATTCCAGTTTTGTTCCTATTTTGCTTTGTTTTTGATCTTGATGTCAGGTTTCCTTTTCTGTAAAAGGAGGCCAGGAAAGTGAATAGTATGTTGCTATTGTCATCATTATTATTTTTATTAATAGAGTTAGCCAGTGATAGGTATCCTAGCTGCTAACAGTGATATATTCTTCATGCAGAAATCATGTGTAACTGGAAAACATCATTGTTACCCCTTCTTCTCTGCACTTATAATTCCCTGCTCCCACCCTAATGGTAGTAAGTGGGATTATAGATAGCTACTGAATAAATAATGTTAGTATCTAGAAGAAACTGCAATTTGCAACCTGAGCAGCATGCAGTGACTCAGTAGTTCATTTAAGAGCTGAGTTTCATTGTGAAACAATAATGATAACACTGACCGGATTAATGGAGTGGTATTATAGTGCTTAGTGTTTCTTCAGGGACACACAGAGAGAGCTAGACTGTGAAAAAGAGCATTGAAAGAGAATGTATTTAGTCGCTGGCTTTTTCTGTTGGCAAGTCACATAACTACCAGAGAAACTGTGGATGCAGAGATGACTTAATGAAATATAAACAAAGAAATAGCCAAAGGTTTGGTGCTTTTTAGTTTAGAATAAACTTAGCAAATTAGGAACTGCTATTTAAAAAGTAAATGATGTTACTAAAAAAGTTTACAGTGGGGAGAAAACAGAGCTAGACTCATATACTATTAGTGGAGACAATACCACTGTAAATTCACAGGCAAAAAATAATTTTTAGAAGTAGGCAATAAAGAATTAATCAGTTAAAATCTAGGTGGTTTGTTGGGTTTTTTGTTTGTTTTTGTTTTTATTACTGGGAATTGAACCCTGGAGGTGCTTGACCACTGAGCAGGGTTTCAATAAGTTTTTGAGGGCATCACTAAATTTCTAAAATTGGCCTTGAACTTGGAATCCTCCTGCCTTAGCCTCCCCAGTGGCTGGGATAACAGGTATGCAGCACTGTGTCCAACAAAATCCAGGTTTTAATGTACCTTAATAAGTGCCAAGGTTTGCTTCTCTAGAGTCTGATGGGCAAAATAATGTTTCTCAGCATTTTCTTGTTTCTCTTACTGTTGTCAAGAATGCATGTGCAAGTCTGGTGTGGTGTTGCACACCTGAAATTACAGCACTTCAAGAGACTGAGACAGAAGGATCACAAGTTAAAAATCAGCCTCAGTAACTTAGTGAAGCCCTAAGTAATTTATAGAGATCTTAAGATTTTAAAAAAGAGTTGAGGATGTGGCTTAGTGGTTAAGCATCCCTGAATTAAAAAAGAAGAAGAATGCCTGTACTAGTCCATAAAGTTAAAGGGAGGATTGCTTACATGTTTTATAATACACAGAGAGATAGCTAGTAGGGTTTTAGTGGCTTCATTTATCTGTCTTGTAGAAAAAAGAGAACTGACAAGGGACCATGCAGATCCTGTTATCTGGAGTGATATAGTATAATTCTTGGTCAGTTTTAGAGGATTTTTTTCATTCTATTTTTTTGTTAATGTATTACTGGATTGAACCTAGAGTCTCGTGTATGTATGCTAGGAAATTGATTACTCATAATACTGAGCTACAACCCCAGCCTGAATTTTTAATATTATAGGTGATACTATACTTAATTGCTTCAACTTTAGAGATTTTTTTAAAATCTATTTTGGAAGTGGGGGGAATAGGGTCTCCCTGTATTGCCCAGGTTGGCCTTGATCTTAGAATCCTCTTGCCTCAGCCTCCCAAGTGGCTCATTTTAATTTTTAAAGATTCTGTGTGTCAGCAGGAATTATGGGCTAAATTGTAACCTAGGAGACTGTTTCTGGGTAACTTCTCAGTATGTTTCTGACATTTGTTTAATTGCACACATAAGTAGCCACTAATGGACGTTGCAGTTTTGATAAGCAGTGAAGTTTATTTTCCTGCAAGTAGAATGAGGCAGAATTAGAATATTTATAAAGTGCTTGTCACTGGCTAAATTTCTTCACAGCTCAGAACATCTCCCATATAATTTCCCTTCAAGAAATGGAGCTGAACAGGAAGCAAAAGTAGTTAATGGATGATATTGGACCTGAGAATTCTGAATGAGTCAGTTCAGTTCTGCCATTGTCCTGTCTCAAAGAAATTAGGACAGTATGTGATTCAAGACTTGAAGGGTTCCCAGTGGTCTTTCTAGTTATCTATTTTTCATAGGTAGCAATGGCCAGTGTAGCCTCCCTAGGCAAGATATGATTGGTTTGTATTCCTCACTTTGGGGACTATGTGGCCATTTTAAAAAGTAGTGCTTTCTTATTAGTTGTTCATCAAGAATGATCTTCCCCTTGGGGTCTGAGGTTGTAGTTTAGTGGTAGAGCACTTGCCTAGCACATGAAGCGCTGGTTTTGATTCTTAGCACCACATGTAGATAAATAAAAACCCATCAACAACTTTAAAAAAAAGAATGAATTCCCCTTTCTGGCGGTGTAGGGGGCTAAGTTCCAGTGCATTAATATTATCCTTAATTCTTTATTTAATGAATGTTGGAACAGGTTTTCAGTTTTTCTGTCTGTAATCTGAGCTACTCAGAAGCCTAAGGCTGGAGGATCTCTATTTGAAGTCAGACTGAGCAATTTAGTGAGACCCTGTCTGAAAATAAAATTTAAAAAGGACTGGAGATGTAGCTCAGTGGTTGATTGCTTGCCTAGCATGTAAGGCTCTGGGTTCTTTCACCAGTACTGCAGACAACTAAAACCAAATAGCAACAACAAATGGAATCAGGAATATGATCAGAATGGAAACCAAACTCTGAGAGAAGCAATTGTATATGTGGAGCTGTGGTTTGTCATATCCTGAAAATTCTAGGCTGGAGTAGTGGTTCTGAGAGGTAATGGTTTACCCTCAGTAACCTCCTGTGGGAGGTTGGTATATTTTAATACCCCACCAACCTTTTGAGGACAAAATGACAGTGTAGACTGTTCTCTTTCTCTCTTCTTCCCCACCCCTGTTTGTTAATGGGGATCATACATAACTAGGGCCTCACTTGTGCTAAGTAAGTGGTCTTTGCTGAGCTATATCCCCAGTCCTATAACTATCTCTTAATCATGGGCTGTTGGTCTGTCACACAAACCCATTAGTTTATAGAAGTTTACCGTGAATTGGCATGAATACTAAAGCTGTCATGCTATCCCTCTTGCTGCTGTTACTATGTTGTACATGTTTTAGGAACATGGATCAGTCTTTTGACTACTGTGAACCTGCCTATAATACCCTAAACATGTGTGATCTTGTCTGAATATGTGAACTACTTTTTGGTAGCAATGTAATGCTGGACTCATAAAATGAGTTGGGAAATGTTTCTACCTCTTATTTTGGGGAAAGGTTTATGTAGAATTGGGGTGATTTCTTTAATAGGAAGGGAACTATTCTTTCTGGGAGTATTTTGGAAGGTTGTGGCTTTGAAGAAATAGGTCTGTTTTGAAGTTGTTGATTTTCTGAGCATCATTTATAGGGTTTTCTTATTCTCTCTTTAATATCTATGGGTCTCTAATAATGTCCCTTTTTTAATTGTTGGTATCGGCAATTTTTATCTCCTGCTTTTCATTGTCAGTTTATCCATTTCATTTATCGTTTCAGAGAAACAGTTTTGTTTTCCTTTATTTGCTTCCATTTTTTTTCTGTTTTCAGCATTACTAATTACTACATTTATTGTTTCCTTCTGTTTGTTTTAGATCTGTTTTGCTCAATTCCTAACTTATTTATTTCTCTTTTTTCTTTTTTAGTACTGGTTATCAAACCCAGGTCCTTGCACATGCTATGCAAGCAGTGTATCACTGAGCTTCCCACTTTCTTTTACTCTATTTTGGAGACAGAGTCTCAGTAAAGCAATCCTCTTGCCTCAGCTTCCTGAGTAGGTGGGATTACAAGTGGGAACTTCTTGCCCAGCTGTCTTAACGTCTCTGACCTGAGAGATGAATGAGACTCCTCAGAATAATTCCATTTACCAGAACTCTGTACTGAAGTGGTGTGGGCATGGAGGGATTACGCTTGTAATCCCAGCAGTTTGAGAATTTGAGACAGGGGGATTATAGTTTGAGGCCAACCTCAGCAGTTTAGCAAGACCCTATGCAATTTAGTGAGACCCTATCTCAAAATAAAAAATAAAAATCTCAAGGTAGCTTAGTGGGTAAGTGCCCCTGCATTCAATCCCAGTATCAAAAATAAAAAAATGAATAGTATACTGAAATGTTTACATATTTGACTTTACATTTTTAGAATGGCTTTAAAAACTTTCAAATTTTTTATTATTCTGATTCTACCTTACTATAATAGGTCTTAATGAAGACTAGGCTTTTTAAATTTGTTTTACTGAGTATGAAATTAATTTTACTGTATATAGGTTAAAAATTTGTAGTTCATACTGAAGCCTTTTCATAGGGGAGTCTTTGTTAAGATTAAAGAATTTATATTACATGTATCATTTACTAATTTGGATCATTGGGGTTGCTCTAGGAATCCCTCTTTTTTAAGTTCACTAACAGAAGTCCAGGAAGGGATTTGAAAGGAAACTTTATTATTTTTTTTTTTGTATTTTGTTTTTTTGAACAAGAAGCATATGAATATGTAGAAAGTCATAACAGTGAAAATAAGTCTACTTCCTACTACCCTAAGTACTCAGTTTTCCCCAGAAGGAAGGAAAGTTTTAAATCAAGTTACTTTAAAACTGATTTTTGTATGTTTTTTGTGGTGCTGGAGGTTGAGTGCAAGCCTCCTATATGCTAGGCAGGTGCTGTACCACTGGAAATATTTGTTATAAAGAAAAGTAAAATCAGCAAATGTTAGAGAACAACCATTAGAATGACATTTAGGCCTGAAAATGCCAACCTGAATTGCTGTCTCCCCCCACACTCATGCTTCTGACTTTAGAATCTGTCACATCCTAAATCACAGCAGTTTTTTGTTTTTCGTTTTTTTTAAAAGCATGTAAAGATACAGATGTTCAGTAAAGATTTGGTGTACCTTTAATGTTTATGGGAAATATGCCTATATACTTCAATAATTGACGGGGTAATCAGTACTGTATTTGTTAGAGCTCTCTAGCACTGATTTCTTTTTTCTTTTAGGTTTTTTTTTTTTTGGTCTTTGGAATTGAACCCAGGGGCATTTTACCACTAAGCTACATTCCCAACGCCCCCCTCCTTTTTTTGGTACTGGGGAGTGACTTCAGGGGCACTTAACCACTGAGCCACATCCCCAATCTTTTTTTGTATTTTGTTTAGAGACAGGGTCTCACTGAGTTGCTTAGGGCCTTGCTAAATTGCTGAGGCTGGTTTTGAACTCATGATCCTTCTGTCTAGCCTACCGAGCCACTGGGATTATAGGCGTGTGCCACCATGTCAGGCTCCCAGCTATTTTTTTTCTGATTTTGTTGTTGTTTTGTTTTGTTTTAACACAGTTGGTCAAGTTGCTAGGCTAGCCTCAAATTTGTGATCCTCCTGCCTTAGCCTCTTGTCACTGGGATTACAGGCCACCATGCCCAGTTTAGTGTCCATTTTTGCATTGCTATTGTTTTAGAGTTTCTGAATACCTATGTGAGTAAAAATGCTTCACTGCCACTTGCTTGCTGGGTGGTTGATTGAGGATGCTCACTAGCAGATTAATTCATAGACTACTAAGTTTTTAAAATTTCCTTCAGGTTTTGGGGCATGGATTTAGTAATATTATTAGGGTGCTATTAAAGAAAGGCATAGTGAATATAGGAAATAGTCGCTAAGAGACCTTTTGAAATGAATGTTCTTCAGGAGAAGTTAGCAGGAATGAGATTTTTCAGACTTCTAATTGAAATTGCGTTTTGATGAACATTTGAATCCTCAAGAGTTATCTTTGTAAAGGAGGTTACTTCAAAGTAGCTCCATTGATATTAGCAGGCAGTAAGAATTAATTAGTTATTTCAAATGAATTAGAATTAGATTGACAATAAAGAATTTAATTAGTTAGGTACTTCCTATACCATTATGTTTTATTTTCTAGGACCTAGAGCCTCCAGGCAGCTACTGCTATTTTCCTTTTACTTTTTTCCTGGAACTTGGGTTAAGCCCAAAGGTGCTTTACCATTGAGTCACATCCCTAGCCTTTTTTATTTTTTAAGACATGCTTTCTTGGGGCTGGGGATGTGGCTCAAGCGGTAGCACGCTCGCCTGGCATGCGTGCAGCCCGGGTTCGATCCTCAGCACCACATACCAACAAAGATGTTGTGTCCGCCGAGAACTAAAAAATAAATATTAAAAATTCTCTCTATCTCTCCTCTCTCACTCTCTTTAAAAAAAAAAATTTAAAAAAAAAAAAGACATGCTTTCAGTAAGTTGTTTAGGGCCTCACTAAGTTACTGAGGCTGACCTTGAATTTGTGATCCTCCTTCATCAGCCTCATGAATTGCTGGGATTACAAGTGTACACCTGGCCTACCATTATATTTCATTAAAGGTTGTTATATAAAGAATTCTTGTCTGTTATATTCATTTTTAAAAAACTTGATTGTGTGTGTTTGATGATTGCCTGTGGTCTTACAAAGTTGGTGAGACTGTCGTTGAATTTGTGATCTTCCTGCCTCTCAAAAATCATTGGGATTCTACGTGTGCACCACCATACCTCGCTGATATATTTAGTTTTTATGGCTAAATGCTAAAGAAAACACAATGAGTTTTCCAGCAATTTATCGAGACCTTAAGTAATTAATTAGCAAGACCCTGTTTCAGAATATAAAGGACTAGGGATGTGGCTTGGTAAAGTGCCTCCAGATTTAATCCTCAGTATAAGAAGAAGAAGAAAAGCAGAGAGAAGAGGATAGTAAACATTTAAGTGTGGAAGGAGATAGATTAGCAATGGGCATTTAAGAGAGGCAGCCAAAAGGAAAGAGGAGAAAGAACACCCTTTCATTCTTAAGATTAACTTGTTAGAGTGCTCTGTTAGTGACATAGCTGAGCAGATACTTGATACCCTGACTCATTTTCAAGCAGCACAATAGGTAGATAGGTGTTCTTTTTGGAATTGTCTTGTCCTATTTTAAATTTCATTTTTAAAATTATTTTTAACAGATACATATTTGTATTATTATACCCAATATAATTACAGAATAAATATACATATTTATTGGGTATGATTTCATGTTTGAATACATGTATGAATTTTGTAATGTTAAATAAGGGTACACCTGTCTCTTTATTTTTTCTTTATGGTGAAAACATTCATTCAAACTCTTCTAGTTTTTTTTTTTTTTTTTTTGTACAAGGAATGGAACCCAGGGGTGCCTAATCACTGAGCCACATCCCCAACCACTTTTTATATTTTTATTTGGGGACAAGGTCTTGCTAAGTTGCTTAGGGCCTTGCTAAATTGCTGAGGCTGTCATTTGAACTGCTCAGCCACCAGAGCCACTGAGATTACAGGCATGTACCACTGCACCCAGCTTCTTCTAGCTTTTTGAAATATATAGAACATTATCATTATGTACAGTCACCATACAGATTTTTTTTTAGCTGTAGATGGACACACTACCTTTATCTGTCTGTCTATTTATAGTGGTGCTGAGGATCAAACCCAGGGTCTTATACGTGCTAGGCATGTACCAGGGTCTTATACATGCTAGGCAAGCCGCTCTGCCACTGAGCTACAGCCCCCAGACAGATTTTAAAGTATCTTTAAGGGCTTAAATGTTACTATTTCAGAGAGGCCTTACTAGACACCCAGTCATCACCTGATTGCCTTGTTTTACACAGCAGGTAGTTAATGAACACTATTTTTGATTCTTAATTTCTCTTCTGTTGAAAACTGAGATAGTGACTAAGTGAATGTATAAAGGAAGAGTTACAGTATCCTTATAGGCTTATAAGGCCTCTGAGGAAAGAATGAAAAGCAGTAGGTATTTTTACTTTAGGATGTTACAGATTCATCATCTGTGTATGTTGTCACAGGCACACAAAGATAGGGGTGTGGATTAGTTGCCAATGTTTGCTAGCAGTCTTTAAATTGGTCTGCCTGCCTTGGAGCACCTAGGTGACAATTCATGGATAGTTAGCATGAGTGCCCCAGCTGCTTCTCCTTTGTCTGTGCAGACACCCCAGATGAAAGAACCTATCACTCATTGTGCCTGGGTTGAAGCCACTGCCACTGGTTTGTGTTGGTAGACTACATGAAACCTGGGCATCCAGACCATAGACTGCACGAGGGGCCATCTGTGGCAGGAATTTAAAATTGCCTTCACTACCTTTCTGGCTGTTTTTTTTTTTTTTTCCAAGGAGTTACAAGATTGTTTTTGAGTCCATATTATAGCACATTATTCCAGTTTTGAAAGGATAATGTTGGAATGTTATGACTGTTGCGAAAGTTTTGGTTTGCTTTAGAGAAATACATTTCTGAGTAGATTTCTCTGAAGTACTGGTTATCTCATGTGGAGAATCTGAGCCATTCAACGTAAGGAGAGGCCTTAGAGACTGAGGCAGGAGGTTAGCAATTTCAAGACTAGTCTCAACAACTAAGTGAGACCCTGTCTCAAAATAAAAAGTAAAAAGGGGCTGAGGATGTAGCTTGGTGGTAAGGTGCCCCTGGGTTCAATCCCTAGAACCAAAACAAGACAACAGCAACAACACAAAACAAAACAAACCTAAAGAGGCTTAATTGGTTTATATCCCTTATGACTCAGAAATTATCATTTAAAGTTTTTGCATGCTACTTAATCTAAATACTGACCAGAATTCTTCCTTTGAACAACAGCCCATTAGAATTTTGAGTTGCTCTAGTTTTTTGTAAGATTTAACTGTTCAAATGAATTTTTTAACATGCTTTTAAAAACTGTGTTCTGTGGGGGAAAATTATGTCTGCATTTGGTAATAAATCCAGATTTATGCAGAAAATTTGAGAATAGGTCATTGTCTTATGAGGTTTTAAGGTACAGTTGTCTATAGTGTTCTGAAATTAAAAGAAAATGAATGCTATATGATCTTTGAAATGTTATGGTGTAATCATATTATTGAAAGATCATGAACATATTTTCTAGTCCCTTAACAAGCACAGTCAGATGTGGTAGTACGTTCCTGTAATCCCAGTGACTTGGAAGGCTGGGGCAGGATCACAAGTTTGAGACCAGCCCGAGCAATTTTTTTTTTTTTTTAATGGAAATCTGGATTTCTCCATTTACTTTGCATACTTTTATTTATTTATTTTTTGTTGGTTGTTCAAAACATTACATAGCTCTTGACATATCATATTTCATACTTTAGATTCAAGTGGGTTATGAACTCCCATTTTTACCCCGTATACAGATTGCAGAATCACATCAGTTACACATCCACATTTTTACGTAATGCCATATTAGTAACTGTTGTATTCTGCTACTTTTCCTATCCTCTACTATCCCCTCTCCCTTCTCCCATCTTCTCTATCCCATCTGCTGTCATTTAATTCTCTCCCTTGTTTTTTTTTTCCTTTCCCCTCAACAACCTCTTATATGTAATTTATATGCAATTTCTCTTTTCTCTCCTTTGCCCTCCCACCTCATGTCTCTGTTTAATGTTAATCTTTTCCTCTTTCTTTTCCTCCCTGCTCTGTTCTTAGTTGCTCTCATTATATCAAAGAAGACATCACCCCAAGCAATTTACCAAGACCCTGTCGAAAGTGGTAGAGCACCCTTGGGTTCAATCCCCAGTACTACAAAAAGAAAAAATGAAAAAAAAAGGTGAAGTAAGGGGAATATCACATTTGAATATGAGGTGTATGTTCATAACTATAACTAATGTAAAGAAGAAGA
The DNA here is from genome assembly GCF_052094955.1 of Ictidomys tridecemlineatus. Classification (NCBI taxonomy): domain Eukaryota; kingdom Metazoa; phylum Chordata; class Mammalia; order Rodentia; family Sciuridae; genus Ictidomys; species Ictidomys tridecemlineatus. Next base: position 45,281,675 of record NC_135492.1, on the reverse strand, counting down.
AAATATATTAAAAATTCTTCTGAAACTAAGAGGAGCTTAGTCTTGGGAGAATGTACTCTGTAAAATTCACTTTCTAGTTTATAAATATTAAAACATTAAAGTAGCTTATAATCTTTAAGAGGAAAACAAATTATAATTGCAATTTTAAAGCCAAGAGGTCATTTCCTTATACCAAGTCTTAAGGTTTTCCCCATATTCTAATTCCATATGTACCTGATGTAACATACGGGATGGTGGTGTTTGATTATTCCAATTTTTAAAATTATTTAAAATGTTTTATTTGGAAATTATTGCAAATTTATAGACAAGTTGTGGGAATAAAAGCATTGTGAGGAATACCAATATGCCTTTAAAATTTTTTTCATTTTTATTTGTTCTAATTAGTTATACATGACAGTATAATGCACTTTGATATATCATATATAGATGGATTATAATTTCTCATTCTGGTTGTAGAGGATGTAGTGGGTCATATAGTTATATATGTACATAGGGTAATAATGTCTGATTCATTCTTCCATCCTTTCTATACTCATATGCCCACCCCTCCCTTTAATTCCCTCTACTTAATCTAAAGTAACTTTATTCTTCCTTACCGTCCCCCGCTTATTGTAAGTTAGCATCCACATATCAGAGAAAACATTTGACCTTTGGTTTTTTGGGATTGTTTTATTTTATTTAGCAAGATATGCTCCAGCTCTCTCCGTTTACTGGCACCATAATTTCATTCTTCTTTAAGGCTGAGTAATATTCCAGTGTGTATGTGTATGTGTGTGTGTGTGTGTGTGTGTATACACACAAGCCACATTTTCTGTGTCCATTCATCTGTTGAAGGGTACCTAGGGTGATTCCATAGTTTGGCTATTGTGAGTTGAGCCATTATAAACATTGGTGTGGCTACATCACTGTAATATGCCTTTATCTTATTTTTTAAAAAATATTTATTTTTTAATTGTAGTTGGACACAACGCCTTTATTTCACTTGTTTATTTTTGTATGTGGTGCTGAGGATCGAACCCAGGGTCTCGCACGTGCACGTGCAAGGCGAGCATTCTACCGCTGAGCCACAACCCCAGCACCTAATATGCTGATTTTAAGTCCTTTGCATATAACTGAGGAGTGGGCCTTTTACCAAAATCAAACTACTGTCAACACATTTCACTGTTAGTGTATGTATGACCTGAAATCATTCATATTTGTGAAACATTTGAGGATGAGAAATGTGCACCTTGGCTCTTTATACCTAAATGTGTATTTTGTAAAATTAGGGATACTCCCTTACATGACTATAGTTTAAGTTGCCAACTTTAGGACATTTAAAAATTATATCTTGCTAAGTTGCTGAGGGTCTTGATAAATTTGCAGTAGATGGCCTTAAACTTGGAATCCTCCTCCTTTAGCCTCCCAAGCCACTGAGATTACAGGCGTGTACCACCACACCCACTGCTTACCTGTATGATTTTTTTCTTCCTGTTTTGTTGGTTGACCCAGTGATTTTATAACATTTTGCCCTCTGGTGTAGAATCTATTCTAGGGTCAAATACTTCATTTAGTTGTAGTGTCTCTTTAGCTTCCTTTACTATGAAATATCTTCAGCCTTAAAACAAGACCACTGTACTTGGCACATGAAAAGAAGGTTTTTTTCAGGCTAAAAGCAGAAATTTAATAAGAGATTTTTGTGGTATTCCTTATTTCATTCTGTTTTTATAAAGCAGCCTGATAACCAGTACCTTAAAAAAAATTCTTGGAGAAAAAAAACTATGAGTTGTTTGTCAGAGAAGGTACTTTTCCACTGTCTTTTTAAGTTTATTATATCATATTTGATTGCTAGTATAGATATACAGGTCAAACGGAGAGAAACTTCTTTTCCCATGTTGTTAATAGCATGCTTTCATGTTAATAGCATGCTTTAGTTCATTTAAAAGAACAATTGTAAAATCTAGTCTAGTCCATTTAGAATGATCCTACTTTAAAAGACTGAAATGTGCTAGGATTTCATTCTGTTCTCAGCAGGGTCAGATATCACAGTTTATAAGTAATCAAAGCACAGCACATCTCTACACTGAAACACAAAGTTGATGCCTCCCCCATCCAGATTGTTTTGAAGTGTCAAGAGTGTCTTCGGTGAAATTCTTTAACTAATATAGGTTCACTGTCTCATGTCTTATGCTTTCCTGGTGTTCACTTTATGTTGGTTCCTCTCTTCCCTTTAATTTTTTTTTTTTTACCCTTTTCTATTTGTCTCACTTCTGAAATCTCTAGTAGTAAATTTGCATGATGGAGTTGGCATTGTTTTTCCACTGCTGTAGGCATTTATCTGCTTATTTAAATATATTTTAAATGAAAGACCTATGGTAAAACATAAAACCATAAATGTTAAGAACTTTCTGTGACTTTGGAGATAGCATTCCCATTCCTTCTGGATATAGAAGCTGAATTTCAAAGTGGGTCCCATGACTTACTGATTACCTGACTTTGAGAATAGTCTCTTTACCGTTTTATTTTGCCCAACCACGTTTTTTGTGCCAACTAGGCAAGTGCTGTACCGGTGAGCTTTGTCTCCTGCCCTGTAAATACTTTATTGATAGAAGAGTTCCAGTATTTTCCTCCTTTGTAGCTTTTCTTAGTTTGTTCAACACATGTTTATGGGCATCTTGCTGAACACAAGATATTTTGAATAAAAACTCAAGTATACTTGTTTACCTAATTTTCAGTTGTTCCACATTATCAACAGTAACTGAATTATAGGAAAATTATTGTTAGCACCTGCTGTCTGAGAAATAATGAGATGCATACCCAGTAAACTGCAGCTCTGTACATCATTTTATTATTATAATGTAGCATTATAACGTTTTTAGTTACAAATTTTCACTGCCAGAAGGTACTTGGAAATCTATTTTCTTTTTCTGTAAAATGGTAATGATTTGCCTATGTCATGACTTTTTTTTTTTTTTCTTTTTTTAATTGTGGAAAATATCTTAACTCTTTTTTTCTACTTTACAGTATTAGAACTTGAATCCAGGGTTTGGACCCAGTTCTGTGCTAACCCTGACCTATATTCCTGGCACTTTTTGCTTTGTTTTGTCTTGCTAACTTGCCCAAGCTGACCTTGAACTTGCCATCCTTTTGCTTCAGCCTCAGTTGCTGGGATTACAGGTGTGTGCCATGGCCCCTTAACCATTTTTAGGTGTGCAGTTCCATAGTATTAAATACATTGTTGTGTGACCAACACCACTGTCTATCTCTAGAAGTTTATTTTTTAATCTTTGTGTTCACTAAAGGGAGTTCTTCAGTGTCTCTTCCCCCAGCTTCTGGGAACCTTCATTGTGTTTTCTTTTTCCCCCCGGTGCTGGGATTGAATTCAGGTTTTGCTACTTGCTAGGAATGTGTTCAGACCCCACCATTCTTTCTGTTTCTATGGATTTGGCTCCTTTTAGGCACCTTCTATAAGTGAAATCAGAAAATGTCTTTTTTTTTTTTAGACTGGCTTATTTAACTTACCCTGATGTCTTCATGGTAATCCATGCTGTAGCTATGGAATGTATATATCACATCTTGTTCATTTTTGCTCAAGGACATTTGGGTTGCTTCCACCTTTTGGCTGTTGTGAATAACAGTGCTGAAAATATAGGTATACAAAATGTCTTTTTAAGTCTCTGTTTTCAAACATTGGGGTTTGTACCCAGAAAAAGAATTGTGGGATCTAGACTATTTTCTGTTACTGTAATGAAGTACCTGAGGCTGGTAACTTTAACTGTACAAAGTCTGGTTGTGCTGCCATCTTTAGAGAGCCAATAACTTAAGAGACTTTGAGAGGAAAATGTTTCATTAGCAATAAGCCTACATCAAGGGAGACAGGAGGCTGTTCCCCTGTCTTTCTTACTAGGAACAAAAAAGGTTTATATTGAATCTTTTGTAGAAATGTCTCAAGTCTCAGGTAGGTTGGCGCCATGGTAGTTTGTCTTGAGAGGTGACCAGTTTTGGAATGTGGGTTGTGAGCAACTATCTTGGTCTGGAGATTACCAAGTGTTACCAAGTGTCCTTATGACCCTAAGAAAATGTGATTGTTCAGTCTTGTGGTTTGAAGGTCTGTGCATCTGGTTTCAGTCACAGACATTCTCTGCTTTATACTTTTCTGACAGTTACCTCTTGTGACATTTCTGTAACCTAGGAATGGGCAGTGCCCAGGGAACCTACTGGTAGATTTTAACTAATTGTCCCCGGTCCCCTCCCCCTATCCTAGGGATTAAACCGGGGCCTCATGAACATTAGAGTTCTCTACCACTGAGCTACATACCCAGCCCTTTTTATTTTTATTTTGAGACAGGGCCTTGTTAAGTTGCTGAGGCTGACTTACAACTTCTGATGCTCCTGCCTCAGCCTACTGAGTTCCTGGAATTATAGGAATGTGCCATCTATACCAACCCTTTTGTTTATATTTTTAGTAGCCATCTTAATGGGTGCTATCTCTTTGTGATTTTGATTTGTGTTTCCCTAATGATTAGTGACATTGAACATCTTTTCATGTGCTTATTGGCTATTTGTATATCTTCTATTATGATTAGTTTTTTAAATATCTTTATTTTTGTTTTTATGTGGTACTGAGGATCCAATCCAGTACCTTACATGTGCCAGGCAAGTGCTCTACTACTGAGCCACAACTACAGCCCTATTATGATTAGTTTTGATATATCTAGTTTTGATTCATGAATAGATTGTCACACAGTTCATATATATGAAAGTTCTGAGAATTAATGTCTAATATAAGTGAAATTAATGATTAGTTGTGCTAACATTTTTTTCTCAACCAAAACACCACTGAACAGGAGAGAATGAATTTAACTTTTGGAGTTTTATAAAATGGGAATTTAGTTTGCTTGGGACTTATAGTGGCTAGCTGAAGTTATACAAAAAATTGGCTAGTGTTAGGGCCTTGAAAATAAAAATTGTCTTTTTTATTTGACCAGTCCTTGAAACTATTCTTATTTTTTTTAACCATTTATGTGTTGAGGTACTCATTACTCTTAGTATGCTTACCTAAAAAGGTTAACTCATTAACCTTTTTGCCAAAGCAGCTGGAATATAAATACATAAGTCAGTATTTACTATGGCTCATTAAGATGTCTTTCACAATAGCTGTCAAAGAATATGGCAAGAAATGTGTAAGAAATTATGCCAATTTTGATACTTTTCTGAAAGGTATAAGAATAGAATGACTCAGTAGATAACCACATGCCTGAGACCAGATAGTGGTTAGATATTAAGAGTTGATAAAGGAGTGTTCTTCTTAAGTTAATGTATTTAGTATAATTCTAGCTGATATATTAAAATTATTAATTTCTACAGTTTACTTGGAAGGTGGGAGATGCAGGAAGACAATTTGAAAATGCTCCAAATTCTTGATCTACTATGTACAATAATACATAGAATAAGCTTTGATTAAAAAAAAAAGAAAAAAAAAACCTAGTGTTTACTCAGGAATAAACAGACTGGTGAAAATTGAGAACCCACCTTTCTTTGTATAGTATTTAGCAGATCACTCTTAATTAGTTGGGCAAAGTGGACCTTTTCTCAGGTTTAATTTAATAAAAATGTTTATCATAAATTGCCCATTTTTCTTTAGGTACATTTTAACAAGGTATACATGCCTCACCCAAATGGAAAACATAAAATATTATGTCTCAATACCTAGTGATGACTTTAGAATAAATCACTTGCTCTTATTTGTGCTTAAATAGGTAGCCTATTCCTCACATCAACCCATAGGTACCCAGGAAAAGTATCTATAAACATATAAAAAGCTACAATATTTGCTCAGTAGATCAAAAAGAAGTTCAATAATTATTTAAACAATGAAGTGGTAAATGTCAGGAAATTCAAGAAGTAAATTGGAAAATTGGATATATCTTTTATCCTTAAATGTTTACATGAAGCACCTAATTTCTATCTTACTAAAAGAGTAGATTTTTAAATTGATGGTGGGATGATTACAGGTTAGTCATTTGGAAATAGAATCTTCCTTTAAGTATATAATCAAGTTCCAAACTGATGAATATTTTAAATGTGAAAAAGTCATATGAATACTATGACAAATATTTAGTTGTAGTCTTATGATATCGAGAATAGAAGCCCAAAAGAACAGTTGATTATGTAAAAGGAAGAACTGCTATATGACAACATTTTGTGAGCCTTATTATTAAAAGACTAACTCATAAAAACTATTCAGCAATGAATGTTAACATTTATTGTCACACTAGTTTAATGATAATAAAAAACAGAAGTTTTTCTTCTGGTTTTCTTCTACTTTGTGAAAATATGTGTGGGAAAAATTTATAAATTTTTATAAGTGTTTGTAATGTAAGATGCCTCGTTTCCAAAGTGTCTTTTTAATGGAAGAATATGCTTTTATATGAGCAAAGTAATGTTCTTCTTTAAGAGCTGGGGCTATAAGGAACATTTTCTTAAAGTAGTTTGTTAGCACCACTAAAATATGAGTTATTTGCTAAAATGGGTACAGACGCAGTGTTGATGTTAGAAGATTATTCTCTTTATAAATACTGATTCATCTAACTCCAGACATTTTGTTTGTTTAGTCAGGTCAATTCAGTGAAGATATGATACCCACAGTGGGCTTCAACATGAGGAAAGTGACTAAAGGTAACGTCACAATAAAGGTACGTCAGTTTTTTTCTGTAATCCATGGTTAGAATACACAGCTTGGAAATTTTCCCTGTTTCTCTGATTTTGCTTGAGTATTTTGCAGTTCCTAGGTAATGAATGGGCATGTAATCATTTTTGTTTCTTCATAAAGAATGTATAAGAGTTGAAATGTTGGGCTGGGGATGTGGCTCAAGCTGTAGCGCGCTCGTCTGGCATGTGCGTGGCCCGGGTTCAATCCTTAGCACCACATACAAACAAAGATGTTGTGTCTGCTGAAAAAACTAAAAAATAAATATTATAAAAAATAAATATTAAAAAAAAGAGTTAATGTTAAGTGCCATTAAAAATTAGCATATGGATTAGTAGAAGTGATATTTGGGATTAGGTATTCCCAAGAAATAAAGATCTCATCTTCAGAATGTTTGGATTGTGGCATTACATTTTTTCATGAATAATATTTTTTTTTAAAAAAGAGAGAGAGAGAGAGAGAATTTTAATATTTATTTTTCTTTCTCGGTGGACACAACATCTTTGTTTGTATGTGGTGATGAGGATCGAACCCGGGCCGCACGCATGCCAGGCGAGCGCGCTACCGCTTGAGCCACATCCCCAGCCCCATGAATAATATTTTATACTGAGAGGGAATTAATTATTTATAATATTGATAATTTGATATTATGTCTTTGGCAACAATACCATCACCCAGTTTTTCTTCTTCTAAGCCTAAAATTGAAACTATAAAATAGGAAAAAGTTAACTAGTTCTTTAACATGATTTTCTTATGTGGTGCTGAGGATTGAACCCAGTGCTTCAGGCATGCTAGGCAGGCACTTACCGCTAAGTCACAACCTCAGCACCTCATTGGGATTATTTTTGATGCTTTGATTCAATCTTTCATGGGCATTTATTTCTAAAAATGGTCTGGACCATAATGACTGTTTTGCCCAGTTCTTGTGATTTGTAGAATCTGTTCATTAAATTCTTTGGCTTTTCTGATGAAACTCCTTATTTAGTCATGTATATATGTCTTTTTATACATTTTTCTGGTACCTGGCCAAGTTGGAAACCTTGAAAGTAAGTACCATGACTTAAGAGTTTTATGTAGCTCAGTGATCAGCATGATTCTGTACAGAATAGGCTTAATATTTATTATGAAAAACACCTACGTGGGAATGTTGGCTGTATTATTCATAGGATAACTTAAAAAGATTGGGCATTCAGACAGTTGAACTTTACATTAGCAATTATTACATTAAAGACATTTTTAGTATTAGAAGTATATGAGTTAACAGGAAAAGGAAGAAATTATTGCACATGAACCAAGTCTTTGCTCAAGCAGAGTTTTAGATCTAATGTTAGCATATTAAATATGGACATCAAGTTTAGAAGTGAAGTGCCCCAAAGAATTCCCAGATTAAGAGCTTATTTGAGCTTGAGTTTTTAGGAGCACTTTGACACACTGTGAGATTAAATATGTCTTCTTCCTTCAGTGAAGTATTTGAAATACCTTTATTGAGAATTGTTTTGTCTTAATTTAAAGATCTGGGACATAGGAGGACAACCCCGATTCCGGAGCATGTGGGAACGGTATTGCAGAGGAGTCAATGCCATCGTGTAAGCTTTGTTAAAAATTTAAATCAATTTAGGCTTCTGAGGAGAAGGTTGTATACTTCCGAAGTCTAGGTCTTTATGTCAGGCAGTAAAAATCTTTCTTTTCTAATTTCTTAGTGTAATTTCATTAACATGAGAGTTTAAAAAAAATCAGCTGTAGAATGAAAGCTTTATTTATGTTTGTTTGTGTAGCTAAGAGCTACAGGACATAAATGCTAGCATGTATTAAGTCTCTACAAACACTTGCTGAAAGCGTTTATAAATGCTGAGCTTTTCTTTATCTAGGACTTTTAACAATTTTAATAACATTAAATCTTAAGAAAATTAAAAATCTATGTCCTAGTTGTCATCATCAAGGCACATGGAAAAGGCATATTGATCATTGCTTTTTTTTTTTAAGTTACATGATAGATGCTGCAGATCGTGATAAGATAGAAGCCTCTCGAAATGAACTACATAATCTTCTAGATAAACCACAGTTACAAGGAATTCCAGTAAGTATGGGTTATGTGTTACTTTACATTTATAATTATAGGATAATAGTTGTCACTAAGGATCCACAGAGATCAGTTCTGGGGCCTTCTATGGATATAAATATGGCCTATTATTATTATTATTGATATTTTGGTACCAGGGATTGTACCCAGGGGTGCTTAACCACTAGCCACATCCCCAGCCCTTTTAAATATTTCACTTAGAGACAGGGTCTTGCTAAGTCGCTGGGGCTGACTTTGAACTTGCAAGCTTCCTGCCTCAACCTCCTGAGCCGCTGGGATACAGGTGTGCGTGCGCCATTGTGCCTGGAAGTCCTTATGCAAAATGGTATATTACTTGCACGTACTCTACATACATCCTCCCATGTTGTTTAAGTAATCTCCAGATTACTTATAATACCAATACATTATAAATGCTATATAAGTAGTTAACAGTATTTAGGGTTGACGACTATAAAAAAAGTCTGTACATGTATATTAGTTTCACTTTTTTAAAAAAATAATTTTGATCTTCATTTGTTTGAATCCATGGATGTCAAACCTGTGGATTTAGAGAGCTGATTGCATGTTATGTTTGAAATTAGTAAAATGTCATCTTTTTAATGGTCTGAAAGATTTATATTTCCTTATATTTATATCTGCCATGTCCTAGGCATTGTTATTTGTGATGTCTTAATTAGGTGTCTGCTAAACTCCTAGGCAACAGGGATATGATGGTGCGTGGAAGTGAGTAAAAACATACTGCATGCGTTCATGGAGCTTGTGGCTTAGTGGGCAAGATACATGGTCTGTAAACAGCTAAATAATGCTTCTCTGATAATTTCTATGATGACATTTAGAGGGGAGGTTTTATATAGTTTTAGGGTAAGAGGAAGGAGTCTGAGGAGGTGAAGTGTGAACTGAGAGCTGAAGGATGTATAGGAGTGTGTGGGGTATGACAGCTGGAGGGGAAGGACAAGGAAGGCCTTTTGCAGGTAGGAAGTAGGCCCTAGAGCTCAGAGTTGAGTGGGGAGAATGGGGTAGAGCATGGCCTGCAATGTTGGAGCTGGGACACTAGAGGCCGCACTGAGCAGGACTGTGGGAAACCACTGAAGTATTTGCAAGGATCGGATTTAGTATTTGAATATATCACTCTGATTATAGTTACAAATGAATGGAAGTGGTCAAGAAGGAACTATGAGGAGGACAGATTTAGGAAGTTGTTTTAGTAGCCCTGACAAATTGTAGGATGTTAGATTAGGGTAGTATTGTGAATGACATGGGGAGAAGGAAATAGATTTTAGAGACATGTAGGAGCATAGTCCAACAGATGCAGCAATGAATTAAAAGTGAAGGATAAAGAGGAATTCTGGCTCCTGGCTCTTGCAGTTAGATGGAAGGTGGTGCCATTAGTTGGGCTAAGGAATGCTGGGGAGGAGCAGCTTTAGCCTCTCGATAAAATCATGAGGGCCTGATACTTCAGTTACATTACCACATTAATCCTCGCAACATATTGAGATTAGTGTTTTTTTCCCCATCTTCATAGCCGTCATTAGACATTTACCATCACAATGCCAGGTTTGAATCTGTTTCTGACTTCAGGTCTTATTCTTTTTCTTACACATTAAAGACTAATTCTGTATACCATAAATAAAAATCAGTTTTATTTTGGTCACCATAAGGATTCTCACTTTCAAGCAATAGAAAACTGATTTAAGATTGGGTGTGGAGGCCAGGCACACCTGTAATCCCAGTGACTCAGGAGGCTCAGACAGGAAGGTCGCAAGTTCAGGACCGCCTGGGGCAACTTAGTGACACCCCTCTTAAAAAGAGGTGGTGGGCTTTTGGGGATGTAGCTCAGTGGTAAAGCTACTTGTTAATAGCATGTGTTAGTCCCTAGTACCACAAAGGGAGGAAGACAAAGAAAGAGGGAAGGAATGAATGATTTAAGGGTATTGGGGAAAGTTAGAATGGTAATTGAGAAGGTTGTTTCTGCTTTCTTTTGAAAGCATATTTATATAACAGTCATGATAACAGAGTATATAATTACTGTATTCATCCTGATGCCTACACTTATCCATTGTCATAAAGTATTATTATAAGTATACACTGTATAAGTATATTCTATACAATGGACCCTGAAATTCTGTTTTATTATTTATGTAGGTGCTACAGATTGCACCCAGGACCTTGTGCATGATAAGCATGTACTCTACCACTGAGTCAAATGATTGAGATTAAAAAAAGAGAGAGAGAGAGAGAGAAAGAAAGAAAGGCTTTCCACCCTTGGTTAAGATATGTTCTTATTTTAGTTTTGGTTTATTAATAAACAGCAATGTACTTGGGGCTGGAGTTGTGGCTCAGCAGTAGAGTGCTTGCCTACTATGTGTGGGGGACTGGGTTCGGTTCTCAGCACTACGTATATAAATAAGTAATTAAAATATCAAAAAACTAAAACATATTTTTTAAAAAAGAGAGAAATAACGATGTACAGCATAAACTTAGAAAGTTTCTTTTTAGAGCTGTGGATTGAACCCAGGGCTTTGTATACATGTGTGAGCTCTACCACTGAGCTACACTTCCAGCCCAAGACTTAGAATGTTTTAAATAGAAGTTGCAGTTGCATACCGAATTAAAGGCATCTATGAGGTAGGCATTAAGTGAATATCAATATGAATAATTGAATGAACGAGATAGGCCACCAGTTATGCAAATATGCTTTAGTATTGAGGTATGTATTAACATTAATTTTAACATCTTCAGATATCTAAATGATATGCTTCTGTGATATTTTTGTATATAAATGTTTATCCTTAATATCTTTTCATTTTAAAGGTACTAGTACTTGGAAACAAGAGAGATCTTCCAAATGCCTTGGATGAGAAACAGCTAATCGAAAAAATGTATGTCTAAGAATGAGTTATCTTGTTTTAAATATTTAGTTCTAAATCATATATTATGCCCACTGTGTTGTTTAGCATCATTACATTATCCAGGAATTATTGTAGTCCTGTTTTTTGGTAAATAAACTTGGCCTACGAGAGAAGTGAATCCCTAAAGTTTTAGTAGTAGTAAAATAATTTCTTCAGTGTACTAATGAAAATTACAAGTAAAATCAAGCAGAGTTGTCAGTGTGACAGCTACTCTAAGCACACATTTATTCTTTGAACTGTTTCTTACAGGAACCTGTCTGCTATTCAGGATAGAGAAATTTGCTGCTATTCAATTTCTTGCAAAGAAAAGGATAATATAGGTAAGAAATGACTGATATTTTTGGAAGGAATGGGTATCATTGGAAGGAATATTTAATACTTCTTGCTGTTCATTTTCCCCCATTTCTGATTAAGTGACTTTAAAGAGTACTATTGCTTTTGCCTCAAGAAAAAGCTTAGACATTATATGTTTTGACAACAAATGTAATATTCTAAATCTTATATTCTATTTAAATAAATTCAATAAAGTCATGAGGTTAAACATTATGTAATACCAATTTATTGTATTAATTTTCATAGATCCAGTATCCAGCAGTGCTTTACAACAAAATGAGTTTTGAAATAAGACTTTACAAACAGGCATTGTAACAACTTTTTCAGTTATTAAGCCAGTATATTACTGTAATGTGTTACCTCTCTACTGGAAGCAAAAGCCAAGAATACCCTTTACCTACATAATATCTGTAGTAATTTCTTAGAACTGTCACAACAGAGTACTATACACTTGGTGATTTCTAACAACAGACAATTATTTTCTCATGCCCAGAAGATTAGATGTTCAAAATCACAACTGTTGGCAGGTTCATGCACTATCTGAAGGCTGGGAAGCATCCAGCCTTGCCTCACTCTAGTTTGTATTGGATGCCGACTGTGCTCACCGTTCCTCAGCTTATAGATGCATTGCTCCTGTCTCTGCCTCATGGTCATGCTTCACATGGCTTTTTCCCATGGTGTGCACATAAATCTTCTTTAAAGGACACAAGTTGTTGGATTAGGGCCCACATAACCCAGTATGATCTTAACTAATTACTCCTGCAGAGACCCTGTTTTCAAATAAAGTCACATTCTGAGATTCTAGGTGGACATGAACTTTTAGGAGGACACTCTTCAATTTAGGTCTGTGTTCTCAAGGCCTACCTACCTGCTTACATACCATATGTGCATACATATATAATTACTGCTCACTTCAGTCTCTTAACTAATTTCATGAGAGATTATTGAACAAATATGTATTCAAATAAATATAATAAATAGTATATAAAAAGTACATTTAAAAATAATTCTAATTTTTTTTCCCTTGGGCTGTAATCTAGCATGTGTTGGAACTTATCACACTTAATGTTTTTTCAAGTTAATTCCAGTTTGTCCTCCTCTCCCCTACCCCAACCCCTAACCCCAGTTCCAGACATGTTCTGATGAGCTCTTAGTGTTGATAGCTATTCTGACCATTTCCTTTAAAGATAACCTAATAGCAGTGTAATTCCTGATAGACACAAATTTTCCTTTATTAAGTGGATACAATAAGTGACTTGTTATATCAGGAACATTTAGTTAATTTGAGAACAGACACTACAAAGCCTCTACAAATACTTAGACTATATTTTTTAAAAATTCTGTTATGTGTGATTGGAGAAAACTCTTGTTAAATTTTAAGGTATGCTCCTAAGGGAGCATTTGTTCTACCCCTGTGTTTGTTGGTGGGGAATTTTCCCCTCAGGAGATGGGTTGTTTTTTTTTTTTTGGTTGTCACAAATAGGAAAGTGATGCTCGCTTTTGAGTAGAGACTGGAGATGTTGATAACTTGATCCAGACCCCACAGCAGAGAATTAACAGCATAAAACATCAATAGTTGCAAGGGTGAAAAACCTTGCTCTATAGTAACTGTAATTTTTAGTACATCACACTATTCTATAAAGACATTACTCCCTTTTATGTTCTTAAGTGTTTCCTAAAATAGAAAACAACAAGAACTTTGAAGGGAGAAAAAGATCTTTTTTTATAAAAAAAAGATTTTTATAAAATAACTAAATTTCCTGTGGAGGGGGAGGGGTCTCTTGAACCCAATTATGCAGGAGATACAGCAGAGCTGGTGAGAACTTATGCTGTTTGAGGCTGATCTTAATAGTGTGCTGGATGGGTCAGTAGTCATCATGTTTGTAATTTCAAAACTGTTGATTCACTTAAAGTGTTACCAAGTCTGTGTTACCAAGTCTAAGGAAACTAGAATCAAAGTGAGTAGTTTGTAAATCAGAATGTCTGTTTTTTGTTTTGAACAAGAAATAAAACTAACAGTCACATTAGATATTTGTGTCACACATGAAATACCTCAGTTTCATTCAGAATGTGTTCTCAGATCACATGGGGGACAGATTACCTCTGGGAAGATGATCTTTGCAAGGACCCTTTATACTGTGACTTTTTTTTTTTTTTTAGAAAATGAGTCTCCATCTGTATAGAGCACTTCTTTTCTGCATTTTAACCTGGCCTCAGTGATTCATCTGTCTGTAGAGCATTATTGCCTGTCCAGTGTCCACAGAGGTTTTTGTTTGTTTTTTAATGAATTTCTTAAACATGTATACTTGGTTGTTCACTTCAGAGTCACCTTTCCCCCTTATTACTGCCTCAGTAGGGATGTGAAGGACCTGTTTTAACAGTTGTGTTAAATCCTATTCCTGTGAGCAGGTCATATTTGTTCAGATCTCAGATCTAGACTCTTCTTTATAGTGTGCTGCTTACCTCTTCTCTATTGCATGTTAGTTGGGAAACTGGAAGATCAAATTTATACTTTTATTTTAGGCTTGGGGCCTAAGAAAATATAACTACTTCCAATAGTTTCTCACATTCTTTAGGTGGGCGACAGCCCCCTTTATTCTTTCTTTATTTATTTTTGTGATGCTAGGAATTGAACTTAGGGCTTCACATTTGCCAGGAAAGTGCTTTACATTGAGCTCTCTCATATCTAGGCCCCTGCTCCTTTATTATGTTACTTTGAGGGAAAGCCTTGCTAAGTTACCCAGGCTGGCCTTGAACTTTTTTTTTTTTTTGTAGATGAGCACAACACCTTTATTTATTTGATTGCTTGTCTATTTATTTATTTTGTAGTTGTTGATAGACCTTTATTTATTTATATGTGGTGCTGAGAATTGAACCCAGTGCCTCACACATGCCAGGCAAGTGTGCTACCACTGAGCCATAACCCTAGCCCCCTTTATTTATTTATATGTGGTGCTAAGGATCAAACCCAGTGCCTCACACATGCTAGGCAAGTGCTCTACCATTGAGCTACAGCCTTAACCCTGGCCTTGAACTTTTGATCTTCTTGCTTCAGCCTTGGGAGAACACATTTTAAAGAACACAGAAGAGTAATTCAGCATCCTAACTTACTACCTTTTCTCCTCAGTCTGTGTTCTTTTCCTCATTGATGTGAGCTGCGGTAGCTTTATCTGCCACCTATATGATGAGAAGACCTTGCTAGTCCCCATGTATTCTCTCTTTTTTTTTTTTTTAAAGAGAGAGTGAGAGGAGAGAGAGAATTTTTAATATTTATTTTTTAGTTCTCGGCGGACACAACATCTTTGTTGGTATGTGGTGCTGAGGATTGAACCCGGGCCGCACACATGCCAGGCGAGCGCGCTATCGCTTGAGCCACATCCCCAGCCCCCCCATGTCTTCTCTCATCTGCGGAGCTACCTCACCTGCTAGACACCTTGGCATGTGGTTCCCCACATTGTAATGTGCCCGCAGTTGCATTCTTTGTCTTTTTCCCTCAGAGATGTTTTTGAGCTACTGCCTTACTTAGCAGGGACATGACTGAGGTATTCATTCAGGCCAGAAGATTCTTTCTCACTTAATACCTATAGTCACTTACCAGGTCTTGTCAGTTCTCTGTCTCAATCTGTTCCTTATTCCACTCCATCCATACAGTGCTTGGCTTCCTCCAGGCCTTTATATCTTTCTTGTTCCAGTTGGAATACTCAGCCTCCATCTTGGCAAACCTCCACATTGTCCTTTTGTTGATATTGCTAGCTTACTATAAAGTAAACTGATAGACCTTCTCTGCTGATAACTTTCCAGTGACTTCCTGTTGACCTGAGACTACAATCTTGATTTGTTAGCACATAAGACTGGAGTACAGAGTTATCAGTCCCCCTCTAGTCTAGTGGTTTTTAACACAGGACGATTTTGCTCCCCAGAAGACATTTGGCAATATCTGGAGATGTTTTTGGTTGTCACAGTGCATGTGGGGTGATAAGGGAATTGTAGTGGTTAAGCCCACGGATGCTGCAAAATATTCTACAGAGCACAGGAAAGGCTCACCCTGCAACACAGGAAAGTGTCAATGCAGCTCAGAGTGTGAAAAGGGCAAGGCTATGGAACCCTTGCTGTGGCCTGTGCTGTAGTGACAGCCCCTCCTCCAGACCTGTGCTTTAGCCACACTTGTCACTCACAATCCATCCTAGTTGCACACTGGTTTGTGCCCTTTTTGATTCTTTGGCTTTTGCAGTCTCTTGACTGACATTCTATAAGGTACCACAAACCCAAATGATTACTTGTGTCTTTTTATCATACTTAAAAGTCTTGGGACACAGGAGGCTCTCCCACATCTTTGCATTTCTGTCAGTTTACATGCAATAATTGATGTTATAGGCAGTGAGTAAAAGGTGGCTTCAGTTATTCTTTACACAATTTCATTTTTAAATGAGCAGACTCTCCAGTCTCTGATAATTTCTCATATTATCCTCATGAAGCTCAGGTAATGGAGTACAGCTACAGTGAAGCAGAAGAGACCTCTATGTGCCTTGAACTGGCTGCATGTTAAGTATTGTCTGTTTGACATTTAGTTTTTTAATTTTGGTATCTTGACACTTTCACTTTTCCTTCTGTCTCTAGATATCACACTTCAGTGGCTTATTCAACATTCAAAATCTAGAAGAAGCTGAAACATCTCCTGAAGTCTTCCAGTCCTTCTTGGCTATAATCCTAGAATTATTGTCCGTTCCTCTGAAGTACTTCCCAGAATACGGTCCTTCCTAAACCCAAGAAATTGCCTTTTTCAGAGTTTATTTCTCATGTGCACTGCTGAAGATGTGTATCCCTAATCCTTCATAAAGAATCAGCTAGAGTTGTCATGATAAAGTCGGCATACATGAAAAGGCTTCTCACACATAATTGTCTTAAACAGTGTGTAGAGCTTTTTAAACACACACACACACACACACACACACACACACACCACACACACACCACACACACACGACCATCTTAAATCAAGAAAATTGCATATTTCCCAGACTGGTCTTTCTGGGCCAGTATTTTATATTGGTTTTCAGTAAATATCTATAATATTTCATTATAGAGTCCAGTAGCTTAATATTGATATGGACTTGATACAGCATGAAATTACTAGTGCCACACACAGTATTTAGAAAACCTTTAAGCCTGACTCCTGTGAGATATAAACATAATGTTTATCTTGTCTCACAAATGCATGTGAAATGTATAATTACACCTTAGGAATTAAAAAATGGTCTGCAAAGCAGAGGCACCAGATCAATGTTGGTTCTTTATACTGGAGACATCCTACCTGGTGAATTTTAAGAATGTTCTGCTTTCTGAGAATCTTATCAGCAGATGGCAGTGGGGACGTGGGAAGAGATGAGCATGCTGTTTTGTATCTGTCCAGATCATTACTATTTTTTTTCCTTTGAACACACTTTTTTAAGGGGTTGGGAATTGAAGATTTTCTCAAGCTTTCGTGAATTTAGATCATTCCAACCAATATAATAAAATCTGTTAAGAATGTCAGACTTGTTCAAACACCTGTTTGTTCTCCTGTCTCCAGTCATTGACTCAGTGCTGCTGCGTGACACTGTGACTCCTGACGTTTCATATCCAGTCACAACGTTGACTTTCAGCACAAGAGATGCTTATAAACAAATAAAATTCCTATTTTTCTCTTACCAATATAAGGTTTGGCACTCTTTTGTCTGGTGCCATTAGACATCTTGATTATTGTGACAACTCTAGACCTGCCTGCTTTATCTAATGTAATCATGCGCAATGTCTACAGGTTGTTTAATAATCATACAGAACTGAGGAACTGAGGCTGTCTTTTGTTTGCTTCTATGATACAGAAACGTATAAAAACTGAAAATGAACATGTTTTGTAGCTTAGTGATCTCCATATACATAAAGGGACATATTAATACTGGTTAACTTGTAAATCGTTACTCATTGATATTGTGTACTGGATAAAGCTCTGCGCTACACCTACTTCTGTGTTGCCTCACACCGTGTGTGACTTTTGTTTCTTCTGTTAAACAGCACTTACATACACAGTGCATTTCCAGATGTGTTGAGCACGCAGAGTGTAGTCAATAGTCAGTTATTTAAGTGAATACAAGTTTTAATTTATAGACTGCCATGGCCTTAAGAAAATTCTGTACAAAATACTGCACTGTGTTGCATACACGCTATTTGTTTTTCTACATTCACATTTTAAAACGAGGAGAATTTGTGCTTTTAAAGTTCTCTTCTTATTCTTTGAGGCATGTGGCATACTTCCAAGATGGGATGGGTGGTTCTGTAAACAAAGGGACAAACTTGCTACTGTAGTTGGACATCATTAATGGTCACTGTGAACCATTTCAATGTGACAACTTGCTTGTGCCTAAAAGGAGGAATTGGAACTTGTGACTCCGCGGGAACTGCGTAGGTTTGTTAATGGACCTATAGCTAACCCTTAATGTGTTTGTGTGTCTGTTCATTGCTTTTAGCATTTCAAGACATCGAAAGACTACTACCAACATTTTCCTGTGCGTAACCTCTGCATGTGAAAACTTAACAGTTACCGAACTTTGTAAATACAGAATTTTTTTATTTAGGTGGATGCATTTTTCTCGTCTGTTTACTCCTCTTCTCAGCTTTATTCAATAAATTTGCATTTTGAGGGTTGTATTGGCAATTTCACCATAAAATGTGCATCATGATGAAAGGTGCAGACAGTTTTGGAAGGAGGTGGAAAGAAAATGACCATCAAGAGGGTCCATGGACCATGTGCTAGAAAGAAATCAACTTAGCCCTCAAAAAGTTGGGTCTGTGGGCTACTTAAAATAGAAATAAACTTTTAAAATATTCACAATGTTGATTTTGTGACTTTTTTGTTGGGGGGATTTGCTACATCTTGTAGACTGTCATGACAGAGAAGATTTAGGACTTTTAAAAGGCAGGAGCTAGAAAAGCATTTTCTAACAGTTTTAAAAAAAATCAAACCAAAATACTTATAAACTAAAATTGGTAAACATGCCTATTTACCAAATTCTGTTGAGATTGAAGATATTTTAAATACCAAACTTGATTTTCCCACAAAGGCACCTTTTCAGAGTAAAACATTTGGCCCCTTTGCCAGTATATTATTGTCTGCATTATAAAACAAAACAAGTTAATATCTCTCTCATGACAGTTATTGGAGAAATGAGAAGACATGTCCCCAAGGGTTGGGAATTCTTAGAAAAGGGAACTTGACTCAGACCAGTACAGTTCTTGGCATACCTGGAGGAACATAATTCCAGCTCCCGCCAAGACATAGACCTATGTTCATTTAGGAAAGTAGTTACACATTCTAGGAATAATGGTGGCAATATCAAGAAATGCCTTTGGAATAAAGTAATCAGAACCCCAAATGTGGACAGGCCATCTCCTGAGGGAGAGTTTGCAGCCTGTTGGTGTGGGGCACTATTTATAGAGGAAGCTTGCTAGGCTTGGACTAGGTGTGGGGCCAGAATGGAGCTGCACAGTTTCACATCAGTTTTCCCTGCACTTACTCATTGTCCTCACCAAGGGTGCAGGGCTAAGGCCTTGCTGCTCAGGAGTTGGAATTGTTTATGGGTGTTCTTGTTACCGCTGTTGACCGGTGACGAGCCCTTGCTTCCCCAGTGTTGAAGAATAACACCAGAGAAGCATGCCGAGGCAAGGTCAGAGTGGAAAATTAGAAAAGACTTTTCCTGGAAGAAGAAGGGGACCCAAGAGATGGAATCCGTGGAAGTGTGGTTGTTTCCCCTTTTTATAGTTCTTTCAATGATGGAATGTAGGTTGGAAGGCCTGAGGGGTGGGACACAGGTGGGCCAATGAAGTAATCTGGGCAGGAAGGACTTCATTAACACTTCTTTGGTTGGGCTATCCTCAAATCTGCCGGGGCTGTTCATTAACATTTCTTTGGGATGGACTTTGGGCCTAGGGCTTTTCTTGGGACTTCATTAACATTTTAAGAGTTGCTCAACTTTTCTGGAAAAGTTCTCAACATGGCCTCCATTTTAGATTTCACTCAATATTAGACCCGATTTACCTAACTACACTGACTGCCTAATTTTGAATCTGGCTTCATTCTCAGCGTTTCAGTGGTTTATGGGCGCTTACTTTGATACTCGGTATTTCTCCCTTTATTCCCAGATTCCTATCTTAGTTTTATATTCAGTAAATGTCATGGTTTTCAGTTTTCATACTTGAATTTATAAAACCATCCCTTACTGGCTAACTGGATGTGTGATTGAGCATTTCCATCCTTAGGAATTGGAATTGGTAGGTCCATGTAGTCAGTTTCATTATTTTACTCAAGGAATAGTGTGAATGGGGAGATGGCTTTTCTACGATAGCTATTTAGCGTCATTCTAAGTTTGTACCTACTTTCAAAAACAGACCTAAAAATATCTATAGTTAGTTTCCTGGATTCTGTCAAGTAAATTAGGTGTTTTAGGTGTTCTGGCTACCTTACTGCACTTATTTATTTTTTAACTGAGAGACTAATTGCCTTGTCTGTTCTGTCTTTGTGGGATTCAGTTCCACTGGAATTGGTGGGTTTGATAATTCCAACCTCTCCGCTGTAGCTGTCTGCGAGCTAGATTGGAAATTTAAATACAGTTTAGCAAACCCCAGACTGTAACATCCCACTTGGCAAATGCTTTACTCTGGAAGTGTACCACTGTGGGGAAACTCAGGGTGTTTAAGGCATTTCCATTTTATTACAAACTTTTAAGGTCATGCCCTCACAACGCATTTGACAGTAAAGAGACTTGAAAAGGAAGACTGTCAGGCAAATAGTGGCCTTACTTCCTGTACCTTTGCTGTTGTAAAAGTTTGCAGCTGACTGCAGGTGTTTCCTGTTGGTTGGTAAATATTTTCCTGTCACAATTTCTGCTTAAAATTTAGCTATTAGTAAAAATGGGTACTTTTGTCACTGTTGCCTCTCGGGTGTTCTTAGGGAAACAGATGCAGGTCACTGGCAGGCTAGATGGATTGCAATGGGTAGCTTCTTAATTTAAGCAAGTGCAGTAGTCATTCATTATTCCATCTCCTTAACAAGCCCTCTCTTTAGTAAGGTAATTCTATTTTAAAATCTCAAAAGACAGCTGGCATTTAGGTGTGCAGATTTCCCAGCAGGGATCAAGAGTGGGGAAAGATACCTTAGCCTCCTTTCTCTGGGAATTGCAGGTCTTGCATTCATAAAAAGAAGGGCAGTGTTAGAATCATTTAAAATGCTAATGTAGTGTGGTCCTGTGGAGTGCTGGATTGTCACTTGGCAGAATGGGTTCTTTTCTTTGCCTTTAAGGATAGTGTGACTGATGAAATGCTGAAACCCTGGTGGCACCTTAGTTTCAGATCTGTAAAATGAGAGGATTTCTGTAACAATTTCTCTCCATGACAGGCTATGATTGAAGCAGCCTACAGATCTCCTTGGTGGTTAAAGAAAGCAGAGAAGAGAGAAAAAGGGCTGGGATTGTGGCTCAGTGGCAGAACACTTGCCTCCAATGTGTGAGGCACTGGGTTCGATCCTCAGCACCACATATAAATAAATAAATAAATAAAGGTATTGTGTCCAACTACAACTAAAAAATATTTAAAAAATAAAACATAAATAAATGCCCATTGGTCCTACTGAATGTGTTATTTCATGATCCTTCTATTTGAAAAAAAATACAAAAATATATATTTTTTAAAAACTTTCAGTTTTAATTTAGGAGCTGGGCATCACAGACATTTACAGAATGACATAATAATTTAGGTTTCATTTGAAGGAAATGCTGTAAACATGCAGGCTTATATTTTGAAAGGCACTTATATATTTTAACATTTTTTTCTTCAGGCCACAGAAAAAAATGTTAACTCTGGTATACACTGAGGAAAAATACCTACTACCAATTTGGGGGTAAATTGTTTAGAGCTAATGCTTAACAGTTTGTAACTGTTCTGTTGCTAGGTTCTGCTAGAATTTATTTAGAGCTTTGAAGAAACCTGGAACAGTTAGAACATTCTGGCTTTCAAAGTAAAAAGGGGGGAAGGGAACCAACAAAACCACTGTGTTCCCTTTGAACATGGACAGAATTTTAACCAGTTGTTATCTAGTAACTCCTTCACCCAACCTTTTTATTTATTTTTGGTACCAGGGTTTGAACCCAGAGGCGCTTTAGCACTGAGCCAAATCCCCCACATTTCCACCCCCTTTTTATTTTTATTTTGAGTCATGGGTCTCACAAAGTTGTTTAGGGCGTAAGTTGCTATGTTTTTCTAAGTTCTATTTAGAAGAACTTGGGATCCTCCTGCCTCAGCCTCTTGAGCTGCTGGGATTACAGTTGTGTACCACCACACCTGCTTCCACCTGGCTCTTCTACAACTTTGGCTTTTCCTCAGTGTGTTCTGTCTACACCAGGCAAAGTGCTATCTTGTTTTAAAAGTTTGACATTTCTTTTTTCTTTTTTGGTTCTGGGGTTTGGACCCTGGACTTGGCCTATGGTAGGCCAAGAAGCATACAACCTCGTCAGTTACATCCCTAGACTATTATTATTATTATTATTATTATTTTATTTTAAAGCAGGGTATCCCTAACATACCCAGATTGACTTCAAATTTGAGATTACTCTGCTTCAGCCTCCTGCCTGTGTCAGTGCCCCTACTGGTGAGAATCTGTCATTTCTTCTATTACCCAATGGGTTAATTTGGTAACTTTAATTAAAAAACGTGTTATGTATTATTTTGTAGGGAAAATTCAATGTTATTTATCAAATCATTAGCTCATTTATGAAAGCATTAGCCCTCCTCACCATTCGCAGAAGTGGTAAGAGTTTATGTAATTTCTTTTTTCTGTGGAAGTATCAGTAATCTCCACAGCAGCTGGGGAGAGTCATATATATAATATATATTATATTATATATATTTAGTTGTAGATGGACACGATATCTTAATTTTATTTATTTATCTCTATGTGGTGCTGAGGATTAAAACCACTGCCTCACATATGCTAGGCAAGCGCTCTGCCACTGAGCCACAACCCTAGCTCTGCAGTGTCATTTCTTGATGCGTAGCTACTGCATCTGTTTAAATGGGTTAGTAGTTGGAACAGGTGGAAAGGAAGCTCACTGCTATTTTTTTTCTAAGTTTTATTTTTTTTTAATATGTTAACGTATAATAGGTAATGCACATGATTGAGAAATTAAAAACTCACAAAAAGACATTGTCCTGATCCCACCCATGCCTTAAGACACCCCCCCACACACACACACACACGCCTGGCTTTTACAAGTAACACTTACATCAGTTTCTTATTTATTTTTCTAGGAATTCCTTTTATATAAAATGCAAAAATCAAATAGAAATTTGGATCCTTTAAGAATCTTTTTATTCATTTAACGTACATAGAGGGTAGTGTACTGATTTGGACATGGCTTTTTCTTTCTTTTTTTTTTAGAGAGAGAATTTAAAAAAAAAAATTTTTTTTATTTTTTAGTTTTCAGCGGACACAACATTTTTGTTTGTATGTGGTGCTGAGGATCGAACCCGGGCCACACGCATGCCAGGCGAGCGCTACCATTTGAGCCACATCTCCAGCCCTGGACATGGCATTTACTATGGCCTGGCTCTCTTAATACATAATAAATTTCTCATTCTCGTGCTGGGGATGTGGCTCAGTGGCAGAGTGCTTGCCTAGCATGTGTGAGGCACTGGGTTCGATTCTCAGCACCACATAAAAATAAATAAAGGTACTGTGTCCATCTACAACTAAAAAAAAAAAAAAAAAAAGGTTCTCTTTTGCAGCGCCATGGTTGCCATTTAATTGTGTGGTTTTCTTTTCTTTTTCTTTTGGTACCAGGGATTGAACTCAGGGGCACTCAACCACTGAACCACACCCCCAGCCCTATTTTGTATTTTGTTTAGAGACAGGGTCTCACTGAGTTGCTTAGTGCCTTGCTGTTGATGAAGCTGGCTTTGAACTCGTGATCCTCCTGCCTCAGCCTCCTGAGTCCTGGAGTGAAAAACCAGCCTCTACCACAGAGCAAAGCCTGTCCCAGGAAGGGACATGACCTTTATCTTTGGAAAGACCCACAGAGCACTCCTAGGCAAATTCCCACCCTGCTAAGTTGTTTATCTACAAATAACAGGAGAGATCTGCTGCGTGTCCCTGACTCAGTCAGGCTAGGTGGGGACCCATAGCAACCCCCTAGCAGCCACCAATCAGCATGAGACAGGGAAATACCTGGGATGCCAGATGACCCTCCCAGTAGTTTATGGTGGTTTGTAGTTCAGCACGTACACCCCTCTTGGCTTAAACCAATCAGTACAAAGGAATCCCCCTCTTGTAGTAACCAATTACCCCAACCCAACTTGTTCCCGCCAGAGAATGTGCTAATCATGTTTTAGAGTTGTTATTTGATTTTCCAGCGGTGTGTGATGATATGCTAAGAGATGCTATGATGTATGTGGGGGTCCCTGCCTTTTCCAAAGAATGTATAAAACTGCTGCAAACCCTGGGCTCTGGGCCTCTCAGCGTCATCAGTTGCTGTGTGTTCACGTGGAGGACCGAGCTAGCTCGCAATAAACACCTCTTTGCTATTTTCATTGATCTTGTTCTCTGGTGGTCTTTTGGGGGTCCGAATTTGAGCATAACAGGAGCACCCCACTAATTATGTGGTTTTCATTGTGTGAGGACTCCACAGCTTATCTAACTGGTCTCCTGTTGATAGACACTTGGGTTCATAACATTTGGCTTTTCTAAAAACTAGTATAGGGAATCATTTTGTACATGTGTAGAAACTCAGAAATATCTGGGTCAACTGGTAAATGTGTTTATATATGCTAAGAATTGCCCTTCAGAGGGGATGTACTAGTTTTTATTTCTGCTAGTTTGTCCCCTGTGTCTTGCTAACAGTACATTTGCAAGCTAACATTTCTGTCCACCAAAGAAGTGGGAACTATAATTATATAGTATTTAATTTTAAAAATTGTGAAATTTAGTTGCTCTTACAGGACTTTGAAAATAAAGTCAACTTTATTCTGGAGCAGATCTCCTGAATTACAGATAATCCTCTTTTTTTTTTATTTTTTGCTTGATTTTTCCTTCTATACAGCATTATATATTGCTTCAGCATGAAACATCAATCAGTTTAAAGTTTTCATCATATCACCTGATTGTTTTAACATTATTGTTTTGGATAAGAAGTCATTTATTTTTATCCCCTTAAGGAAGAAAATTTTTCTTTTTGATTTTTTTCCTACTTTTGATTATAAATGGCAGAATATCCTTATTTTATTTATTTATATTTATGTGGTGCCGAGGATTGAATCCAGTGCCTCACACATGGTAGGCAACTGCTCTATCACTGAGTTACAACCCCAGCCCTCCTTTTGATATTTTATCCTTAGTATTTAATATAGGAAGCTCTGGGACTATTATTTGAGGTAATTTATAGAGTCCTTTTTTGGCTTTACAGTTTTAGGAACCTAGTGCATTGATTCATGCACTCAGGACTCATAAGGCTGACTCTAAGAAATAGAATGTCAGCCTATTTATAATGGTATGAAAGGCACTGAAATATGTTAGCCAGATCACTTCCTTCCAGCTATAGAAGGAGATTGAACTTTGTTTCAGTCAGCTTTTTCACTGCTGTGATCCAAAGACCTGAGAACTATTTTAGAGGAGGAAAAGTTTATGTGACGCTCAGATTTTCAGAGGTCTCAGTTCACAGAGCTGACTCCATCCATAGCTATGGACCAGAGGTTAAGCAGAACACAATGGCGGAAGTGTATAGCTGAAGAAAGTACTGAGACAAGGCCACCTGGAAGTAGAGAAAGAGCTCCCCTCAACAAGGACAAAAAGGTCATTAAGAGCATGTGTGTCCTGACTAAAGGACAGGCAAGCTCTTAATGACCTACCTCCTTTAGTCATACCCTACCTGTGAACAGTGCAGCATCTCACTGATTAGGTTAAGACACACATTACCTGATTTTTTTCACCTCTTAACTTTCTTGCATTGTCTCACGCATGAGCTTTTATGGGGACTTTTTCACCTCTTAATTTTCTTGCACTGTCTCATGCATGAGCTTTTGCGGGGACACCGTGTATCTAAGCTATAACAAATTGGATCACCTTGTGGGATGTAATCCCAAATCACAGCGATTGAGGATAGTCCTGTGTAGAAGCTGCCACTGGCTGACTTACTAGGACTCCAATTAGCTTGAGGAGCCAAGGCTTTTTCAGCTGTTCTTTGGTGTTGTAGCCCTTGTGATATTTGATTTCCTTAGCTATATTTTCTCCAAAGTTAAGTACTAAAATAGTACTTTGCATATAAGAGGGGCTTAGTTTTTCAATCCACTCAACAGATCTCTGATGTGTATGTACCAGATATTTTTTTTTTCTTTTTTCTTTCTTTCAGCTGGCCTTGAACTGGCCACCCTCCCACCTAAGCTTGGTATTATAGGTGTGTGCCACTGTGCCTGGCTGGTACCAGATATTTTTACTAGTTACTGGTCTAAAAAGGTTCACAGAGTATTAATAATAGGGCCTGACATATGTGTAGCAAATTGTAGGTATGCTTCATATGTGTAATAATTGAATCTTGCTGCATGGTAAGTACTGTTTTCATCACTTCCCCATCTTGTAGATAAGGCAACAGGACCAGAAAAGCAACTTCCCAAGGTCACTCAGAGAGCAGATCTATGACTTGAACACCTGCCAATCCCTGGCAGATTTCTGAGTCTGGCTTCTTAGCTGTCATCTTTTTGGTGTTTCCCACATTTTCATAACAAAAGTGCCTACTTTTTTTGAGATTACATACCCAGAAATCATTCATGAATCAAGTTTTATTTCCTAGTGTTGTTTTGTTTGTTTGGTAGTGGGGAGCAAACTCAGGGGAACTCTACCACTGAGCCATATCCCCAGCTGTTTTTATGTTTTGAGACAAGGTTTCACTTAATTGCTCAGGCTGAACTTGTACTTTGATCTTCCTCCCTCAGACTCCCCAAGTTGTTGGAATTACAGGTAGATACAGAGATTTGATTTTTAAGGATGAAGTTTTCTGATTAGATACGGGTATTTTCTCAATTTTACCAGCTACATTTACTTTGAGGCATGTCCTAGTTTAAAGGGCTTGTCACAAGGTAATCGGTTCATTTCAATTTAATTTGAAAAGGAAACATTTTTTGTATCTGGCCCCTAAATTGATCCTGTGCCTTGCAGGGCAGTAATGTCATATTATCCATGGAATGGCCTCAGAAGAGTCTTTCTTGGCCTGAAGGCCAGCAGTTTGTAATGTAAACTGTCCTGGGCTAAAGTGTGGGAGACCTGGGCAGTAGCTCTTTTTCTGCCTAGAGCCAATGAGCTCTGCGAATTGAGCTTGCTACCTGATTTCTTTTGTTATGGCCTGTGGAATCAATTTTATGTCGTTTTCTGTGACAATTAAATGGGGACACATGGTGTTCAAAAATGTTCTGAAAACATAAGACCTATACTATTGGCAGCTATAGTTTTATCATGAGAAACATCTTTCAGAAATCGGATGGTTTTCTATGGTTATTTTTGAGATTTATTTTTATTACAGGTTTTCTTCAGTGTGAGGACAGGAGCTGTCGCTAACGTGGTGTATAGTTGACTGTAGTACGAGACAGATTTAAGTTAAGATTTTCAAGAAAGTAGCTTAAGGAGGAGACAGAAGGTACAACTTTGCAAGTTCTAGGGAGATAGAACTTGAAGATAGTGGATCCAAGCAAGGGGTTGGGCTTTCAGCAGGGTCCCTAGGCAGCCTTCATAGAGGGGAACATGCAAAATATGCAGCCAAAATACCTTGGCTTGAGGGTTTTTTTTTTTTTGGTGTGTGTGTTATGTGTGTGTTCTCTATATTGCTTGGGCCTACCTACCTCAACCCTGGAAGAGGAAAAAGATTCAGTCAACAAAACTGACCTTACTATGAGCCAGCTACCATGTGATGTAATCAAATGTTTCTTCTTAAGTCCCCATCACAACTCCTTAGTATTGCAGAAAGTCCCCTGACCTTGAATATGTGGTGAGAGTGTCATATGACAACTCACTATCCTCTTAATCACTCCCTTGGTCACTTGGCCAAGTCTGTGATTTGGAGGTCCAGTCAAGTCTTGCTTCCCAAATTTTAGGATTCCTGGTTTAAAGGTCACATGGTTTGAAACTTAGATTTAAAATAAGCATTTAGAATCCCTAAAGTGTTGAATCTTTACCTGAAAATCATATTGTTAAGAGCTGAAATTTGCATGCATTTTCTTGTTCTCTTTCCCTCTTCCTTTTTCTTTCTTTTTGCAGTACTGGGGATTAAACCTAAGTCCTTGCATATGCTAGGTAAGCACTCTCACAGAGCCACATCTTCAGCATGCTTTTATGTTTTTATTTTGAGACAGGGTTTCCGTTGTCCAGGCTAGCCTGAACTTGAGATCCTCCTGCCTCAGACCACCCCCCACCCCCCAAACCCGCCCCTCAGTAGCTGGGCTATGTAAGACTCCAGCTGCAACCTTCTTAACTATACGAAGTAGACAGAGGAGTATAGTGATTTAACCAGGAATCAATCCCGCCCCTCAAAGGTTTAAGTCATTTGCCGCCCTGCCCAGGACATATGGTGGGAGTTTAAGGGCAGGAGAGGACATTTAAATAGGTGTGGTAACAATAATTGGGTGGCGGTCCCATATCCCTCTCCTCCCTCTCCTTTTAAAAAAAAATTATACTTCTAAGACAAGGGCAATATTACATAACTCATTATTTCCTGAAATTGCCAGGTCCTAAGAATTGCCAAAGAGGGCTGGGGCTGTAGCTCAATGGCAGGGCACTTGCCTAGAATGTGTGAGGCACTCGGTTCCATCCTTAGCATCACATAAAAATAAACAAAGACACGGGGGGGGGGGCGGGGAGGGGGGGAAGAATTGCCAAATAACACTTTTCGTGGTGCTGGGCATCGAACCCATGGCCTTGCACAAGAAATCTACCACTGCACATGCCCAACCTCAAAGAAAACACTTTTTAAACACATTTCCTGGTCCCTCTGTAAGAACAGGCTTAAAATGGCGTCATGGTATATGTTTTAGAAGCACCATCAGAGATTCTTATAAGTTAGGGTATTGCACTAAAGAGTAGAATTTGAGATATGGTTTTTGGCAGGTTGAAATAAAGTGTAGCATCTCACCCCCACCATCAACGGACACTCAAGTTACAAGTCCTGCCTTTGATATGCGAAGTATTTCTTTAATACTGAAATGTAAGCGGATATCAGTAATCCCAGCTACTCCAGAGGCTGAGGCAGGAGGATTCCAAGTTCCAGGATAGCCTGGGCAATTTAGCAAGACCCTCTCTCAGGCAAAAGAAAAAAATTACAAAAGGCTGGGGAGGTGGCTCAATGATACAGAACCCCTGGGTTCAATCTTTTGGACTGCAAGGATATGGGGAATACCCCCCCAAACCCCCTAAGTCTTCCACTCCTTCCTCTTTTGCTTCACCACTTGTAACTCAGACCTGGAGTGGCTTTCTCCACTTCCAGCTTGGACAAACATACAGTCACTGAGTCTAGCTCTACCTTGGGCCGAGCGGGTCACACGGCTACGTCTCTGTCCGGCATCCTACGGGCGCTCGCGTGCCGCGCTCCCATTGGCTAGAAGTTCCCTCGCCCGGAGCTCAAGCGACCCGGGCTCGCCACGCCAGCCAGCCGGACTGTGGACCGCCCAGGGGGCGGGGCTTGAGGGCGGGGCGGGGCCTGATCTCGGGGCGGGGCTTGATGGTGGGGCGGGGCCTCACGACTGCGGACGACCTGGCGGCCTATGGCGCAGGAAGGAGTCCCGGGCCGCGCCCCGCGAGGCCGGGCCCGGGCCGGGCCAATCCCGGGCTACCGGGCGGGCGAACGCGAGGCCTGGTCGGCCAGGCCAGAGAAACTGAGGGTGGGGGACAATGGGCCAGTTCCTGGTGCGTCACGGGGGAGTTCCTTAAAGGGGAAGTGAGCGGGACTACAGGGCGGACGCAGGGTGCGGTGGTCGGCTGGGGACGTCCCCAGCGCTTTAAAATAATGCCCGCGGCGGCCGCGCGACCATGCAATGGCGAGCGCTCGTCCTGGGGCTGGTGCTTCTCCGGCTCGGCCTCCATGGAGTGTTGTGGCTTGTCTTCGGGCTGGGGCCCAGCATGGGCTTCTACCAGCGCTTTCCGCTCAGCTTCGGCTTCCAGCGCTTGAGGGGCCCCGACGGCCTCTTGTCGCCCGCCTCTGGATCCGTGGGCCGGCCCGGGGTCCCCGGGGGTCCGCCAGGGCCGTCGTGGTTGCAGCCGCCTGCGGTCGGGGTGGCGGCGGGCCGGCCGGGGACCCCGCGGCGGCCCGCGCGGGGCGTGTGCGACCCAGCTCACTGGGGCTACTTGCTGGGCGGCCGGGGCTGCGGCCCGGACGAGTACGAGAAGCGCTACAGCGGCGCCTTCCCGCCGCAGCTGCGTGCCCAGATGCGCGACCTGGCGCGGGGCATGTTCGTCTTCGGCTACGACAACTACATGGCGCACGCCTTTCCTCAGGACGAGCTCAACCCCATCCACTGCCGCGGCCGGGGGCCCGACCGCGGGGACCCGTGAGTAGCCTGCGCCTGCCGGACGCCCGGGGCCGCGCGCCCCGCGGGCTTCCTTCGTCCTCGCGGCTGGGTGCAGCCCTCCCTGCTCCGGGCCCCCAGGGCTGCCATGGCCTTTAGGGTCCTGGGGGGACCCCTTCCTGGTTCCTGGGCTTGAGGGTGCGTGGGTGGACTGGCGGCTCTTCTCTTTCTTGGTTCTACGCGACTCTGCGAACTTAGGGACAGCGGTCCATCACTTTTACTGATGGTGATACTTAGGACCAGAGACCGGAAGGGACTGTGGCAGTGCCAAAAGCTGGTTTTTTGGGGGGTGCTTTGGATCTTCCTTCTCAGATGGATACGTTATCTAATGAAATCTGTATGCTGCCCTTGTAAATGCAGCTTCAGAAGACCCTCCTCCCCACTTTTAATTAGATTGCCAGACTCAGGTCTTCTTTATATAAAAATGAAGAGTTGATTCCTGGAAAGGACTTCTTGAAAACCATCCGGTGAGCTGGAGGCAGTGGGATTCCAATGTTTCTCCCTCCAGGGGACTTCTTAGTCTGAGTTAGGAGGAGAGAAATTCTGGCCCAGATATGGGGTCTGGACACTCAAGACACTCTTAGACTCTGAATTGGCTGTCAACCCCACTGCCCTGTACCGCTCCACAAATGCCAGTCTGGTGGCCGTCGTGGCTGCAGCCGCCAGCGGCCTTCAGGGAAGGTCGCCCAGCCCTCCCCATTCACTAGCCTTGTTTGCTAAGGCAGACCTTAAGAGTCCAAGAGGGCAGCACACCCAGCTCCTCCTCCCTGGAGCGGAGAGGTGTGCAGTTCCTGGAGACCCTGTTAGGCAGGATAGGTGACTGCCTTCCTGTTTCCCTGGTCTTAGGTTGGAGCTGAGGAGTTGAATTGCCCAATGCCTGGACACCACATATGGGTTCCTTGGAACACGTGAGGCCTCTGTTTTCCTTGGAAAGCAGTGGAAGCCAATTTTTAGGTTCTAAGAAGGAAGCCTACACTGAAGTGTTTTACAGATGGTTTTTATCTACACATCCACGTCTGAATTTGCAGTTTGATAGCATGATATTTAGTGTGGCAAGGAGGGTACATCCTGGGCCTTTCAAAAACTGTAGAAAACTGATAAGTAATTTTTCTTACTTAATCATATCAGTCTTTTTTACATATGATTGTATTTACTATATCAGTTTGAGAAAAAATTATTAAATTTTGAAAAAGTACTGGTAGAAGTTAATACTTGTAGGAATTAATGAGTTATTTGTCTTAACCAGAGGGGACTTTATTATTATAAATGTATTTTCTTTCAAGCTCAACTTTTTTTTTTTCATTTATTTTTGAGAGAATAGCTTCATTAAATTTTTGCAAAAAATAAAACAATAAAGCCTAAAGTCCCTCCAGACAGTTTATATTTAATTTATATTTTCTGCCAGTTGCTGCCCATATGCCTACACATTTTTTTATATGGTTGCAGTTAAAGTGTGTGTACATATTTTGGATCTTAATGGCATTTTCTCATCAGTGCTCATGGTATGACAAGAAGAGGAGAACATTTTCAGTAAGTGACTTATTCTCTCTCTCAGACTGTTTCTCAGTCCATTTTTAACACTTTATTTGGGAAACAGTTTAAAGGGGAATTGTGACAATATGTTCCACTGGGAATATGATGGTCTGGATAGTGAGTTGATGTCATTTTAATATTTTTCTTAATGAACCTTCAGAACCTTCTGGAGCATTGGGAACCCCTCTTCAGCATAGCATGGTGGTGGTTGATTTGATGCTCTGGTCCCTGTGGCATGATGTGTGATGTAGGCCTTAATTTCAAGCAAAAGTCTTGGATGAGTGTTTGGTTGGACCATTCAGTGGTGACTTGTGTGAGTTGAGGTCAGTTTGCTTTTAGACAGGTGTGTTGTTGGAAAGATGTGTTGGCTGATGGTATTTGACCTTTTGATTGGTACACATTTGAGGAGGTGGAAGAATTCTGGGGTCATGTGGCCTTGAGTAGAGCCCCCCCACACCACTGCAGTAGAATGAAAAGGCTTATTTTCTATGTTCCCCTTACTTTTAACTCCTCTTAGGCATTGGTGCTTTGCAGGAAAGTTTAGAACCCCAGCTTTATCATTCTGGCTCGAAATAGTAGGGCACATTCACATCCTCCACACAAATCTCATAAATCTTTCAGTTTTTTTAGTGATACTCAGGACACTACCACTGAGCAACATCCACTACCACTGAGCAACATCCCCAGCACTTTTTTATTTTTTCTTTTGAAACAGGTCTCACTATAGTTGCTGAGGCTGGCCTGGAACTTGTGATGCTCCTGCCTCAGCCTCCTGAGCTGCTGGGATTTACAGGTGTGCGCCAACATGCCCAGCTTGCACACTTTTTTTTTTTTTTTTTTAAATCAAATGTATTTTCATGATTTTTTCAAAAAAGTAGGATGAACTTGCCATTAGGATATTTTATAAAAAATACAGAAACAAAATGTGGGTGCCTAACGTGTATCTTTTTTGTCATTCTTTCAGGCTTGTCTTACCTTTCTTGCTTGACAGGGCAGGGTCCCAAGGGGAGTTAACACAATGTAAATAAAACCTCAGTGCCTTACAGAGCAAATTTTTCTATTCAGTTATAGATCACTATGCAGAATTAGTTCTCACAGTCCCGATTTGTATTAGAGGGTCCAAATTCAAGAGTTTCTTTGAGTATGTTGGATGTTATTTTTGTAATCCTGTGAATGCTCACTGTAAATTCAGGCCCTGAGCACATGACTTTTCTGTCTCCTCAGTTATATTGCTATGAAAACAAAAAGCAAATAGCAAATGAACAAACCAAATTTTGGCCCCCAAATGACTAATTATTAGGTATCCCTAATTTAAGATGTTCTTTTCCTCTCTTTAAAAATCTATTCTCTTTCAGAGGCAGTATAGTCTTCTTTGTGTTTTGCCATTGAGCTGTGTGAAGGTGACAGATTAACGCAGTTCTCCTTTTGTTCCTTTGCTCTGAGATGCTGGTCCTCATTTTAACATTGCCTGAGAAATCAGTTCTGTTTTGTATTCACATCCAAGGCCCTTTGTCTTATCTCCCTAGATTTTTAGTTCCTGAAACACAGGGACTGTTTCTCATGTTCTCTCTGTACCCACACAGCACCAGGTACATTTCTGAACAGCTGTTATAGGTTTAATGTATGTGGGAATTAAAAAAACAAAAACAAAAAACCACTTTAGTTTGATTTTGTTAGTTCAATAATATATATATATTTTTTCTATCAGAGGCCACAGTTTTCTCCATCTTTTCTGTTTCAAGAGGATGTGTTTCAAAAGTTCCCATGTGGGGTGAATGCTGTGGCCATTCACTCATGGAGAGTCTGGTTGTGGTTCAGCCATCTGTAGTGGGAAGATGTGAGCTCTCACCTTGTGCTAGAAGGTTGAGTCCTTGGTTTGAGGCCCTTAGAGCTGAGACTAGACTTTAGCAAGAGTGTCTAAAGAACAAGTCCACAATGTAAGCTGCTGGCAGATGGAATGATGAGAATTTCATGGTCTCACACTTTTTAAAGAGAATGTATATAGCAATTATTTGTTGGAAAAGAATTTTAAAAGTATTCTATTGAACATGGCAGATCTTTTTTTGTTTAGTTTAGTATTGGGGATTGAACCCAGGGTTGCTTTACCACTGAGCTACCTCCTCATCTCTTTTAATGTTTTTATTTTGAGACAGTATCTTGCTGAGTTGCTGAGGCTGGGCTTGAACTTGTAATCCTCTTGTCTCAGCCTCCTGAGTTGCTGGCATTATGAGTGTGCTCCACCACATTTGGCCTAACATGCCAGATCTTTAAGTAGATTTGTCTAACTAGAGTGGAGAGAAGGAACCACTAGGGTTATTGCAAATACATTTTCCCCCACTGTGGAAAATTATTGCACTTATTCCCCTCAGTACTGGGGATGGAATCCAGCTAGCCCCACATATATGCTGGGAAAGTGCTCTACTGCTGAGATACACCCTCAGCCCCTTTTTTAATCTTGAGACTCTTAAGTTCCTTATGCTATCCTTAAACTTGCAATCATCGTGCCTCAGCCTCCCAAGTAGCTGGGATTACAGGTATATACCCTCTAATCAATTATTAGTGGCTGGGCATTATAGCAAGAAGCTTTTATTTTATTTTTTAGATGTTGGGGTTTGAATTTGAACCCAGGGCCTAGTGCATAGTAGGTAAATGCTGTACCACTGAGTTATATCCACAGCCCTGTAGTTAGTTTCTTATTGTTGCAGAATGGAAAATTTGTATTGATTATGAAGGTGGGAAGTTTAGCAGAAACCCCATCATATGACCTACTTATGATACTTAATTCAGAAATTACACATTCCAGTCCATTACAAACAAAAAGAATAAAATACCTTCAGCTACAGTATCAGTATTACTCATCTATCCTTTGGTCATGTGAAAAAATTGACTTCTTCAAACTCTTTTTACCACTAACATCTCATCCACAGACTCCCCATTATTTCTGTTAATTTCGAGGGGATATCTTTTAGCATGAACCAAAGCAGGGTTTAGGGCTCTTCTCTGTTCTATTAATTCCTGATGATTGTGAATTTAGAGGATTTTGAAGTTGGACAGGATCAAAGAAATTTTGTGTGGTGAGCAAATTAACTCAGAGAGGGCAAAGGACCCTTGTTCAGTTTCCTAACTTCCTGTTGAGTTCTCTCTGCCCTAGGACTGTCCAAGCAAGTCTCCTAGTTCTGTGATTCCACTCTACTTACAGGCATTGTAGAAACTCTTGCTCTTGAGATAGAAATTTTTTGTCCTACCAATCTATTCACAACTAGTGTCTGAATAAATAAGAATTGCTTGCAATTTTCATTTCTGATGGGTGTTTAGTTTTATGGTCTTCTTTCAAATACCTTTGCTTAATTTTAATTTTACTTACTTTTCAGTTCAAATCTGAACATCAATGATGTCCTGGGGAACTATTCTTTGACTCTTGTTGATGCGTTGGATACACTTGCAGTAAGTATTCAGCCTCTTTTTTACATGAGATAATTAAGATGTTTTCGAGTTAACCCCATGTTCCCCCTAGGATTGAGAATTTCAGGGAACTTGATACTTAAAAGCTTTGATGGCTTCTATTTATTTTAGTGACCTGTATGGAAATAGCAAAAGGTTGAAGAGTTGAAGGTTAAATGACCAGGGAAGCATTGCTCATCTTAAACAATGAAGAAGAACTATATGATTGTTTTATAGAGAACCGGTTTCCCCCATTTCCCTGCTTTTTCTCTAAAGGAATTCATGGACAATGTCATTGATATATATACAGTTTCTAAGATCAGTAATTCAGGAGTAAAAGATCTCAGGGTGGACATGTTCCTGAAGTGTGTTTGTGCCCTGCTGCCAGCCCACATGTAAGGCCTGTCTGTCCTCACTCCTCTTGTTGGCTGGAGATTACCCATTCCAGTCCTGGACTGCTCTCGGGGTGTTTGTTTCACCCTTTCCTTTGGTTTTCCTCATTGACTCTAGAACTGGAAACCTGAACAGTTTTGTGACACAGGCGGCAGGCCACAAGCACTATGGGTATGTTGTCAGGTTATCTGTGTGCCTCAGCTGCCTCATGAG
The DNA here is from genome assembly GCF_052094955.1 of Ictidomys tridecemlineatus. Taxonomy (NCBI): domain Eukaryota; kingdom Metazoa; phylum Chordata; class Mammalia; order Rodentia; family Sciuridae; genus Ictidomys; species Ictidomys tridecemlineatus. The sequence goes on along the minus strand of NC_135492.1, from coordinate 45,245,464 downwards.
TACAGTTTCCCAGGGACTAGTGCAGCCTAGCATTGTTATAAAATCTCCTTAGTGATGTTTTTAAAACATCTTTTCTAAGCCCGGTGTGGTGACTCATTCCTGTAATCCCAGAGGCTCTGGAGGCTGAGGCAGGAGGATTGTAAGTTCAAGGCCAGCCTCAGCAATTTAGTGAGGTCCTAAGCAATTTAGCGAGACCCTGTCTCAAAACAAAAAATATAAAAAGGGCTAGGGATGTGGCTTAGTGGTTAAGTGTTCCTGGGTTAAATCCCTGGTACCAAAAACAAACAAAAAACCCAACTCTTTTCTGTCATCCATCAAAACTTTACCATTAGAAAATTCCCATTACAATGCAGCTCAAATTCTATATTTAATAATTTATTTCTGGTTTCTTTGAACATACTTTAGAAAAGTTTAAAGCTTTCTGTTAGGAGTTAGAATTGGGTAATGCTAGCTATGTTTGCATTACAACTCTTCTGTATTTTGCTAGTAATAGAATTTCTAGAATTTGGAAAGAACTGTAGAGATCACTCTACATTTTCATTTTATTAGTAGCAGAAGTAGGATTAGACCCTTGGTCTAATAGGAAGTCTGGGCTCCTGGATTTCCTTCTGCTAGGCTATAGTTGTAAAGCAGTTTAGTTTCACAGTATCTCCTGAAGTCATTGCTGCTCCCTTTGAGTCATCCACTGTCACTGATCAAAATGTGCCCAGACAAGTAAGTGTGGCCTAATTAGAGCACATTGTTGAAGATACTGGAGGCTAACTCGGCCTAAGAATGTTGGTTTAAAAATGAATGCTCACTTGTCCCTGAACTTTTTTTTAATCCCTAATGAATCTTTTATCCCCATGATCAATACATACCTTATCTCTATCATTTGCAGAATTCTCCCCGACACTTGATAGTATCTGGTACACTGTAGAAGTGCAAAGTTTTGTTCAAAAATGAATTTCAACTAATCCAGTATTTCCCAGCAACCATTCCAAGGATATATTCCCCCAAAGAAGAATTTTGTTCCTAAATGAACCAAAGAAATTCTATGTCTGATTATTGAAGACCCATATTGCACATCAGTATTTCAAAAGGCTCTGAGAAGTCTTGCAGTAAAGAAACCTATTTAGGGCTGGGGATGTGGCTCAAGCGGTAGCGCGCTCGCCTGGCATGCGTGCGGCCCGGGTTCGATCCTCAGCACCACATACCAACAAAGATGTTGTGTCCGCCAAGAACTAAAAAATAAATATTAAAATTCTCTCTCTCCCTCTTTAAAAAAAAAAGAAACCTATTTAATTATCATCCAGTCCACCTTTCCTAAGTCATGAGTGAATGATTTTGTACACTGGTAGCTATCTGACTAAAGTGGCAAACTACAATATGGAATTCAGAGGCACTGGATTTCTTCACCATCCTCCGCTTGGGCTGAGATCATATCAGTACCACAGCTGCTCAAACATTGTTGCTGGGGAAAATCTGTAAGGAAACAGACCCATTTCTGTGGTTTTCATTCTAGAACATCCGGCCTTTAATGTGTTAGTGTTGTAGGCTGATTTTTTCAGGTGTTATAGGTTGAGGTTTTTTTCTTTTGCTAGCATTTTAAATAGGCTGTAACCGATGTATTTCGGCCATACTCAGGGTTGCAGGGGGTAGGGGGAAGCAGTCCCTGACTGTTGAATGCAACTCACCACATTGATTGCATAATCTTTTAAAACGAAAGAACTGAAAGCCAGAAAAGAAACTTCTGTACTTGCTTTGACATTACAGCAAATACAATGAGGAGAAAAAAATGTGTAACAAATCATTAGGGCTAAAAAGAAGACATACTCAAAGGCAGTCGTGTCTGAAAGAATTATTTTTTTTTCTTGATTTTTTTTATTGTGATATATGTGTGTGCCCTTATGATGTCATTATAGTCTTAATATTGTCATAAAATTTTCAGCAGAATTCAGTTCAATTTTATTTCCATTTAGGTTAATGTATAAAGTTTTATGCCCAATTTTCACTAAATGTAGGGGAGCATAGCTGGGTCTGACATAACTATACACCCCAAACAGGAGTCATACTTGTAGATAACTTTGTAAAATGGATATAGAGGGCTTTGGGTTTTGCTCAGTGGTTGAATGCTTACCTTGCATGGATTCTGTCCTGGGTTCTGTCTCCAACACCCCTCCCCCTAAACAACAACAAACCCAACAACCAAAAACCAAAATCATGGACATACAGCTGATTATTTGTATGTTTTGTTTATTTCAAATGTCATTTGTTTTATGCTGTGCTTCAAAAAATATTCCCACTGGTTCCTAAAAGTGTTCAGACATCTGGACAGAAGCAACAGGTTCAATCAGTTTTCCAGATGCTTGGTCTCCTGGAAACCAAGCACCCAAGCTGTGGATTTGAGGAGCAAAGGGAAAGTCATATTTTTGTTTCTTTAATTTTCTGATTTATTTTTACTAATCCCGGAAGCTTTAGAAACTACATCTCTTGCATGTTAAATAGAATCAGACTGAAGCTGGAGAAAGAGAGGAGTGGGAAGAGGAGGAGTGCCAGAGATCTCAGGAGGAAGTGTTTTCACAGTTTTGCCATTTGGAGCTAGGACTGTTGAGTTGCAGGAAACAGGCTTGCCATCTGTCCCAGAAGATTTGTGAAAATAACTGTGCTTTTCTCCCTTTTGTGTTTCCACTCCCACAGTGGCAAAACCACATACAGTACAGACATTTAGATGAAGTGGCCCAGATGCTGCCTCCGTTTCATTTCGAGCTGCTATAATGGTTTGTGTTCCTCTTTTTAAAGATAATGGGAAATTCATCCGAGTTCCAGAAAGCAGTCAAGTTAGTGATCAACACAGTTTCTTTTGACAAAGATTCCACCGTCCAAGTCTTTGAGGCCACAATAAGGTAATAAAATGCATTAAAGGCTTCTTTCTCTGTGTGTGTAAGGAGATAAATTCCCTTGAGAGTTTTCCAGCTCCAGGATCCAAGTAGAGAGTCCATGTAGATATTAGGGTGCAGTCTGTGTTTCTCATATTCATTTTAGTGTTTATCAAAATCGGAACAGTTGATTTTAAAGGAATCACATTGTAGACTGAATGGAAAAACAAACATGTTTTCATTGTTGTGTAAGATGGGTGTCCCTCTAGTGCAGACTCTCGTGGTTTCCCTCTTGTCTGGTCTCATTTCCTTCCTTCACTTTGTCCTAAGAAAATACATTAATATTTCTAAAGGAAGCAAGAGCTTCTCATCTCCCCACCCGCAGAAAACCACTGTTTGTTTGCATTTTGGTTTATTTCCTTCTTGTGTGTTTCTTACTCATGTCTCTCTCTCTCTCTTTCTCTCTCTCTCTCTTAAATGTATTGGAATTCTGCTTGGTAGCCAGTTTTCTATCTTGCTTTCTTTAGTTTGAAATATCTTGACTTTTTTCTATTTTCCTATTTAACTTAGACTTTTTGAAAATTGTATTACTATGTGACATTTCTGGTTTTTAGATGTAATGTTTATTTAAGATTAAAGTTATAAAATCGTTTGTTCTAAAAAAAAGTCACAATCCATTGGAATGGGATACTTGAGGGTCTTTAGGGACATAGATCTAGGGTGGTGCCTCCTGTGTCTCAGTAGGTCATTTTCCTCTATGAAGTTCATCAGAGGTCAAACTATACAAGTTACCTGGTATTTGTTGTCTTACTTTTTTCTGTTTCTTATATGGCTAAATTTTCCCCCAAGTGAGTTAAATCAAGAATAATTCAAGGGGCTGGGGATGTGGCTCAAGCGGTAGCGCGCTTGCCTGTTATGGTTATCCGTGCGTCCCAGGTTCGATCCTCAGCTTCACATGCAAACAAAGATGTTGTGTCTGCCAAGAACTAAAATAAATAAATAAATATTAAAAATTCTCTCTCTTTCTCTAAAAAAAAAAAAAGAATGTGTATTTAAAAAAAGAATAATTTAATAGTACTAATAGATAATATGTATTTTGAGAACAGTTAGCATACACCCAACTAGTACAGACTTTTTTTTTTCTTTTTAAAAATCTTTACACCTTTATTTTATTTATTTATTTTTATGTGGTGCTGAGGAACCCAGTGCCTCACATGTGTTAGGCCAAGTGCCCTACCACTGAGCTACAGCCACAGTCCAGACCTTTTCTTTCTTTTTTTTTTTTTTAATATTTATTTTTTTTTTAGTTATCGGCGGACACAACATCATTGTTTGTATGTGGTGCTGAGGATCAAACCCGGGCCGCACGCATGCCAGACGAGCGCGCTACCGCTTGAGCCACATCCCCAGCCCCCCAGACCTTTTCTTAATGTGCTGTGGTATAGGTGACCAAATCTGATGAGTGACTTCCCTTTCTCCCTGTCAGTAATGCTGTGAACTTTGATTTTTGGGGCTGGGAAGGACTTCAGGAGGCCATTGAGTCAAGTCAGCTCAGTGTCCATAAGGAAATAGAGAATTCTTCTGTCATTTTGAATTGGATTGTTTGTACATATAAGAAACAGTATTTTATTTTATGTTTTGTTCTTCCTGCAATTAGGGTTCTGGGAAGCCTCCTTTCTGCCCATAGAATAATAACTGACTCCAAGCAGCCCTTTGGTGACATGGCAATCAAGGATTATGATAATGAATTGTTGCACATGGCCCATGACCTGGCTGTGCGGCTCCTTCCTGCCTTTGAAAACACCAAGACAGGGATCCCCTATCCTCGGGTAGGTAGACTGGTTTGGCCTTTTGTGGTTGACAAGTGACCATTTTCCTGAATTAAAACTCTTTGATAGAAGGAATGGGGCTGAGGTAGGAGAGGTAAGTGGTGTCCTTGGGAGAATTTGGTTCTAAATACAATGTAAATGGGTTTTAATTCGTTTAGTTTTACTGAGTACCTACTGTGAGATGGGCACACAGTGACATGGTGACTTAATCCATCCCCTTAAGAAATTTATGTTCCCATGTTCAATATTCACAAGTCCTTTTATACCTGTGACTTATATCCCCTGCTACCAAGTTGTATGGAAAATTTGTCTTCATTTCTGACTTGGATCTCTTTCTCCAAAGATCCTCGTGTATATTGTAGGAGCTTACTGAATGTTCTTACATGGATCTTTCAAGTAAAGATTAGACAAAACAGCAAGTTAGCTGCTGATTTCAATGCAGAATGTAGAATGAGATTGTATCTTTGTCTCATTTGCCAAGCCAGAGCTCCTCTGGGAATTGAGTCAGCCTTTTGGGTAACCCAGGAGAACTGCCAGACCACAGAGCTTCCATGATGACACTGACTGTCATACTTTGGCTGAACCTCTCTTCTCTCCCAGTCTAGATTTGTTTGTTTGCTGAGCATTAGTGAGTTCATAGTAGCTCACTTAAAAGTTAGAAACGATTCTATAACTTGCCTTTTTCTCTATTCCCAGAGCCTGGTGCATTTGTAACTATGAAGAAAACCTGCCTGAAAGAGATGGTTTAGTGAATAGTGTTGTAATCATCCCCTGAAGATTTGCTCTTATTAATGAGACAAGACTCCAGTGTTCTTACTGTCTTGATTGTATCTGTCAATCTGAACTCACATATTTATCTTGGGTATAACAGGCAGGTGGTGGGCTGACTCTCACCATTCAGGGTTTATCAGCTGAGTGTTGGGTCTGTGACTTGGCCTGTCAGCCCATGGGTTCTTGGATTTTGTTGTGAGACCTTTCACTCTTCCTGTTTCCAGGTGAATCTGAAGACAGGTGTTCCTCCTGACAGCAATAATGAGACATGTACGGCCGGAGCTGGCTCCCTCCTGGTGGAGTTTGGGATTCTGAGCAGACTGTTAGGGGATTCCACATTTGAGTGGGTGGCCAGGCGAGCAGTGAAAGCCCTGTGGAACCTCCGGAGCAATGACACGGGATTATTAGGTGTGGTACCCCTTCTTTTGCCATTGGTTCTACATGACATATGGTTCCGCCTCCTTTTACCTTCTCTCCCTGGGGCTCTCCTTTACTGTTGCTTCCTTGTACTAGTGAATTTGAAAACTGACAACTCAGAAAGAGTGGCCCTCATTGTCTCCATACCCAAATTCTTTATGTGACCTTTGGCTTAGAGTGAGGCTGTAGGGTGTGATGGAAAAGAATTATACGTATGTTATTGGAGAGCTCACTTCCATCTTGGATCCCTTGGCATATTCCATTTGAAAATTGTTAATGGAAATGCTATAAAAAGAATAGCCTGGAGGCAGATTTTATTACTTTAATATAAGGTTCTAAATATAGGAATTTTAGAATTACTATGGGATAAATTCCTCTTAAAATATTGAGAAGTGTGATGGTAGATTGAAAGCCTAGATTAGACCCATATTAGGTGGGCTTTTCCCCTTGAGAATGTTTGGTTAATGTATTAATTAAAAATTACTATGGAGGGCTGGGGTTGGCTCAGTGGTAGAGCACTCACCTAGCACATGCAAGGCCCTGGGTTCAATCCTCAGCACCACATAAAAATAAATAAAATAAAGATATTGTGTCTAGCTACAACTAAAAAATAAATATTTAATAAAAATTACTATGGAATATTTCAAACATTAATAGTAGAAAGAAAATATAATGAACAAATAACACCTACATATTCATCATTCATCTTTAATAATTATCAATTTTGCAAACTCACAATGGGTTTTTTCCCTCCTATACTTGTTTGGGACATGTTTTCTTTTGGTGTTGGGAAGTAATTTGGTGGATTGCTCTAGAACCATAGAATCATAGTGGGTTCAAGTTTTGATTTTTAAAAATGATTGTGGGGGCTGGGTGCGGTGGCACACGCCTATAATCCCAGTGGCTCAGGAAGCTGAGACAGGAGGATCACGGATTCAAAGCCAGCCTTAGCACTAAGGAGGCACTAAGCAACTCAGTGAGACCCAGTCTCTAAATAAAATACAAAATAGTTCTGGGGATGTGGCCCAGTAGTCAAGTGCCCCTGAGTTCAATCCCCAGTACCAAAAAAGAAAAAGAAAAAAAAAAAAGGAGAATTTTGGGGCTGGGCATGTGGCTCAGTGGTGGAGCATCTGCCTGGTGTGCACCAGGCCTGGGTTCAGTCTCCAGTGCCACAAGCACACGCACAAGTGATTGCGTATTTTGTTTTCTTATATTCTAAAATTTATATACAAATTTCTTATACTTAACAGCAATATTAGAAGAAAAGTCACTTAAATTGTCAATCCATCACCAAATGATTTACATGTATCACCATGAATTTTTAATTTTGTAGCCTAGGATGTACAACTGTTATATATTTTAAATTATAGCATGTTAACAAACACAAAGATTTTTATTTTGCCTTACATTTGATAGTTCATTCCAGTGTTTCCGAATTATCTTATTTTCATAGTCACCATGTTTAAAAGCTTACATAATTGTCTATTAACGCTTTCTCTGCTATCCCCCCTCCCCTTTCCTCACATCTTCTCTCTCTCTGTTTTTAAAACAAAAAGTATAGCCAGGCACAGTGGTGCATGCCAGCTAGTAGGGAGGCTAAGGCAGGAGGATGTCAAGTTTGAAGTCAGCCTCAGCAACTTAGGGAGATTGTGTCTCAAACTCAAAATAAAAAAGACTGGGGGGGGCTGGGTTGTGGCTCAGCAGTAGAGTGCTTGCCTAGCACATGTGAAGCCCTGATCCTCAGCACCACATAAACGTAAAAAAATAAAATAAAAATTAATGTATTGTATCCAACTACAACTAAAATATATATATATTTTTTAAAAAGGCTGGGAATATAGCTCAGTATACTGTGTCCCTAGGTTTAATCCCCAGTACCAAAAGAAAAAAATTTATTGTTGAACAGAAAATTATCTGTAATGTGGAAAAAAAAAAAAGAGAAATAATCCAAGTGTCTAACACCAGAGAAAGAGTTTTTTTGTTGTTGTTGTTGTTTTTATTGGTTGTTCACAACATTACAAAGCTCTTGACATATCATGTTTCATACATTAGATTGAAGTGGGTTATGAACTCCCAATTTTACCCCAAATGCAGATTGCAGAATCACGTCGGTTACACATCCACAATTTTACATAATGCCCTATTAGTAATTGTTGTATTCTGCTACCTTTCCTATCCCCTACTATCTTTTCAGAATACATTCCCAGGACTGATAGTACTGAGTTAAGGGCTGTAAATATTCCTTTGGACTTTGAAATAGATTGCCAATCTGGAAAAGCAAAATGATAAAACCTATTTTTCTTTGCATTAAGTGTTTATCCCCCTTTTTTATTGTATGCATGTACATGATGTAATAACAAATCCCATCATTATGTATAACTACAGTGCACCAATAAAAAATGTGGAAAAGGGGGGAAAAGTAAAAAACAAAATGTTTATCATCTCCTTTTTATGTCAGTGGTTCAGTCTATATATTCAGAAAGATCTTTAGGCTGTTCAAGATACTGATAGGACTGACAAAAATTTTAGGGCCAAGTATTCACTTCTTTGTTAGTGAGGATGAGGGCGCCATAAAGCAGTGAGGTTAAAGTAGGAGGACTGTCCTCCCCCCAAGATGACTGGGACTGAAGTCCTTGTTTGTTTCCGCAGGCAATGTTGTGAACATCCAGACAGGTGACTGGGTTGGAAAGCAGAGTGGCTTGGGTGCTGGGCTGGACTCCTTCTATGAATACCTCTTGAAGTCCTACATTCTCTTTGGAGAAAAAGAAGACCTAGAAATGTTTAATGCTGCATATCAGAGCATTCAAAACTACTTAAGAAGAGGGTATGTTTTCTTTTTGTCACTTGAAGAGTTTACATTTTGAAATATTCCCATTTTTATTAACATAAACTCCTATTCTGTTTCTGCCCTCACCTTACCATCTCTCCTACTTGTTTGTTAGTCATTTGGGGGTGAAGGTCTGTATTAGTTATCTGTCACATGGCATAGTACTCCAAAATCTAGTGGCTTAACATTGCAAACATTAGCTTGTGTAGTCTCTGAAGGACAGGGATCTGAAGCAGCTGAGCCCATGGATCTGGCCCAGGGTCTTCCTGGTTGCTCTTAAGTTGTTGGCCAGGGTCATGGCCATTCAAAACGTGAATGGGGCTGGAGGATCTCCTTTGAGGTTCACTAGTGTGTGTGGAGATGGGGGTGGCAGGCTTTAGTTTCTCACTGGCTATGGGTTAGAAGTCTCTGTTCCTTGCCAGAGGCCTTTCTGTGGGGAGTTCATGTCCGCAGGCTTCCCCAGAATGAGTGATCTGAGAGAGGACAGAGAGAGAGGAATACAAAAGCGAGGGGGGGGGGGATAATGCTTTCATGACTTCATCTGGAAATGATGTGCCAGCCCTTCTGCCAGACTGTTGGTCACCTAGAGCAACCCCTGATGCATAAGCGTGTTCACCAGAAAGTAGAGGTCATTAGGAGCCATTGTGGACACTGGCTATTAGAAGGGATGACACATCCCTGTGTCTAATAGTGGCTGTAATTGTAGAGAGAGCTGTAATTCAAGGCAATCATTATTTTCATCCCTTTTCTTTCTGAAGAATTGCTAGGATTGGTCTTTATACCTGATGAAAGAAATGACAGTTACCACATTTTTACTCCCTCTGAGCTTGTTAAAACAGCATTATTTGCTGTTCTTGGTTGTACATTCCAAATAGCAGGAGAGAGAGAATGTGAAGGGAGAGCCATTCAGAGCTACAGTGGCTTTAATCTGCTGTCACTCTTCTCCAGGTTTATTTTTATATGCATTTATGTGTTCAGTGGCCAATGTGGGTTATGGCTACTGAGTTTCCTGCTTTGTAAGATTTTCTTGGACTCATTTCTACATTAGGTATTATGGGAAGCACTCGTGTGAGTGCTGTGTTTAAGGAAGAGGGTTTCTGGCTAGAAAGTCATTTTTGCTTTTCAAAATCCCAGTCTAAACTGAGCAGTAATCTCCAAGGGTCCTGCCCTGATGTATTATTCCTTCAGGTCCATGAGAAGAAAGTCTTTGTACAGAAAGAACCAAGTTTCCCCATTCAAGTCAAATCCCACACAAAACCATGCATTGTATCGATTCTGTTACACAGCAGTATTCTTATATCTGAATGCCAAAGTGATTTTTGCAAAATACATTTTATTCTGTAGTAGATGTTATCTTCTGCTACATTCTAGTATATTCAGCTAGTGGCAATCTTATCTCCAAACGAGTTAAGAAAAATTAATGTTGATTCTGATTAAATAAAACTACCAAGGACTGCTAGAGCAACAGAGCTAGAGCTCTCAGTGAACTTTCTTTTTCTTTTCACCTTTGCATGTGCTGCTTGAATTTGCAGACGGGAAGCCTGTAATGAAGGAGAAGGAGACCCCCCTCTCTATGTCAATGTGAACATGTTCAGCGGGCAACTCATGAACACCTGGATTGACTCTCTGCAGGCCTTCTTCCCTGGACTGCAGGTATTTGCTAAGAATAATGAATCAATGGAAAGGGATTCCATCCTTGTTTCCCCCCTATCTCAATCTCTCAATCTCTTGAGTGTTCTTTAGCTCCTCTGGATTTGCATAACATGTCTTGATTATTCTTTGTGAAATCAGACTCTAGAATATTAAACAGTCAACCTATGTAAGTACAGAACCAGACTTGCAAAGTAATTGCATGGGATGTTTGGATGATCCATCTCTGCTGTTTGTTTTTTGTTCATGAGTCATTTAAGCTCTGCCATGCCATTCACATCAGTGTGGCATATGATGGCCAGATACAGAGTGCATCTGTCTGGGCCACTGCTTTTGGGTTGGTTTTATCTCTAGCTATGTGAGGACAGATTAGAACCAGGGGTCAGACAAAAGCCTCTGTGTCACTTCTTCTTGCTCTTGAGAAAGCATCTCAACCTGGTGACCTGTGTCATCTTCTTCTTAGGTTTTGATAGGAGACGTGGAAGATGCCATCTGCCTCCATGCCTTTTACTATGCCATATGGAAACGATATGGGGCCCTCCCTGAAAGGTATAACTGGCAGCTGCAGGCCCCTGATGTTCTCTTCTACCCACTTAGACCAGAGTTGGTGGAATCCACATATCTCCTCTACCAGGTACTGGCATTCATTGAACAGTTTGTTGTTTCACAGAGACTTGGCAGAGTTACTACCTATTTGTAATATTGTCAGGGTTCCACAGGGTGGAGAGAAAGTGAGCATCTGCAGCTGATTTTTTTTTCCTGGTCTTTGGGATTGAACCCAGGGTACTTACCACTGAGCTACTTACCCAGCCTTTTTAATTTTTTTGAGACAGGGTTTAAGTTACTCAAACTGGCCTCAAACTTGTGATCCTTCTGGCTTAGCTTCCTAAGTTATTGGGATTATAGGCATGTGCCACTGTAATATATGCAGCCTAAATATGATTTTTGTGTGTGTGTTGGGGGAGTATACCAGAGATTGAACTCGGGGGCATTCAACCACTGAGCTACATCCTCAGCCTTATTTTGTATTTTATTTAGAGACAAAGTCTCACTGAGTTGCTTAGTGCCTCGCTGTTTCTGAGGCTGCCTTTGAACTCACAATCTTCCTGCCTTGGCCTCCCAACTAAATATATTGTTAACCTCACATTTTGCTAAGAATCATGTTTTTACTATAGGACTTATTTCACACCTCTTCTAATATTTGTGAGGAAAATTTTGTCCTTAATGTGTTTCAACTCTGACCAAAGTACCCTTTTCTGGGATGCAATTCAGTTCCAGTATACTGTGGAATCCTGGTCTTTATACTAATTATTCTGAAAAATAGACAGTCTGTTACTTATTTGTAGAGGAAGTCATCTGGGATTCTTCTGAATGCTGATTTTTGTCTAATACTAAAAAAAAAAAAAAATGGGCTGAGAATATAGCTCAGTTGGTAGAATGCCTTGCATACACAAGGCCCTGGGTTCAATTTCCAGTACCATTAAAACAAAACAAAACAAAAAAAACAAACACCCATGATGTTCACCTTTCATCCAGTTGCTTTAGTGCCAAAGAATGTCATTCTAACTGTAGAAAGTCTCCTTCCTGATATGTATGCTTCTGTGCACATCACTCATGCATACTCATGGAGAGTCTGTATCAGTTCACATACACAATAGAGTAACTGAACTTTCCAAGAAGCTGTCCCTCCCATGCAGCTCAGGAGGCCTCTGACAGATGCCTGTGTGGGCCAAGTAGAACCTAATTTGTTTTACACTCTAGTAGTAGTACTATGGTACTACGGTTTGGATTTATTCAGTAATTTTGGGGCAGGGACACGGAGGCGGGTGCTGACGTTATGGAACTCAGGCCTTGCTCATGTTGGGGAAGTGCTCTCTACTACTGAGTTGACAACCTCAGCCCCTCAAAAATTTTCTTATCTGAATCATTGCCATTTGCTTTTAGATGAAAAAAGGAGAAATCCTATGAAACTGGTAATAGTTCTCATGCCTAAAGTGAGACCTCAAGAGTTTTTCAGAACCTCTCAAAAATGGGAAGAGGTGATATCATACGTGGCCTTTCTGACCCTGGCTGGAGTGTGGCCTTTCTGACCCTTGCTGGATTGTGGCTGTGCATGCTCTGAGCACGGCATGCGTGCTTGAGTTCTCTTAAGCTTAGTTCTGTTTCCTATGGGCTTATACCTCTTTGTTTCTGTTGCTACCTCCTCTTTCCTATTTTTCTTTTTTGGAGGTACTAGAACCCAGGGTTGCTCTACTCTGAGTATATCTCAAGTCATTTTCACTTTATTTATTTATTTTGGTATTGAGGATTGAATTCAGGGGCACTTGACCACTGAGCCACATTCTCAGCCCTATTTTGTATTTTATTTAGAGACAGGGTCTCACTGAATGGCTTAGACCTCACCATTGCTGAGGCTGGCTTTGAACTTGGGATCCTCCTTTCTCAGTCTACTGAGCCACTGGGATTATAGGTGTGCCCCACCACGCCCAGCTGTCCCAGCTGTCTTATCTTTGAGACAGGGCTCATTAAGTTGCTAAGGCTAGCCTCAAACTTGCGATCCTCCTGCTATAGCCTCCCAAGTTGCTGGTATTATAGGTGTGCACCAACCACCACACTCAGCTCCTCTCCTCCCCACAAATCATCTAAGAGCATATAACAGAAGAGGCATTATGGAACCTAGGGCCTTCCTCATGCTGGGGAAGTGCTGTTACTACTAAGTTGACAACCTCAGCCCCTCAATTTTTTTTTTTTTTTTTTTTTTAATACTGAATCAACCTGAGAACTGATTGTAGAGGCCTTCCATAGACGCTTTAAGGGGCTTATTCCCATTAGCCTCACCTTATGTTGCTATAACTGGGATGGGGCCAATGTCCTGTTTCCTGTATCTAAGGTTTCTAGGGCGTTTTGAGGCAAGGTAGAAACTAGGTTTGTTCTCAGATGTGGTACTGTCAGGGTGGGCATTGTTTCATTTCTGACCATGATGAGGATCAGGAGAGCCAAAGTAGAGTATTGTTCTACCCAAGACCAGATTTTCTGACCCTTGTTAAAGGTGTGCTGTGATGTGGACTGATAGGACATCTTGTCCTTTATATTCATGACCTTAAAGATGAAGTGAGCTGAACCCTGCTCAGCTGGTGACGCGTCTTCTTGGGGAACCCTACACTCATGACGGTTGTTGATAGCATGTCTTCCCAGACCTTATAAAAGTCTCTTGTGTTCCCTGTAGGCAACCAAGAATCCCTTCTACCTCCATGTAGGAATGGACATTCTACAGAGTCTGGAAAAGTACACAAAAGTCAAGTCAGTTTTCTAAGTTCTTTATTTTCTCTGTGATTTGAGTTATTGTGGGGAAATATCCTACTTTGTATTTTAATTTGTAGAACTTAGATCATTAGAGTTAATTTTGTGGGGAAATGGTTTACCTCTTGATGTAGTAGCATCTCAGTATAGTGGGAATTAATTTTTATGTTTCCTCTCTTTTTAAAACTGTAAGGTTTCAGCAGACTGTTTTTAAGTAACTCATTTTCCTTAGTTATGCAAATAACACAAAAACATTTAGGGAGTAAAGGAAATACCAAGATTTAGAATATTCTTTTGTTGTGATCTTTACAGATAACTATAGTCAGCATTTAAGAATATAAAGTCTTTTAAAATATATTTGTATATATGATGTGTACATATATGTATGTATGCATAAAACCGTATTCTATATTTCAATTTTGTGACCTGCTGACTATGTTTTTCCTCCCTCCCTCCATACCTCCCTCCCTTCCTTCTTTCCTTCCATCTAGGACCACATACATGCTAGGCAAGTACTCTAGCATTGAGCTATATGCCCAGCCCTTTTATTTTTATTGACTGATTATTGGTACCAGGGATTGAACCCCAGGGGTGCTTAACCACTGAGCCATATCCTCAGCCCTTTTTGTATTTTATTTAGAGACAGGGTCTCACTAACTTGTTTAGAGCCTCACTAAGTTGCTGTGGCAGGCTATGAACTTGTGATCCTCCTGCCTCAGCCTTTTTATTTATTTTGAGATAGGGTCTCATTAAGTTACCCAGGTCATCCTCAAACTTGTGATCCTCCTGCCTTAGCCTCCCAAGTAACTGGGAGTATAGGCATGTTTTTCTGCACCCAGCTCAGCTTTTGTTTTTTATACATCAGTGTATCATAAGTATTTTCTTAGAAAATACTATTTTAGAATACCCTCATAGCAAGTTCTCTAGGTACTGGTGCTAAAAATTTAAACCAATCTTTCTAAATTTGATGCCAGTCACTTTCTTGATTTCATACTGTATCTTTGGCAAATAGCTTGCACTGTCCTCCCTTCCCCAGTCTGGGAACTAACGTGGTAGTTTAGCAGCTGACACTTTTAAAATAAATTTACAAACTATCCATGCTAAAAAAACAAAATAACATAGGTTTGCAGTGATTTCCCCCTCTCCTTGGAGCTAGGGATCAGACCCAGGGCCTTGCCTTTGCTAGCCAAGCACCTCACCCCTGATCTATAATCCTAGCTCTATAGTTAATTCATCATATGGTATTATGTAACTTGGTTGGTTATCAGGTTAATAAAATACTTCTCTTCTGACATCCATCAGCAGGGGGAAAGGAGCAGAGGCTGGACTGACCAGACATCTGTTTTGCAGGTGTGGGTATGCCACATTGCACCACGTTATAGACAAGTCTAAAGAGGACCGGATGGAGAGCTTCTTTCTCAGTGAGACCTGTAAATACTTATACCTGGTATGTGTGCTGAAAGATCAACCAAGGCTGTTTAGCATGGCTCAGAGCAGGCATTTTTGCAGCATTCTTGGCACTGCTGTGTGCTGGACACTGTGCATACTCTGGAATGCCAGCACTTTCAGTACTATGGCTAGTGCTGACTTCATGGTTGCAAACCATGGGGAGGAGTTGTTTGCAGATAAACATAAATAAACTTTTGGTTAGTAGCTGTGTGCATAGTGGTTGGGAAGGCTTCTCTGAGGAGAAAAGCAGTGGTTTTTGATAGCTTTTTTTTTGTTTTTCCTTTCTGTTTGTTTGTTTGCAATGTAGGCATGCACTCCAGCCCAGCCTGAGAGTGGCATTTATGACTCCTTTTCACTGCTCTCTCTGTACATGGTCTTGCCCAAGACCTGCAGCCCAGCTGTCTCTGTCCATAAAACACCCTCAGGCACACACTTGTGCATGTGTGGACAGGGAGAATTTCTGGACCTGGAAGGAACCTGTGGCATCACTTAGTCCATGTTTGTTCTTCCTTTGGAAAGCACAGCCTACACTGAGTTCAGGTGGCTTTCCTGAGGTCTTGGGGTGACTACGTGCAGAGCTGAGGCTGGAATGGTGCTCCTCATTCCTGCCCTGAGCTCTTTCCACTTCTCTGCTCTGCTACATGGAGGGGTGGTGCATTTGTGTATGTAGCTGCTCTCCTTCCCTCTCTGCTACTTGACTTGGTATGGCCACGTGCAGAGAATTCTCTGGAGATGCAGAGTGTCAGGAGCTCCTGCTTGGAGGATTCGGAGGTAGCAACAGTACTGATCCATTGTGTCATCCATTTCAGTGGTTCCGAGGTCTGGAGCTGGCTGGGTCAGAATTACTGTGGGG
Organism: Ictidomys tridecemlineatus; assembly: GCF_052094955.1. Taxonomy (NCBI): domain Eukaryota; kingdom Metazoa; phylum Chordata; class Mammalia; order Rodentia; family Sciuridae; genus Ictidomys; species Ictidomys tridecemlineatus. Next base: position 45,229,510 of record NC_135492.1, on the reverse strand, counting down.
CCTTATTAAGTCAGAATTTTTTCAAGTTGACTTGGCAATTTAATTTTTTTTTTTTTTTTTAAAGAGAGAGAGGGGGGGAGAGAGAGAGAATTTTTAATATTTATTTTTTAATTTTCGGCAGACACAACATCTTTGTTTGTATGTGGTGCTGAGGGTCGAACCCGGGCCGCACGCATGCCAGGCGAGCGCGCTACCGCTTGAGCCACATCCCCAGCCCCTTGGCAATTTAATTTTGACAAGTGTCTCCAGTGATTCTGTACAAAGCCAAGTTTTGGACCTACTGGTCTGATGTTTCCAGATCTCTCTCTTGACTGGTTACTTTCTATAGAAGCCCAGAGAGGAGGTGGTGTGTCCATTGGCAGACCATGTAGTCTAGCCTATGGGAGGAGAGTAGCCTGTGGCTGTACCCTAGGTGTGCAGAGGTCTTGTTCTCAGTGCAGCCTGGCTAAGCCTCTCCAGCCAGCAGCCATGGTGTCAGAAGGATGTTAACAGGACCGTTCTGGAGTAAAGGAAGGAGACCCCATAGCATGTGCAAGGGGAAAGATCCCAGTCTAGGAGGAAAAGAACCTAGGCTGTACCCCATTCTTTTCCCATGAGCTATGCCAAGTCTCACTTTTCATCTGTAAACTAGTTTAGGTCACCAATAACTTTTCTGTGTAATAGTTTCCCCTTATCTGTGGTTTTGCTGTCCATGGTTTTAGTTACCTGAGTTTAATTGTAGTCTATAATTATTAAATGGAAAATTCTAGAAATAAACAATTCACAAGTTTAAATTTTTTAATTACAGTATATTGTTATGCAATTATTCTACTTTATTATTAGTTATTATTGCTAGTTTCCTACTACATCTAATTGTATATAAAATTGTTTCATAGAATTTTCAGTAGGAATAAATAGTTTAGAGTTTAGTACTGTCTGTGATTCTGGGCATCTGTGGAATGTCTTGAAACTCCCTCATGGATAAGGTGAGACTGCTGCTTTCCTTCATTCAGCATTTGTTGAATACCTGCCTTCTCCCCGACTCATCCCATAGTGGGTTAGTTTTTTTCCTGATGCCCCGTTGCACCTTCTCTTATTCCCTTCACATCTGCTGTTGCTGGAAAGGACTGCCTGTGAGCCACTGTGGCTGCAGAGCCCTACTCAAGACTGAGCTAAATGTTGACAGATGTATGGGGCTCTGGGCTGGGCCCTGGGGATACGGTGATGGGTAAAACATGCTCCTTGACTCTAGCATCTCCAATTTTAGGGTCTAGGTGTGTCTGAGGTGGGGTTAGTTCTAGAATTTGAGCATGAGGACTCTTGGTGGGTATATGAGAATCATCCAGGGAACCTTTATAGACCATGTGTACTTGGGTCCTAACCCGGGGGTTTCTCAGTCTCTGGGTGTGGGTGGGATATGGAAGTTGGAACAGGTCTAGGCATTTGAGTTTAAATAGGTGGATCCTGCCTTGAAACCAGTGTCCATTTGATGCCTTTTCTTGCAAGTCTGGTCTGAGTAGCTGGGACACTCTCCTATGAATTAGAAGTAAGTTTTTTTTTTTTTAATATTTATTTTTAGTTGTAGTTGGACACAATACCTTTATTTTGTTTATTTATTTTTTTAGTATGGTGCCGAGGATCAAACCTAGGGCCTCACATGTATGTGCTAGGCAAGCGCTCTACCGCTGAGCCATAACCCCAGCCTCACAGTTGCCAGTTATATCTTTTATTTATTCATTTATTTTGGTGTGGGGGGTTGCTGGGGATTGAATCCTTGTCCTAATGCATGCTAGCTGAGCAAATACTGTACCACTGAGCCATCCTTTTTCTTTCTGTCCCTCTAGCTATTTGATGAGGAGAATCCAGTACACAAATCTGGATCCAAATACATGTTTACAACAGAGGGCCACATTGTATCCGTGGACAAACATCTTCGAGAATCACCTTGGAAGGAATTCTTCTCTGAAGATAGAGGAAAGGACCAAGAGGGAAAGTTTGTGCACAGGCCAAAACCTCATGAGTTAAAAGTCCTCAACTCCAGCTCTAATGTGAGTTGCATTTCCAGGGGCGGTGTGCATGTGGAGGAAGAGGAAAAAAACCTAATTCCTTTAGCACTGAGAGTCCCTAACAAAGTGAATGGCACACTCAGTTTGCTGTTTCATAAAGGGACCGTTGACTTAGATGTGTCATCAGGGTGTAAGGAAACCAGGAGCAGCAGCACAGTTACCTGGCTGCAAGGGCAGTGGAGACAGTGGCCACAGTATCTTGGAAGGAGAGCCTCATGTGTGAGGTGTGGCCATGGAATGGGCCACTGCTTGGATGTGGCTTTGTTGATGGTGTGGGCAATACCTGATCTTTCCTCCTCCTTCTGATCTCTTGCTGGAACTTCTCTTTGGTTATGTCCATGAGAAAGAAGCCAGAAGGCAAAGGAGCCTGTTGATGCAATCCATTAGGTTGTCCTCCTGGGTGCCAGAGTGGGTGGAGAGTGGATCCGCAGGGGCAATGGAAGAGATCCAGCAAAGTCACCTGCCAGTAGGAGAGGGAAGAGCAGTCAGAGTTGTTACAGCTGATGATGCTTTTTTTTTTTTAATGTTTATTTTTTAGTTGTAGTTGGACACAGTACCTTTATTCCATTCACTTATTTTTATGTGGTGCTGAGGATCAAACCCAGGGACCCCGTGCATGCTAGGCAAGCGCTCTACCACAGAGCCACAATCCCAGCCCCTGATGATGCTTTTCAGAGTACACTGGGTTTCCAGTTTCATTTATAGTAGTGCTGGACTCAGCATACCCAGGTTCTCCTGGTGGACAGTGGGAAGATGTGGAAATGCAAGTTCCTGAGGCCTTCATGGAAGGCCCTTAGGGTTGTGTTGGTTTGAATCACAAGAATGGTTTGAAAGTAAGGATCAGGAAATTGACCCTGGACCAGTTGAAATCTCAGATCTTATCCCACAGTGCACCGGATGCCGCCTGTCTTCTCAGAAAAAGCCTCATTGTCAGGTCTGCCCCTTTCCCACACTGGTTGCCTGGTTGGGGGCACCCTTTCAGCACCTTTCTTTTTGTGAAAGTTTTTCCATCATTCTGTGAACTAAATCAACAGGCCAGAGCACAGGTAGACCACCTCAGTTTCCACAGGGCCATGTAGTCTGATGAAGTGAACAGAGCAAAGTTGTGAAGGATAGGAAGAGGGGTGTTAATGATCGGCAGCACACTATGTGTCAGGCAGTGCTCTACATGCTTCCTGTATTTTTCACAACAACCCGCTTTTAGTAGATGAGTAAAGACACGGTAGCATCTGGGTCATTCATTCAGTGGAGATGGGTTTAGACTCAGGCAGTGCCTTTTCTTTTAGAGAGAAGAGACCTCTGACCTGTCGTACTCACTGATCCCATTGTGTCAAGTGCCAGGATACAGGCCCATCAGAGGGGTCCAGATTCTGGGCATGTGCATGGCCCAGTGGGGAGGCCAACTCCTCCCTAGGTGTATGTTAGTAGTGCTGGGGATACTGAGGGGCTGGGAGCAACCTGTAAGAAAATCAGGGAGGATTCACTGAGCTGGCGCTTGAAGGATGAGGAGGAGCTTCCCGGAAGGGATATTCAGGCAGAAGAATTTGTGTCTACAAAAGTGTGAGGGAATGTGGGACCAACAGAAGGGCTGAGGTCCTGATCTTTTGGGGATGTGCACTACTCTGTGAGTTTTAGTGCAGAGCCCTGGGTAAATGCTTTGGGGAAGAACTGTATAAGGAATGCATGTGGACAGCTGTTTCCAGGGATAATACATTTGGTTAAGTTGCAAGAACCACATCGTCCTTGAGTGTATGAAGGGAGTGCCTGTAATAAAAAGAAAATTGTACTCTTATGCTTTTAGATTGTATATGGACGAGAAGAACGTAACTCAGAAAAACACACATTTTCAAAAAGCTGAAGTATTTTCTGAAATTCTGGATAGATTAAAGGACCCAAGGGATGCAGCTTTTATTCCTGGCTGCTAAGCACTTACTATGAATGCCTTGGTCTCCTTGGATCTCCATTTCTTTATTCATAAAGTAAGGGTATTACATTTCGTCAGTGATCCTCAATCAGAGAGTGATTTTGCTCCTCCAGGGACACTGGGCAATGACTGGACATACTTTGGGTTGTCACAATTGAGGGCTAGGAATTGTCACTGGTCTCTGGCAGGAAGCCAGGAATGCTGCTGACTGTCCTACAATACCCAGGACAGCTCCCCACAACAGAGTTATCTGTCCCCAAATGTCAGTAGTACCCAGGTTGAGGAACCCTGGGTTTATTCAGTGGAGCTGGATTTAGACTCAGGCAGTGTCTTTTCTTTTAGAAAGAAGAGACCTCTGACCTGCCATACTCACTGATCCCATTGTGTCAAGTGCCAGGATACAGGCCCATTAGAGGGGTCTAGATTCTGGGCATGTGCATGGCCCGGTGGGGAGGCCAACTCCCAAGAGGTCATGCAATCACATCTCCCAAGAGGTCAACTCGTGGGTTTTAATTTGGTATTCATTTTTGTCTTCCTAGTGCAATCGTGTTCCTGATGAGAGGAGGTACTCCCTGCCCCTGAAGAGCATCTACATGCGACAGATTGACCAAATGGTTGGCTTGATTTGATCTGCTCTCCTCTGTGTGACCTCATCTTAAACCAAATCTAAACACCTGAACCAGACCACGCCAGCATCCAGTCTGCAGGGGAAGGGGTGGAATCTGGCTGTCTGTGACAGTGTGGGAGTTCCTGTCCAACTCCTTACACACCTTGGGGTAATCCTTACACACTTCAGTGTTTTCCTTCTGTTCAATAAAATGCCCTGCTTTTTCTTAAAGTTATAATTTAAAATGAGAAGGTACACGGAAATTGGCTTCTGTTGTTATGCTGATGTTAGTGAGCACAATAGGTGGGGCATCTTTGGATGGACCTTCTCAGCTTCATATTTGGGGTCCAAGTCTCCTGGCTTTGCCAGCACTTGCCCTACTACAGTATTGCCACCTCTTGGTTAGAGGATTGGGAATGGAATTTCTATGCAAAAGGGCCTGAAGTTCCCTTGGCATCCCTATATATTACATTGAAAGTGTCATGCTTTCTCTCTCCTTTTGGACCACTGGGGCTCTCCCCCATATATCAACTATGATTTTGGATCACATAGGGGGAAATGATCCAGTTGTTCAATTATGCCCCCAGGTAATCTTCAGTGTTACAAAGTTCTTTGCTTAAGAATAATGGTCTAACTGGAATCCTAACAGTCTTTTGGTTGTTCTATTATGGTGTAAGGATTAGCTAACAGTGATATCTTGCATTTGTTTTGAACCTGGACCTATGTGAGATACTCCCTTGATTCCAGAACTGGGGGTGCCTCTTAGGGGAAAAAAAAGAAAACAACAAAATCCCTAAGATTGTCTGAGCTTCATTCTTTCTCATATTTCCTGACCAAGGATTCAGAATTCTGACCAACTTTGGATTAAGAGTTTTGTTTCATTTTTGTGACCTGTGTCTAGTGCCAATTAGCTAATCAGGGAGAAAGAAGTGATCAGGTGACTTTCTGATGACCTTGAGCCATTTCTCTGTGTAGTACAGGCTTTAGATTAGTGCCTTATGGACTTTGGTTTGGGCTAGGGCTGTCACACCTAATGCTATGGTGTGGCAGGCTTGTTTTGTATTGCAGATTGATAGGGCCAGTAGTGTAAGGGGAATAGGGTGTGTGTTAGGAAGATTCTGGAAGTTCTTAATTCAGTGGACCTGTCAATCTATGATTTTAGCAAAGCATATGGGAGGAACTTGTGCTAAAACACCTTCTTTTCCTTTTTGTTATTTTCTTAGCCAGACAGAAGGTTCTCTCCTTGAACTTAAACTGACTGTTCATACAAATCAGAGCTAGCCTGGCTTCTGTGCAGCATCACAGGTTGAAAGGGCAGGAAGTCTCTTAAAAAAATTGCCAGCCTCCTGTATCATGTTTCTCACGCATGAATGTTCATATACTTCACACAATTTTAGTCTTTTCAAAACTAGAAATAAGGATGGGAGATGTAGCTCAGTGGTATATATAGACTGCTTACCTAGCATGCACCTGGTTCGGTCTGCAACACCACAAACAAAACAGACCTAGAAAGAAGAGCCATCTAAGCCATTGCATTTTTAGTCAAAAGGGGGAGAAAATTTATTTCTTAAAAATTTAAGTGTACTTGTTTTGAAAACATGTATCATTCACTTCTGTGGGATTTTTAAAGAGGTGATTTTCAGCAGTAAGTGTAACATTTCTCATGCAATTTGTTTTAAAGTGAGAAAATGTCAAATACTTTTTTTTTTAATTTTAGAAGTATTGTTCTATTAAGTGTCTCATCTACTGAACAGAATACTTTGAAAATACTACTTTAAATATTTTCATTAACTCCGTAAAATGTTAACTCACACATGTACACACTGTGTGTTCACACTTCTACTTTTTCTCCAAGCAAGTTGAGGTGGGACCACGAATGACACACCTGGGAGAACAGGCCGGAAGACCAGGTATGTCAGGGAAGGAAGTGAGTGCTTTGGCATGGTTTTCTCTATGGCTACCCTCCCAGCCCTCTTTGTGGCTTCTGTGGCAATGGTGGTGTGCAAGCTCTCCAGTGTTCCCCTTCTCACCTGGGTCCATTACCTGTCACTCTAGAGCAAGCTCAGGCATTTCTTTCTCCTTGTGCCCTTGGAATAGGCAACACCCTGGTGCCTTGAGTACAGCAGGCGGGTCTTAGGTACAGGCCAAGGTGAACCCTGTATTTACTCTTAAACCCTCTTGGCTTCTGCCTACTCGACTCACACCAGTTGGTAAGACTCTGGGTGAATCAGTTACTGCCACTTAATCCTGGTTATTTGAGCTTCCAGACTGTCCAGATTAAAGTGTGATGTGACATTGTCAATTATTTGTGTGGCTAGGTGCCAGAACACTGTTTGATTTCAGTTATGAAAGAAGGTTCTCTGAGCCAAGTTCAAAGCTTGCTTGTTTTCTTTTCAAAAATCAGGATGTCAGCAGCAGTAACATATCTTGCAGGCCTTTTGTGTTCTCTTCCATATTCTGAAATACTGGGTAGGGAAGGGCCAAGGAGGAGAATGTCAGAGAAATCCCCTTGCTCCATATTTTGTCCCAGGAACTCCTCCAATCTGAAGACTTCATCCTTTGGAACAGCTCTGAGGCTGGACCATCTCATGGTGCCATGAGTAGCTAGTTCTAGTGTCAGGCTTGGTCAGCAGGTTGAAGTCAGTTTTGCAAAGAACTGTTGTAGAAAACTACCATATGGTTTGAACTGATGGGATACAGTTATCCCATGCCAGAGTTTCAAATTGTTACAAAGCTGGCCTAGCTCCTGTAGACAATGTAACTGAAAGAGTGTGTCACAAAGGAATGTTTGCTAGCTTTCTTGACTGTGCTGCCATTGTGAATAACTGGCTTCTGTTTTCTAATCCTCCTTTCATTTTCTTCCTAGCTTCTTTTTCAGAGCTTGCTCTTTGTTATTGAACTTCCACTTTTGATAAAAAGTCCTGGGCTTTGCTTACCCTGGATTGTGGGCTATGCACAACACTTAGTTTTTTATGTACTTAAACGAAATGTGTCAGGGTGGTGTCTGTGCAGGTAAATACCAGCCAAGAGTCCAGTTATCTGGTTTGGTAAATGCAGTTTTATAATCTGAGGGTCTTAGTGCCCTCTACACCTACGCACCTCTCCCCTGATCCCTCCACCCGGAAGAAAAATATCCCTCAGTGTTTCTCAGCTCAGTTTACTGAATAATTGCCAATTGTAATTCTTCACTTTGGTGTTTGTAGACTCAATGTCAGACATTTCTTTCTCCTGGAGGGCTCCAGAACTCTTTTTCTTTTGATAGTCTCAAATTTAGTGCTGGTAATAAGGTAGGGTCCAGTGGTAATGTTGGCCACGGAGTAGCTGAGCAGAGACCTTAGAAAAAAATTCTAATCTTTGGTTTTCCATTCCCAAGCCTCCAGCTCCTACTCTAGTGCCTCTTCCCTGCAGGGCAGGGACCCCGTGTGAAAGCCAAGAGGTGCCGCGACCTGGGCCATGGGTTCCCAGGGTCACAGGGCTCAGGGTTGTGCTGCACTTAAATTTGGATGTGAATCTGATTAAAACAAAACAAAACAGTCCTGTGGAACTCCCTGATTCACAACTCCCTTCCCTCTTTCTGAGAGGAGAGGAATAATATTTTTAAAAAGGTATTTTGTTTTAATTTTAAATAGCAAAACACAAGCTGCATTTTTATTTATTAATACATGAGAAAGGTAAATCTGTTTTACAAAAAAAATCTAGAGTTGGAAACTCTGGGAAAACTCACTGAAATACACAAATGCTTCTCTGTAATGTGCAATATGTTTTGCAACTATAGATATTTTATGTTTAATCTGTAAATAAGAAATGTATTTAAATTAAAAGGGAGCTTTTTGTAAAAGGACCAAATGTTCTTTTATAAATGTACTAAGGAATATCTTGCTCTTTGAAATTTATTAGGATTTTTATGAATAATTTTTATTAAAGAATTTTTTTGAGTTGTCATCGTGTTTCTCCTTTGTACACTCTATATACACATTACATGTGGGACAGGGGAAAATCATGAAGGGAAAATGAATAGTCTTTTAAAATTTATTGTTTACAGCCAGGCTTCCTTGTAGAACTCTACTGCATCTTTGCCTGTCACCCCTTGCATTTAAATATCCTTAACCTAGCGCAGTAGGTAAGGCCCTTTCATGTGGTGGGTCTCATCACCAACCTCCCCTTTCTATTCACCTCCTTTTTCCTGGGCTCTGACTTGTTCCTGAATCTGTTGCCAGTTACTTGAGTCTATTCTAGAATCAATTCTAGCTGAATACAAGGAGCACTGGCCTCCCTTCTGGCACTCCACCCAAGTCCCTGATGGGATCTTGAGGGAGAGAGCTGATCCCATCTCTGGTGTCTGATGCCTCTGTCCCAGTTTTGGGCCACAGGCAATTCTGATGGGTTTGTTTAGAGACTGTAAAGCACCATAGGTTGGAGGAGAGTCCTGAGATCGGAAGCATCTTGCTAATAAGAACAGAATCTACCATTGCCAGGCAGGTGGCAGCTGTGTTTGTGAAGTGCCACGAATTTGCAGCCATTTGACAAAGGTAGGCTGGCCCAGGTATACCGAGTGGACCCATAAGAGCCAGGGATGCCACCTTGGCACCTACCTGCCTTCTCCAAGATGCCTTGCCTCCGTAGTATGGATGTGTGTGGCCTCAGCCAGCTGTTGGTGAGTGGAATGGAGCAGCCTGTGAAGATACAGTTAAGTGCCAGGGCTGAGAGCAGGAACTGCTCACGCCACGTGGGTACAGTCTTAGCTCTACACCGACTACCTGTGTGCCTTGGGCAAGTGACAGTTTTTATGGCTTCAGCTCTCCCACTCATCATGGGATGATTATAGCCCACACTCAGGGTGGTGTGAGGATTGAATTAGATTAATAAGTAAGTAAAATAGCACCAGGTACAGAGTAGATTCTGTTTCCTAGGATGATGACCAAGGTGGGTTTGTTTCCCAGGATAAGTCTTAGTGGAGCTAGGGTTGTACTCAGTGGTAGAGCGCTTGCCTTGTATGAGTGAGGCCCTGGGTTCGATCCTCAGCGCCACATAAAAACAAATAAAATACAAAGGTTAAATTTTTTTTTTTTAAAGAGGGGGGGAGAGAGAGAGAGAATTTTAATATTTTATTTTTTAGTTATTGGCAGACACAACATCTTTGTATGTGGTGCTGAGGATCGAACCCGGGCTGCACGCATGCCAGGCGAGCATGCTACCACTTGAGCCACATCCCCAGCCCACAAAGGTTAAATTCTTAAAAAAAAAAAAAAGCTTTAGTGTCTTTCAGTAGGGACCCTGAAGAAGGAATAAGAATGGGAAGTTGCCATAGATAGGCCTGGCTTTGTCCTTGTGCATGTGTGGCTTGGGTCAAGAGTCATACCTGCTTGAAGTTTCCTCATTTGTAAAGCCAGAGATAACAGTATCTTAACTCCAGGGGTTCATGTGAGGGCAAAGTGAAGCAGCAGCTATATTTTGTTAGAGCATATCAGGTGGCAGCAGCTAAAAGCTTTACCTATGTTACTTATGAAGTTTTAATCAGGGAAGAATGCAATTGTTCTCCCTATCTCAGAAGCCCAGACTGTAAGGTCAGGGTGCTAGGTGTGATACCTGTGCCCCAGCACCACTGGTGGTTATAGTTGGGTACCTGGCATGGTCTGCTCATCTCTGGCACATGGAATGAACAGCCTCTGCCACCGTGTGTGTGTGTGTGTGTGTGTGTGTGTGTGAAGTTTCACAGTCAAACCTCACTGAAGTCCTGGGAGGTCAGTTCTATTTCTGCAGCTGAGAGTACTAAAAGGCACACATCCTTGTCCCACTCACACTTGAACCAATGGCCTCGAACTCTTTTAGGTAATTAGTTGTACCTAAGAACAACTAAGAGGAGGAAAGATTTATTTTGGCTCACAGTTTCAGTAGATTCTGTCCATGGTCTGCTGACTCCAAGGCTGAAATGTGGTGGAAGGGTATGGCAGAGGAAAGCTGCTCAGTTCATGGTAGCTGGGAAGAAGTGGGAGAGAGAGGGTTCAGGGACAGATCTAGTCCCCTAGACCATACCTCACAGTGCCCTACTTCCTCCAACTAGGTCCCAATAGTCCATTCACCTATCAATGGATTAACCCTTAAAAAGTGGATTAATCCATTGATGAGATCAGAGCCCTCATGATCCAGTCATTGCTTAAAAGCCCCACCTCTGAATCTTGCTGCATTGGGGGCTATTCTTTCAACACATGAGTTTTGGGGTCTGGGCATTCCAGATCCAAGCCATAACAGGTACCATGGTGAATAATTTGTCTGCAGTCCCATATGGAGAGAAGGGATGTAAATCTATATTGCCTAAGGAATGTAGCTCAACCCTTGATCTGAAGTGGTGCCTTCCCAGAGGGTTGGAAAGGGGTTGAGACTGGGCAGCATGCCTGCTTCTTTGTTTGGGACAGCAGCTCCCAGGTGCTGAGGCCCTGGAGCTTCAGAAAATGAAGACCCCAGAAGCCACAGTGAATGCCCCTTTCCTTACAAATTGGAATATTCTCTGTGCCTAAGTGAGGGTGTGTGAAGGAGGCTATTGCTATTCTGGGAGTTTGCATTACCTCCAGACAACGGAAAACCTCTTCTTAAAGAATATGGCCCTCCTAGGTCAACCTAGGTGCCCTTCAACAGATGAATGGATAAAGAGAATTTGGTACATATACACAGTGGAATACTAATGCCATCAAAAGAATAACTATGATTTTTCCAGTAAATGGATGGATCTGAAGACCATCATGCTAAGTAAAATAAGCCCATTCCAAAAAACCAAAGGCTGAATGTTCTCTCTGATATGTGGATATTAACACACAACTAGTGTGGGGGGAGGGAAAGAATAGAAGTTCAGGGGATTACATAAAGGAGAAAGAAGGGAAGTGGGGGGATGGGAATAGGAAAGAGTGGAATGAATCAGACGTAACTTTTCTATGTTCATATATGAATTCACCATCCATGAAACTCCACGTCACATACAACCACAAGAATGGGTTACTAATTGGAATAAGCTATACTCCATGTATGCATAATATGTCAAAATATACTCTACTGTCATGTATATCTAAAAAGAACGAATTAAAAAAAAAGAAAAAGTTTCCAAGGTAGAGTTTCTCTCCTCATGAGGTAAGCTCTGCTCTTAAGGACAAGGGCTCAGTGATCTTCAATAGTGAGCTAATCAGATTTTGAGAAAATAGCCTTATTATTTGGAAAGCTTAATGCTTGCTTAGTCAGAAAGCTCCAAAAAAGGAATGAAGAGCCAGTTTCTATTATTTGAAAACCCATCTGGACCATCTTAAGCTGATTTTTATGATAAAATACTAATATTTTAGCATAACACTGTAAAGGGCTATAGCTCAGTGATAAGAATGCTTGCCTATCATGTGCAATGCCCTGGGTTCAATCCCAAGCACCACCAAAAATAAATACATAAAATAAATAAATAACACTGCAAGTTACTCTTTGTGATTATTTTTAGTTTCAGTGCTGAGGATTTGACCCAGAGCCTTGGGCATGTAAGCACATGTTCTACCACTGAGCCACATCCTCAGCTTCTTGGTGAAAATGTATATATTGATAACTTAAAACCATTGCAACTTTTTAGCCACCATCATCTGTTAAAGAGTATATAATTCAGTAAGTTCTTTGTTAGTTGGTAATTTTTTTTTCTACTTGAATTGGTATTTCCATTACTCTTTTGCCAAAAATGTGAACATGTGACAACTTTTAATATATTAATACATAACAATCTCAATGTCTATCTATCCATCTCTCTCTCTCTCTCTCTCTCTCTCTCTCTCTCTCTCTCTCTCTCTCACACACACACACACACACACACACACACACCATCCATGAAACTCCACGTCACATACAACCACAAGAATGGGTTACTAATTGGGGATTGAACCCAGGAGCATTCTACCTCTGAGCTACATCTCCAGCTCTTTTTGAGACAGAGTCTCACTAAGTTACCCAGACTAATCTCCAAGTTGCCATCCTTCTGCTTTAGCTTCCTGAGTAGCTGGGATTACAGGCAGTACCACTGTGCCCAGCTCTGACAATCCTTTGAAGTCTTATTGTCTATACAATCATGCAGTGCCACGAAAATGTACATAGTTTTCACAAATCCATATATGGTTTAACAATTTTTCCGTAATCATAAGGCTGTTAGTATTCGAAAGTCTTCAGGGTCCAGCTAACATTACAATTAGTATAGAAACAATGCACATATATTTTGATAGTAACAAAAAGTAAAAGCTTTATTGGAAATGTTTTCTTTTATTAAATGATAGAATATCCCCCTCCAATTTAATTTTATGTCTGTGAATAAATGCTTCTATAGTGCAAACTCAAACCATTTTGGGAGTTTGGCCTCACCCTGCAGAGTTGGTGTGTATGTGCTCCATGGCCCGGCAGCCAGGTTGTGCACTGTACCACTCTGAGTTGTCCTGGTGGTTCCCCTCCTAAGGAAATTATCTAGAGCACGAACCAGCAGACTACAGCTGGTGACCTAAAATCAGGCCACTGCTTGTTTTTGTTTTGTTGAAGACAGTTTTAATGGAGCACAGTCTTGCTCATTTGTTTACATATTGTCTATGGTTGCTTGTGTTAAAACGGTAGAGACTGTCTCGTTTCCAAAGCCCTAGGTATTTATTACTCTGTGGTGTTCTACAGAAAAAATATTTGCTGACCTTTGGTCTAGAGGATTCCTTGCAGGTGGGAACCAGGTGACACAAGGCTCTTCATAGCGGCATTTCTTGCCCAAACTCATTACCACCTTGTCTGAGCCGGTGCCGTTGCCCATGGAAGCTTCCTGCACGTGGTTTCCTTGACGCCTCGGCTGACCTGCGGCAGGTGCGCACGCGCTCTACCCGCTCGCTCATGGTCTCCTTGACGCCTTGCCAGGCCCGCTGCTGATGCACACGCGCGCTCCCTGCTATAGGCTTTCTGGACCCTTGGCCCAATCGCTGCTGGTGCGCATGCGTACCTTGCTGAGGGGGGCGCCTCCTTGCTGCCTCGCCTGCGTCTATGCGCTCGCTCTCGGCGCGAGGCCTCAAGCCCTCCTCACCTCAGGACCTTCTCGCCTCTTACACCCTCCTTGCCCAGGACCTGAGGTAAAGCTCTTCTAGCTTTTTTTCCTGTGTGGTAAATGTGTGCCCCCCCCCTAACCCCATGAAGAAATAGGAGCTGCCCCAGTTGGGGCTCCCAGGAGGTCTGACAGGAGTCCCAGAGTGAAAATAAGGATCCCGGGTGAGGGACCCCTGGTCCTAGGCACGAGACATGGTCAGGTGGAAGTGTCCCGGGAATGGGCTCCCCTATGCAGCGCCCCTTCAGTTTCCCTTCAGAGCGGGCTTGCTAGCATCCTAGTCCCAGAACCCCACTTTGGCCCTGGGCTCTCAATACAAGGGGTCTTCCCTGAGGTAGATGTGACTGGGGTTTTGGAAGGAAGGGACTAGTGACATTTTTTGCTTAGCCTGGGTGGCAGTTGCGGGGGTAGTCATTCGGTTTTGATTCTTATAGGGTGCATATGTTTTAGTTTGTGTGCCCCCCCTTCTCTGCGCATGCGCCAGAATTCACCTGGCGCAGTCTACACCGCCCCCCCCCCATATCATGATAACCAGGAGCAGGGCCTTTGGGAGAAGATTAGGCTGGGAGGGAAGAGTCCTCAGGAGTTGGAATTAGTGCCCTTCCAAGGAAGGGACTCTAGAGCTAGCTCACCTCTTCCTTCCACGTGAGGAATAAAAGAGAAATTGTCAGCATGCAATGGGGAAAAAGGGCCCTGCTGACACCATGATCTCGGACTCCTGCTTCTAGGATTGTGAGAAACGAACCTTGTTATTTAAGCCACACGGTGTCTAATAATCTGTAGTACAGCCTGAATTAAGTTATAGGCTGAATTTTACAAGTGAATTTTAATGTTGTTTGTGACATCAGTTTTCCAAGTACTCTCAGAACCAGATGATCTGAGGGTAACACAGGAAGAAAGGGAAGGAAGGAACTGGGAGAAATTCACCAAATATTTTGAGTCCCCTCCAACCTTCTTAGTTCTGTTATTCCCAAGCTAGCCTAACTCTTTACTTTCCATGGATCCAGATACACATGAGCAGCTGTCAATAGGTTTCCAGGCCATTTTCAATTAATTAATTTCTCATTTTAATTAATTAATTAATTATTTTTTTACCAGCCTGTTTTTAAATAGGTATCTGAGTGGAAAGTTTTTGAATATTGTGGCCCCTATTGAAAATAGTATTTAATGAAAACACAGTGTTGTGTAGCACACCACACCAGTGAGACTCCTTGGACTACTGTATCTAAAAGAGTCTTTCCTGAACACTTGCCTTAGGCTTATCGGGGTGATTTGAGGAACTTAGAGCTAGAGGGTTGGGGTCCAGGAGAAAAAAAAAAAAAACTTTTTATGGTTCTAAGGAAAGGCTCCTAAATATGGCCTTATGTTTTAGGCACTGAACTTTGAAAAGTCACTCTGAAAATGGGTCATTTTCCACCAGTGGGCCTGGAAAATATCCTGTGTTTCAGTATTAGGTTATAAAAACTGGGAAATACTGTTCACTTCCACAAGAGATCACTATTGCTTCACTGTTTCTAATGATGTCTTTAAAAATACAGTTTGACCAACCCGGTGGTACAGACAGAAACAAAGAAACAAAAAAACAATGTTGCATGTTTTAAACAGTAGGCAAAATTGTAATACCATGGTCCTTTGGAATTGTGTATCAAACTGTTGGCATGTACTACCAGTGGAAACATGAGTAGCTGGGTGCACTTTACAGCAGCTTGGGAGGCAGACTCAGGAGGACTGCAAGTTCAAGGCCAGCCTCTGCAACTTAGCAAGACCCTGCTCATAAATAAATAAATAAATAAATAAATAAATAAATAAATAAATAAATAAATAGCAAAGCACTGGTGGTGTGGCTCAGTGGTAAAGCACCCTGGGTTCAACTCCCAGTATCCAGGTGGCAGAGGGGGAAGAAACATGAGTGATGTTGATGACAGTAATGACATCGTGTGCCTCTGTAGGGTCTTAGTCTCAAGATCATAGCTCTTTATATGTGCTTCAGTTCTTACTCACAATACCATTGTGTCTTAATATTCTCATTTTCCAGAGAATAAAACTGAACTTCAGAGAATTGTCAAAAATTGCCTAATTAGGTGGTGATATTTAAGTACTAGGGACATAAAAATGGGCTGGAGGGGGTGGGAGATGTAGACCTGCTCTTTGAAAAGTGCACCAGGCCTTCCTGTGTATTGGGGTGGGTGGTTTCTTTTCATCCCGTGAAGTTGCTTTCAGCTTGGTATGAAATAGGGTAGAAATATGGTTCTAGGTAAAGTCAGGAAGGGTGTCACTATGGCAGAACCTTGCACAGATGGGGGTATCCCAAGACCACAGCTCCCGGAACCTCTCCTCCCTGCTGTCTTTTTTCCACTGGAAGCTTCTCTCACCTCCTGGGGCTTCCTGCTGGTCCTGCCTTGTATTCAGTTTCTGTGATATGATATGGCAGACAGAAGGCAGAATTTGGAATCAGCATTGTGGATTCGAATCTGGACTCTTCTTATTAGCTGTGTAAGGGGACAGATAGAAGGGGATGGCAGGAATATGAGGTTAAGAGAATAATTCCATAAAATGAGCCCACTGTGCTGAACCCCCCACCCTCCATACTTTCTTTGCCAAAAAGCAATCTGCTTGAAGACCTGCCTACCCTGAGTGGACAGGATGTGTCACATTCTTCAGCAAAAAGGAAGAGGCAAAGGTCAGGTAGTCAGTGTAGGGTATGAATGTTGGGGGTGATGACAACATTCATCACCCCCAACATTCATATGGGGGTGATGACCAGAGAGGATGATGACCTGTTATCAATCAGAGAACAATGGGTTGTTAACCTCTGTGATTGTGCTTCTGGGCACTCTGGGTTGTTAACAATGAACCTTGCTTCACTGCCCTTAGTCACATATGGGGGGGGGGGGAAGAAACAGAAAGCAATAATTAAGAGAGGGATTCTGAGGTCTATAAAAGAACAAGTTGCACCCCCTCTCACAGACACTTAGCTCTGGGGTCTCTTCTCTTGAGAGAAGTCTATCTTTGTCCTTTTCTTAAATAAAACTTGTTTTTTATACTTGCATTTGCATTTCTTGGGTGTTTAATCTTCAACACCGGAACAGTAAACCTCTCTGAGTCTCAGTTCCTCATCTGTGAAATGGGGCTAAACAGGGTTTCCCCAGGGGAGTCAGACAATGGTCTCTACCAGAGGCCTGGCACACAGTGCATGAATCTGCTCAGCAAACCTTCCTTCCCCATCTTCCTCTGTTACCCTCAGAATTTGCTGCCTGTATTCCACTATAGGTTCTAGTTCTGAGAGTACCTCACAGAATGTTGTCACTGACCTCCTTAAGGTTCTGGTACACTCCAGTGGTTATCTAATTTCAATAAGAATCCATAATAGGATTGCCAAAAAATTCCTGGATGGCACAGATCAGAATCTGCCTTTCCCCAGTTTTTCCAAGGGACTTTGCAGCAGGGTCAGAGGATCATGGTTTGATAACCACATTGATGCACCACATCCCACAGCTCCAGGCTTACTTTTAGGGACTGGTTTAATAATATTTGCAAATGTGGCTCCTCTAGGCAGTTCCCTGCTGTACCTTCTGATGGACTCTGCCTCTCAGCTGGCTGCTTCGTCTTTGGAATAACTATTAGAATTTGCTATCTTTGACAGCAGGAAAGTTGTTCTGAAAATGTTCCTGAAGTAAGAGCATCAATACCTAGGAATCTGTTAGCAGTGCAAATTCATGAGTCCTCTCTAAGGCTTACTGATTGGGAAACTCTGGAGGTGGGTCCCAGCAACCTGTGCTCTAAGGAGCCTGCCAGGTGATTCTGCAGTGGAGAGATGGCTGCCCTCCTGTGAGGATCCGTGGGTCTTTCTCCTCACCATGTGGGACCATCCTGGAATCTGTTTACCAGAGTCCCCTTATCCATGGGGACCTTATCCATGGTTCCCTTTTCCTGGGTTCAGTGACCCTGTCTGTCACAGCCTGAAAATATTCAATGGAAATTCCAGAAATGAACAATTCATAAATCTTAAATAACTTTCAAGTATAGTATATTGTTATCATTATCATATTTTACTATTGTTAAGCTCTTACTGTGCCAAATGTATAAATTAAACTCTAGGAATGTATATAAAGGAAAAATATAGCCTGGGTTCAGTATTATCCAGTTTTTGGCATCCACTGGAGGTTTTGGAGCATAGCCACTATACAAAATGGGAGACTACTGCCAGTTGCAGTGTGCATACCTGTAATCTCAGTGACTTGGGAGGCTGAGACAGGAGGATGGCAAGTTCAAGGCCAGCCTTGACAATGTAGCCAGACCTGTCTCAAAGAAACAAATATATATGTATATGGGGCAGGGGATTTAGCTCAGTGGTAAAGCACCCTTGGGTTAAATCCCTAGTATGCCTTCCTCCAAAATAAGGGAGTCTCTTTCAATCCTTTTTTAAATTATTGTTTTAGTTGTTGATAGACCTTTATTTTACTTATTTATACATGATGCTGAGAATCAAACTAAGAGCCTCATACATGCCAGGCAAGTGCAGTACAACTGAGCCCCAGCCCCCCAGTCTTAAGTGGATAGGTTATGGGGGGCATTCTCCACTCTCTTGTGTTTGTAGGCAGTGAGCATTTGTTAAGCACCTACTAGGTGCACTGATCAAAGATTATTTATTCTCTAACATGCCCTGTTATCTATGTCATATATTACTAACAGTTGAGAGACAAGTTGGACTCTGTGATTCATTTATTCTTTTATTCAGTGTCTAGTAAGCACAAGTATGTGCCAGGTGCCCTTCTGGTTACTGGAGACATAGCGATGAGGTTACACCTTCGTATAAATGGATATGTGCTCTGAGAGCTGAGGGCCCAGAAGGTTCAAGGACAGATGGTTGAATGGAGGGAGCAGTGGAAGGAAGGAAGCAGCTGCTGTATTTGCTTTTTCTGGGATAATGGAGATGATGCGTCTGTGTGTCTATATTTGCCCTTTAATGCTTATTCTGGAAAGAATGTTTTGATTTTCACCCCACCCCTCCCAGTTCAAAATGTTCCACCTTCCTTATGCACAGTTTTACAGTTAGTCACATGGTTCAGTTCTGGTGAATCAAAGCATTCATCTCTCTTCCCCGCAAAGTGAAGACTTCAGGCATGGGCACAAGCTGCCCAAAGGAGGATCAGACTGGGCTTTACTAGACTCTATGGGAAAGAGAAAGAAATGAAACAACAACAACCCTCTCTGAATATCTGCTGGAGTATTGGACTGTGAAGAATTAGACTTGGGGTTTCTGGGGACCACTGAGAGGGAAGAGACTTCTTGCACTAAGCACACTCAGAGAAAGCACAGCTCAGAGGAGAGAATCCTGATTATTTTGTTCCATGGCTAGTTACAGCCATGTCTGAAGCAAGCAGTTACTCCTTGACATTTTAGTTTGGCCAGCCCATAAGTTGCATTTTCCAAAATGCTGAAACCTATTTTTGTCTCTTAAAATTCATAGAGTCCTAGTATTAAACCCAGGGAACATGTATTCCACACCTGGCTCTGCCACTTGTGAGTCTGCTAGCTTCTCTGTAACAAGAGCTGGTGAGGAGATTCAGCCAGAAGAGAGAACCCGTGAGGCAGTTATCATAGCCCTTATGTTCAGTAAGGGGTGACAGGATCCCAGAAAATAATAAGCCCTCAAGCTGATTTCTTTTACTTGAGTCTAATGGTATTCATGTTTTATGTTTAAGAGACGTGTGACTATGTTCCCAGTGATAGAATGAGTGACTGTTCTATTTTTTATTTGTGTTCTCATAGTCCAGATGGTACGGTGCACGAGTATGCTGGGGAGAGGCATTTTTCCTTTTCTCAATGAAATACGATTACACTGAATTCATGGCATTGATGGTATTCATTGTCACAAATTACTGTGTTTCCTGGCACTGGCTTGAGAGATCTATAATAAGATACTGATAAGGATTTTCTCTTTCTGACTCAAATTCTGTGCAGCTAGATGATACCTTCTTAGGGCAGCCCTGTCTTTCTTCTGGGCATTGCGGAAAAATCAGTTATTCTGAGGCTAATTTACATTGAATTTTTTTTAACACATGCATCAATTTCAAAACAGATTTCAGTGAGGTAAGAAGTAAAATTCTCTCAGCCCAGACATCCACATGATTTTATTTTAACAATATGCAAAACGAGGGCAGAGGTGAGGGAGCAGGGCTGGCAGTTTTGGCTGTGCATAAATGAGATTTAGGCTGGGGAAAGGCAGGAAATGTTGTTTCCTCCATCTGAGAATAGTCCTGACCAGATTTGGATCCTGACAGCTTGGGAAGAGGATGAGAATGGTGAGGACTGGATTCTGGAGGAGCAATACTGACCAGTACTTAGACTGGGAATCTGCCCAAGTGACAGAAATAGCTAATTTTTATATTTCAGCTACTTATCACCACCGTGGCCAGAGTTAGCATCCAGCTTGGGTGATGTTTCTTGATCTTCTTTTCATTCCCCACCTCCAAGGAATTTGGGGGGTGGTACTGGAGATTGATTAAACTCAGGGCACTCTGAGTGCGCGCGCACACACACACACACACACACACACACACACACACACACATTTTTGCCTCCAAGCACCATGCCCAGCCCTATTTTGTATTTTATTTAGACACAGGGTCTCACTGAGTTGCCTAGCATCTCACTGTTACTGAGGCTGACTTTGAACCCATGATCATCCTGCCTCAGCCTCCCAAGCCACTGGGATGACAGGCGTAAGCCATCTCACCCGGCTCCAAGGAACTTTTTAATATATTTTTTCTAGTCCCTTTCATGCTACATGCCTGTTTACATGCTGTATGCACATCACTGCTTTATGATCGGGTGCGTGCACACACACATGCACACATACACACACACACATTTTTGCCTCCAAGCACTTTTTGCCCCACTGCATCCTCCATTAAGTATTCATTGGCTAGTGCTTCCTCTGAATGCACAGGCTTCTTTTCTTCTTTTTCTTTCTTTCTTTTTTTTTAGGGGGAGGGGTACCAGAGAGTAAACCCACAGACATTTAACCACTCAGCCACGTGCCAGCCCTTTTTAGTTTTTTATTTGGAGACAGGTCTCGCTAAGTTGCTAAGTGTCTTGCTATATTGCTGAGTTTGACTTTGAACTCATGACGCTCCTGCCTCAGCCTCCTGAGCCTCCAGGATTATAAGAGTGCACGACCATGCCTGGCTGCATAGGCACTCTTCTAAATATTTATATTAACTTATTTAATCCTCACAACCAACCTTTCAGATGTTCCCACTTTAAAGCTGGCACAGGAAGGTACAGAGAAGTGACTTGTCCAAGGTCAGGGAGCTTATTAAATGGTTGCCTACAGTCAGCCAAACTGCAAAGGCTGAGGGTTTCCACATAAAACAGTTTCTATAAAACACTTTACCCACATTCGGCAGAGAATACAAGAAGTTTGAGCCAATCACAAAGTTGGAGCAATACCTTCCCCAAACCATCCTTGGGTTTGATTGTGTTAGACCAGGACGCAAGAAAAGACCACTGACTCCAATTAAAATCAAATTAAAGCAAGCTTATTATTTCGACCGGCCGGGCTGCCTTTCCCTCCCAAAACGGCGGGAACAAAACAGCAGCCTTTCCTACAGCCCAACTTTATAGCCCAGCAAGTTACACAAAGGGGGGTTACAGATAACAGAACTCTGACCAGCATCACACTAATGGTAGTTTACATTTTTTGCTGGCCCCAACATCAGAATTTATGAGGACCATTAGAGCCTCAGAGAGGGTCATTGTCTGGCCAGGGAAGGCCAATATTTATGAGGTGTCACTAAAGTTTCAGAGAGGGCTGCTATCTGGTCAGAGAGCCAGGCATGGGTGAGTTTAAGGCACAGGGACAGACATTCCAAGCAGGTTCAGAATTTGCAGTAATTTATAGTAAAGCTGAAATTATCTTTTCATCGCTTTGTGGCAAGATGGCTCCCAATTTTAATAAAAGATCAGGTTGGGTCTATCAATTGTATCTGTGAAGGACTCATAGAGATCAATGAAAGCCAGTATACTTGTGCTACAGTTTACTCCAGGTCAAGGATTAAAATTAATTTGTTAAAAGAAGAGCTGCATGGGGCTGAGTCTGGAAGAGTCTGAAATGTGAAACTTCTATTGTTTTATTATCTTCCCCTCCTGGAACTGATGTGTGACAGTCTGTATGCAGTATTGCTAACCACAGGGATGCTCTTCTAAGCTTTGGTATCCAGAGTTTTCATGGGAGCATAATTACATAGTCAGAATTAACTGATTTATTGATTGTCTTCAGGTCAACTGATACACCTTGATCTCAATCACATAGTGGTCTTTCTGGTGTGGTCAGTCCCTGCCCCATAACTTTCAGGTATGGCTTGTCTCATCTTAAACAAAGACACTATTATCAGATATGACAGACTACCTCCCCGAAGCCAAAGACAAAGGCCAGGGTTCTCTTCGGGTGAGACCAGAATCTGTACTGCTCAGCGGTGGAGCTAGGATTTGAAGACAGGCAGTGTGTCCCTGCAGGGGAAGGGAGAGGCCTGGCATTTGAGTGTTTTAATCATTACAACACCTGAGAGGAGACAGGCACATAGAAATAAACTGTGTGTGCTAGGATGAATAATGGCCCCAAAGATATCTGGATTCCTGGGGGGTGTAAATGTAACTGTGTAAAGTGAAATGGACTTTGGAGGTAGGATTGAATTAAGGATTTGGGGATGAGGAAGTAGTCTGGATCCTCTGGGTAGTTCCTAAATGTCATCACAAGTGCTCTTTTTTTTTTTTTTTTTTTTTTTTTTAAAGAGAGAGTGAGAGAGGAGGGAGAGAGAGATAGAGAGAATTTTTTTTTAATATTTTTATTTTTTAGTTCTCGGCAGACACAACATTGTTGGTATGTGGTGCTGAGGATCGAACCCGGGCCTCACACATGCCAGGCGAGCACGCTACCGCTTGAGCCACATCCCCAGCCCATCACAAGTGCTCTTGTAAGAGGGAGGCAGAGGCAGAGGCGGACTCAACACAGAAGAGGAGAAGGTAATGTGAACCAAGTCCCGGGAGGAACTATCCCTGATAACAAGATGGACTTGGTCCAGTCTAATTGACTCTGGACTGCTGGCCTCCAAACCAGAGAATAACGTGTGCTCTAAAGCCAAAAGTTTGTGGTCATTTGTTACAGCAGCCATAGGAAATGAATACACAGAGACATAGGGGAGTTGAATATTTGCCCAAAGCTCCGAGTGCTAGGAACAAGCTGTTCTAGAATTTTAACATGGACCTTGTTGCCTCCACATCTCACATCTTCAGTCTGAGTCTGGTTGGTTCAAGGCATTCAGGCTTGGTGCTTCACCCTGGCATAGAGGTCAGCTGTTGCTAATTGATCCTGCTTCTTACTGATGTGAAAATAAGAATCAGAGTTCTTATCAAGGTGATGCTTCTGACAGACACTTGTAACCAGCCTAGGATGGCCTGGGATTAATATCTTTACCTACCAGCTGGAGATTCATAAGAACAGCTGTACCATTTTTGAGCAGCTGTCTTCCATTAAAAAAAAAATTCCTGAGTTTTTAATGCTAGTTCCCTTGAAAAACAATAAATATTCTTATAGGACCATTCCCTCTACTTCTCCTACATCAACCGCAGTGGTTGGATAGTTGGCCTTTTCTGACTGTAATCAATCAACTCTTATAGCACTGGGTGTACACACACCTATAGGACCTGCTCTTCCAACAATGCCTGACATCTGTCTTAGGTCAGTTCCCCCATAAGCAGAGCTTGAGAGACAGGAATTTGGATGCATGTGATTCTTTGTTTTGCAGTGCTGGGGATTGAACCCAGGGTCTCCTGTATGCTAGGAAAGCACTCTGAGCTATATCCCCAGCCTAGATGTATGTGATTTCTTAAGGGTGTGAGAGAGGAGAAGGCTGTAAGAGAGTAGGGAAAGCAGGATATTTATGGGGAAGGAGTTGAGCAGGGAAGGATAGAGATTCAGGTGATCTAGCTTTGTACTAGTGGACTATATTTGTGTTGGGCTGTTCATACGACTTTCTGGAACAGGTGGCTCCAGCCATCTGAGAGCAATTCTCTGGAGAAGGGGCCACTGTAATTCCATCAGTGACTGACACTCTCAATAGGCAGTGTGAGGATTCAGGGGGAAGGGTGGCCCTCCTAGGAAAGGCAGTGAATTGGGTACCGCAGAGACTCCTACTGTCATCTTGCCAAACATCTGTTTTTCTTCTTTTTCAGAATTCTGTGCAAAAATCCCTCTGGTCCTGACAGACGCTCTGGTTCTGGGGACTTTTAACCTCAAGTGAGGGATCTGAAATTTCCTCTGGGTGTTTAATTTGTGGTTCTCTAATGATTGTGATCTTCAGTCTTTGTGTTTACACGAAAGGATTTTCTAAATGTTTAATTCCTTTTTTCTCTGTTTGCATCTGCTGCTTCTGTATGCTCAGTGCTCATCAGCCTCTGGCTCAGTGAAAGCTGTCAGGTGCTTAAAATGTGCTTTGTTCTCTTAGCATTGCTGAAAGTCATGGGAAAGACCAGGTGAGATCTGGGCAGGTGCCCTCTGGCTGACTGTGGAAGGTGAAGTAGGCTGTTTCTCCCGGGCATGTAATGATCCCATCTACAGGCTTTTAGAATCCTCTTGTGTGGGCTTGATCTAGGGGTCTCTCTGGATCTAAGTAAAGTATATATAATCTGCTAGCATGGTTCCTGAGGCCAGCAGGCTAGCCTGTAAGCACAGGAAAGAACTGTGACTTTGCCTTACAAGGACTTTGACCAAGTGAACATGTGTACAGTTGCTTTTAATGAATAAAACATGACGAAAGTGATGGGTTGTTCCTTTCAAGTTTGGACTATAAAAGCCTTGTGACTTCTGCCCTGCTGACACTCTTTCTTGCCTCTTGCTTGCTCTGATGTGCAAGCTGCATGCTGTATGGTATGAACTGCCCTGTGGAGGGGTCCATATGAGGAGTGATGGAAGGAGACCTCTGGCCAACGGGCTGCGAGGAGCTGCGCCCTCCAACAGCCATGAGAATGAGCTTGGAAGGTGACCCTCCCATAATTTAAGAATAAAGATGACATGACCAGCCAGGCATGGTAGTGTGTGCCTGTAATCCCAGGGATTTGGGAGGCTGAGGCAGGAGGAATGTGAAATCAAAGCCAGCCTCAGCAACTTAGTGAGGCACCAATCGAATTGGTGAGACCCTGTCTCCAAAACATAAAAAAGACTGGAGATATGGCTCAGTGGTTAAGTGCTGGGTTCAATTGCTGGCACCAATCCCCCTGCCCCCGCCACCACAAAAAAGATAACTGTAGCCTATGAAAGAACATGAGCCAGGAGGCAGGAGACTCAGCTAAGCCACTCCTATATTGCATATATACACACACTTGTGATACAGTTAGTGGTATTGTGCTGAGCCTCTACGTTTGTGGGTCATTTGTTAGCTTGCAATCAATAACTAATACATTGTTCTGGGGATTGGAAACTGAGGCAGAGCCCATATTATGCTTCTATAAAATTTAATAGTATGTGGTAACCATTTCCTCAGATCATTAAAAACTAGTCACAAGCATGATTTTTTATGAATGATTCATAATTTATTTAGCTATTCTCCTATTATTGGCTATTGTGACTTCCTTCATTATTTCCTGTGATGATTAATGCTACTGAGATTTATATATAAACTTTGATCCACATCACTGTTCTTTTTTTGTTGTTCTTTTTATTTGGATATGGGGAAGAACTCACAGTGGCATGGGATTTAGTGGGCTGTAAATGTAGTTATCTAAATAAAAGATCATTTTTGTAAAGATTATCAATAAAAATTTAGTGATTAAAAACAAAAGTGTCAAGCTTGTTCCAAGTCCCCTGGCTTCTATTGAGTTAGAGTAGATTTTTTTTTTTTTTTAAAGAGAGAGTGAGAGAGGAGAGAGAGATAGAGAGAAAGAATTTTTTTAATATTTATTTTTTTTAGTTCTCGGCGGACACAACATCTTTGTTGGTATGTGGTGCTGAGGATCGAACCCGGGCCGCACGCATGCCAGGCGAGCGCGCTACCGCTTGAGCCACATCCCCAGCCCTAGATTTTTTTTTTATGTTCTCTTTTTTTCCAAATGTACTTTCTTTTTTCTTTAATTTTTAAATTTGTTCCAATTGATTGTACATGACAGTAGAATGCATTTTGACACATGGTACACAAATGGAGCACAACTTCTCTTTCCTCTCGCTGTACGTGGTGCAGAGTCACTCTGGTAGTGTAATCATACATGTATATAGGGTAATAATGTCCATCTCATTTTCCCACCCCTCCCCCCTCCCCTCCCCTACCTCCCCTCTGCCCAATCCAGAGTTCCTTCATTTTCCCTACCCTCCAGTTATGGATCAGCATCTGCTTGTCAGAGGAAATATTTGGCATTGGGGTTTTGGGGTTTGGCTTATTTCATTTAGCATGATATTCTCCAGCTCCATCCATTTACCTGCACATGCCATAATTTCATTCTTCTTTAAGGCTGAATAATATTCCATTGTGTATGTATAACACATTTTCTTTATCCATTTATCTGTTGAAGGGTATCTAGGTTGGTTTCATAGTTGGGCTATTGTGAATTGTGCTGCTATGAACATTGATGTGGCTGTATCACTATAATATGTTGATGTTGGAAGTCCTTTGGGTATAAACCGAGGAGTGGGATAGCTGGGTCAAATAGTGGTTCCATTTCAAGTTTTCTGAGCCTGGGAAGGGCTCTTCAAAATGTTTTTGGAGGGATTGAGTTGGCTATGAAATGACAGGGAATTTTCCTTCTGAGCCTGAAAATAGAAAGGATTCAGTGAGCCCAGAGATTGCCTGAGAATGAAGTCAACAAAGCTAAGGAGATGGAACAAGGCATTCTCCTTAGGATGAAGTTTTAGTTGTGTGTCTTGTCCTGCTGTGGACATCCTAGAAATGGTACCAACACATTGATCTTTGCTTCAGCTTGTTTGAGTGGGGTTTCCATCTTTTACAATAGGAAGATGCCTCATTCGGGATTCCTATGACCTGAATGTGGAGGATGCCGCAATGCCCTACTTCTGGAAGTGTTTCTGTAAATTCACAGGAAATCTGCCAGAACCAGTCCTTGGAATGTATCTCTACATGTGTCAGCAGAGATCTCTGTAAAGCCTGGAAGCATTGTCAACCCAGTTCTCTGCTTCAGGCTTGATCAAGAGGTACCTGTGCCCACAGAAGAGATTCAGTGCAGGTTTATGGAATCATTCTCAGTTTACCTGAAGCTGGGGAAAGAAGCATCCAGAGTTCTCTTTGTTAGTGGAATAGCCTTTGCTTCTTAACAAGAAACAAAGCCAGAGATGGAGACCTTGGTTTGCAGGGATGGATGAAATATGATTGATCTAAGGTTTTAATGGAGGAATGGGTAAGGTGAGAAGAGGGTGGTAGGGGAGCCCAGGTTCCTGAGAAGAAATTGTAAAGATCAGAGATAGACAGCTGTGGATCTTGAAGTCAGAAGGCAGAGCACCTCTGGGTCCTGAATGTATCTCTGTACCAGAAACACCTGCTGATTAGTCAAGTAGTGTGGTCCCTAATCTGCTTCCCTTGAATAACTAACTCTTCCTCCTCCCAGAATTTTTCTCATGATTAACTTGTTCACTGATGCAAAATCTTGCTGTTCTCCTCCTTTTTTTGTGTTTGTTTTTTTATTTGTTAATCAAATATTTGTTGCCAGACATAATGCTAAATTAAGTGTTGGGATACTATGGCAATTCAAGGAGCAGATAAGAGTCCTTTTCTCATGGAGTTTGTAGCCTAGAAGGAGAGGGAGTGTTATGGTTTAGATATTCTGTGTCCCCCAAAAGCTCATGTGTGAGACAATGCCAGAAAGTTTAAAGATGAAATGATTGGGTTATGAAAGCCTTAACCCAATCAGTGTATTAATCCATCGACATTGATTAACTGGGTGGTAACTGTAGGCAGGTATGGTGTGGCTGGAGGAGAGGGATCATGGGGGGGGTGCTTTTGGGGTTTATATTTTGTCTGTGGTGAGGACTGCTCTCTTTCTATCCTTCCTGATTGTTGTGCCCTAATTTGCTTTCCTTCTTCTCTCCCTTCTGCCACAATGTCTTGCCTCACTTTGGGCCAGACCAATGGAATCAGCTGTCTATAGACTGAGACCACTGAAACTCTGAGCCCCAAATAACCCTTTCTTCCTCTAAAATTATTTTATTCAGATCTTTTGTTTACAGAAGCCAAACAGCTGATTAAAACAGGAAGATATTAATGAAATAATTGCCTAAATGTATAAATTACAAATTCTCAGTTCTAGATGCTGAGAACTAGAGCCATCCACAAGCACTTAGGTTCTCTTGTCATTAGGCAGTAGTAAAGCTTTACTATTGAATGGCTTCATTACCATGGCTTATCATTCCAGAAAACTCTAAGCCTGGAGCCTGAGAATGCAAAGAACTGCATGGTTTGGGAAGACCCATTTATCATATTGGAGACTTCCCTACTAGCTCTCATTAGGATGAATATCCCTCTCTCAGGGCAATGGATCACTTATATAGGATCATCAAATGAGTTCTCAAAACTGCTTCTAGACCCCTGACTCACAGTCCTAAATGATAATGTTATGAACTTTGCCCTGGCCCCACTATATTAAAAGACCTGCCATGAACCAGTTTCCTCAAATCTCCTACATATTACAATTTTACCTTCCCTCTCTCAGGTGCTGCTAACATTCCAATAAGGTTGTGTTCTCCCTTATTGTGATAAATAAGCTGGATGTTGGTAGATGACAGTGCTCTGAAGAGTGAACTGCAAACCCAAGAGACTTTGTAGCACAGGATGGAGAGCCAATATGGAGGTTTTTTTGGAGAAGTAATGTTTGTGCTGCGTTCCAGTAAATGTACAAGAGGAAATATGGCAAAGGGAGAGAGGGGGATGAAGGAGATCAAGGAATCAGAAAGGAAGACCATGGGGCAGGAGGGAGCATGTCTTCAAGGGCCAGAGAAAGGCCAGAGTGGCTGGAGCCTAGAGGTTGAGGGCATCGTGGGGAGAGTTCAGACCAGGAGGGCCCAGATGCCCACACAGGGCTCCATGAGCTGGCCATATTAATTATATGGCTTCCTGGGAGACCTTTGGGAAGTCAGTAACAGAGTATTGTAATTGCTCACCCTTTATAGTCAGCAAGGAGAATTAATTAGGATGCCATTGTGGTTACCCAGGATAGAGATAACCTGAGTTGCTTAGATTGGGGGATTAGAGAGCTGGCAGAGAGATGGAAAGGAGTGCATGCTGTAGGTGTTTTCATCACCTTTATTATTGTCATTGTGACCAAAAGCCCTGACAGGAACAATTAGAGGAGAAAAGTTTATTTGGAGTTCATGGTTGGCTGACTCCATTGCTCTGAGCCCAAGATGAGACAGAAGATCATGGAGGAAGGGTATGGAGGAGGAAAGAAGCTCAGGACATGGCCACCAGGAAGCAGAGACAAACCGAGTAGCTTACTCTCATCAGGACAAACTATAAACTCTGAAGACATTTTTGTCCCTGGGAACCTCCTCCAGCTACACCCTCCCTGCCTACAGTTTCCGCCCAATTAATCCATAATTAATTAATTAATTAGGAGATTAATGAACTGACTAGGCTACAACTCTCACAACCCAATCATTTCACCTCTGAACTTCCTTGAATTGTCTCACACATGAGCTCTTGGGGGACACCTCATACCTGAACTATAACAGGAGGTCTGTAGAAAGAAAAACTGAGGGCTGGGAAAAAATAAGTAATGTTACCAAAGTCAGAGTGGTTATTTAAATTTTTATTAATTAACATGAGATAACATGCAAAGTGTCCAGAACACTGCCTGTTGCCCAGCAGGCACCTAATCCAACAAGTGTTAACCACCATCATCATCATTAACATGTGGGGTTCTTTAGTACAAATGTCCATATGTTTACTCTTGCCTGAATTGTTTCTTATGTTGAATAAATTGGATAACTCTGAATTAAAAATTTAAAAAATTAGATAAAATTTTTATTTTCTCAGTGGCATGAGCCACTTTGTGAGTGCTCAGTAGACACATGTGACCACTATAGAGGACAGTTCCACTTATAGGATATTTCCATTGCCATAGAAAGTGCAGTTTGATGAGGCTGGTCTAGAACCCAGGTCTCCTGAAACTGCTTGCCTTATGTATGGCTGGATTTTCTGGTTGTGTTACCCTGTTTGGAGACTTTGAGCATTGGACAGCAGAAGGCATCGAGTCTAGACTGTGCTGGACCTGGGAGTGCTCTTCAACTCCAGGACAGACAGCAGGGCCCAGAGCAGCTTCATTTCTGCCCTCTTCACTATAAGATAGTGACTGAGCAGCTGGAAGCAGCCGCCACTAACATGCTCATGTGAATTTGATCATGGTGCCACCCAAGGTATACTTCACCCAGAGGAGCCAAGCATGGACACTAGCATTCAGGATTTGCAAAGCTTCTAAAAACATTGGCATGCAGCACACACATTTCATAGCTGGAATGTCCATTTCTGAATTAGATAAAATATGTCAGAATAAGAATAAACTTCCTTTTGGTGAGCACATATTATCTGTAACAAAATAAAATGGGGATTGCAGCAGATACAACTCAATCTTCCATCTCAGAGGTTTATTAACTCTAATCCCACTAGAATCAGTAGCAGGATCTGGGAGTGTAATAAAATGGACTCATTTTTCACAATTTTTTTTCCTCAAGGGCTGGTGGTATACAAAGAACAATATTAAAAACAAAAACAAAACACAAGAATCCACTTTAAAATTCCCAGGCTAATTTATGACTGATTTTTGTAATAGTCCTAGACTATGGTGGCTCCTATCTTAAACCTTAGTTGAGAGCCAGGAATGCAAATCCATGGCACATGTCTATGCTCCCTGATCCCTTGCAGACATCATTAATCAATAATGGAAATCCTGACTGTGGATGTGGCCTTAGACTCCTTTCCTCCATAGTCCAAGAAGGGGAGAGAATAGGTCTAGTTGCTATCTTTGGATTTATAACAAACTTTTTATCTGAGATAAATATTCATTTCTTGGGCTGGAGTTATGGCTTAGTGGTAGAGTGGTTGCCTACCATGTGTGAGGCACTGGGTTCGATTCTCAGCACCACATATAAATAAGTAAATAAAGTAAAGGTCCATCAACAACTAATAAAAAAATTTCAAAAAACTTTTTCATTTCTCAGAGAATTGCAATAGAAAGATTTCTCAGAGTTGTTTATTTCTGGTAAGGAAGAGGGTGTTCTTATTCTTTGAGGGGCTATGAAGGAGGAATGGTTTACTCTGGTGAACAGGACCAAGGCTCGATGGTGCTGGGAGATTTGCAGAGAATAACAGAAACCATGGGTATGATGATGAAGTTCTTTTTAGTGCTTCCATTAGGATCCCCCTGCTACTCTCCCCAAAATTCATTTATTAATTTTTTTCATAACCAGAGGCTTAATGATGAGACCTGGGGCTGTCCCTCACCCAAATCCAGAAGAAAGAGTGTCTCATCTCAGATCTGGTTCTGACTCCATTCCTTTCAATCCACATTGTGGGTGTCCTGCTCAAACAAGAAAACATACTGAGGCGGAATGAAAGGATTCTGGAATTTGGGGTGACTGAGGGAACAAGTGTTCATGAATGAGTAGATGACTGAATGAACATGATCCAGCATTTCCAAAAGTGGGTTCCAGGAAACCATTCTGTAAGTGCTAATTGGAGTTACTGGATTAGTTTGTGATCAACCATGTTTTGGTAATTTTAATTTTTTTATTTTTAAAGTCAGCCATGTTTTGGAAATGCTGAGCTAAGCAAGGTGAACCAGCATCTTCACTACAAGACTTCTCAGAACTTGGCTTTGTTATGCATCTTATAGACCTTTTAAAGGGTGATTCAGTGTGTAGTATGTTCCCGATAATTTATTTGATCACACTTTTTTCTTTTCTTTTTTAATTTACGGAAGGTCTTAGAAATAGCATTCTAAGAAACACATTTTACACTGATCCAGATGCCTCATTTACAGGTTTTGATATTGAGATTCCAAAGATGTTAACATGACTTTGTCAAGGTCTTGTAGGATACTGTACAGTCTGAGATTCAAATTTGCCTGAGGCTAGTTCCTGGGCTACCATGTTATTTCACTTATTGGATTGGAGAGTTGTGAGTGCCTTGGACATTGTCCATTTTTTTTTTCTTTGTGATACTGAGGATGGAACCCAGGGCTTTGCATGTTAAGTAGATGCTCTACTACTGAACTGTATCCCCAGTCTGCATCATTCATTTATCTGGGTTAATGCCATCCTTTTTAGATTGATTATTAGTTCTAGTTTGGATCTTTAATATCCCCCTGAAGGCCACATGTTGAAGGCTTGGTCACTAGACTATAGCACTGTTGGGAGATGGTGGAGACTTTGGTGGGTGGTGGGGCTGGTGGAAGAAAGTGAGTCATTGTGGGAGCGTGCCCTTGAAGGGGTTATATTGGGACCCCATTCTTCTCTCTCTTTTTGCCTCCTGGCTGCCATGAGGTGGTAGCTTTGCTCCACACATGTTTCCTACCTTGGTGTTCTGTCCTGACAGAGGTCCAAAGTAGCAGGGTGCTGAAGCCATGACTGAAATCTCTGAATCCAGGAGACAAAATAAGCCTTTTGTCCTTATAGGTTGATTTTCTCAGGTATTTTGTCACAGTGATAGAAAGCTGACTTACAAGTTAGTATGACTTATAAGTAGGTCTGGCTAAATTGAAGCTTCAGAAACTTGTTACCAGGCCCACCAAGTTCATAGTTTGTTGCTATGAACAGGGCTTCCAAGTGGGAGTGTTTTGTTGGGCTTGCTGATTGTTAGTCAACTCCCTATCACTCTAACAAAATACCTGAGATAATTAAGTTATAAGTAGAAAAGGTTTATTTTTGGATCATGGTTTTTGAGGTCCAGTTCATGATTGGGCAGATCCATCACTTTTAGGCCTGTGGCAAGACAGCACATTATAGTGAGAGCATGTGATAGAACAAAACTGCTCACCTCATGGCCAGGAAGTGAAAAGAGCATGAGAAGGAGCCTTGGGAGCCACAGTTAGCTGCAGAGAGATTCTTCCAGTGACCTAAAACCCCTTACTAGGCCCCGCCTCTTAAAGGTCCCACCACCTCCCAGTAGCACCACTTTGGGGACCAAGACTTTAACACATGAACCCTGGGGGGACATTGGCATCCCAAGCACAACACTGATGTTGCTATGAAGAATGAGTTGTTGGTGTCGTTTCTGGAGAGCAATACATGACCTCTTCAGTTGATCCAGAACTTTTTCATTGATCCTGGCTAGTCTGCTTCTTGGGGACAATTGAGTGTCTTAAACTGTGAGTCCCATGAAGGTATAGAGGTGATCTGGGGTGTGCTCCTGGACCTTACTAGAACCCATCAAGTGCTTATTTAACATCCATACAAATGTTGAGTGAGCCCCTTAGGAAAGCCCCCTCGTCTGGGTCTTGAGACCCCCTGACAACATTGTGAAACAACTTCTTCATTCCCTGAACAATTGATGGAATCAATGGGCTGTGGCCGTTTTCCAACTGCCTTTTGTTGTTGTTTTTAGTTGTACATGACAGTAGAAGTTATTTTGGCAAATTACACATACATAGAGCATAGCTTATTGTATTTAGGATCCCACTCTTGTGGTTGTACGTGATGTGGAGTTACCCTGGTCACGTATCCGAATACAAGGCTAGGAAAGTTATGTCCAATTAATTCTACTGTCTTTCCTATTCCCCTCCCTACTCCCTTCCCTTTGTTTCCCTTTGTCTAATTCAACAGATTTCTATTAGTCCCCTCCCTGCCTCTCTTGTTTTGGGCTAGTATCCACATATCAGAGAACTTTTGGCCTTTGGTTTTTTGGGATTGGCTTATTTCACTTGGCATGATAGTCTCCAATTCCATCCATTTACTGGAAAATGCCATTATTTCATTCTTCTTTATGGCTGAGTAATATTCCATTGTGTATATGTACCTCATTTTCCTTACCCATTCATCTGTTGAAGGACACCTACGTTGTTGCCATAGCTTTTTAGGAGTCTCTCAGGTTTCTGTTTCTCTTTCCAAAAAAAGAAAAAAAAAAAAAGGACTAAAACCTATCTACTCAAGGGAAGACTATGCATCATATGTGCAGAACCTCTGACGAACACTCCTTTATTTAGAAACCATACTTGTGTGTTATTCACAATCTTCTGCACATTAGGGAAAAGTTTGCACTGTCTCCCAAATGTGGCTTAAGAGAATAGAGACTGACTAGTATCATGGTGTCAAAATTTCTACCAAGGGAAAAGCATTAATAGGCATCACATTCCTTCTCTTGGGAGGTAGTAGGTCAGTGGTACCTGCAAGATTTTTTGACCTGCTTGTGCTGCTGAGTGGGCTATGCAAGTCCTGAGGCTCAGGAATGTTCAGACCATTGAAGAATCTCATCTTCCCTAGGGGGCAGCAGTAGTGCAGGAAGAATCTGATATAAGCTTACCATTGTTTCTGCCAGACAGTAATGAGATAGTAAGGCCGTCTTTGCTAGTCACTGATTATTCTGGGGGTAGTAGGGATTAAACCCAGGGGTGCCCTACCGCTGAGCTACACCCCCAGCCTTTTAAATTTTATTTTAAGACAGGGTTTTGCCAAGTTTCCCAGGCTGTCCTTGAACTTATGATCCTACTGCTTCAGCCTCTCAAGTAGCTGGAATTACAGGTGTGCACCACCCTGCCCTGCAAGTTGCTGATTCTTTATGTTCTGTATTTTCTGCCTTGGTTAGATCAAAGTACTGTTGAGGCCAGAGAGGGAAACTGCCCAAATTTTCTGGATTTCAGGACAAGATAGTGGACCTTGCTCATACCACTCAGTTCTGCAGGCTTAGCTAGAATTTGCTAGAATTCGTTGGGCTTTATCATGTCAGGTGTCATTTGGTCATCTCGTTCTGAGTGAACTGGTTGTGTAACAAGTGAACACTTGTGTTCATGGATCCTGTGGGTCAGGAAATGAGGCTGGTCCTGCCATTCTTTTGATGGCTTATCTCTGCTCAAGGGTGTTGGAGTCTTCATTTGAAGGTTCATTCCTGCACATATTTCGTGCCTGCACTGGGGTGATTTATAATCTGCACCTGGTTCCTCCGTGAGGTTTAAATTCCTCACAGCAGTATGGTCTTGGGGTAGCTGGACGTACATTGTAGTTCTGTGTTCCAACCTCAAAGGGCCCAGGGAGCAAGGTGGAAGCTTCCTTCACCTGTTATGACCCGGTCCCCAAAGCCATCAACTGTGCTCTGCTCTCTTGGGTGAAGAGAGCAGAGCACAGTTGATGGCTTGCAACTATGCCTGGTTTCAAGGTTGGGGAATTAGACTCCACCTATGGAGGGAGAGTCACCTTGTAGAAGAACACGTTGCAGCCACATTGGGAGAAAGTAGTCCTTTACCCGTCCTTTAGGAGGCCAGGATGAGAGGGTCCAGCCTGAGCAAGGCGTGACCCTTGCCATTGTGCTAGATAGACAGGTTCCCAGGTTAACCTGCTGGCACTCTAAGTTTCCCAGAGCTGTATTCCTTCTGTAAAGGGAACTTCCTACAAGGAGGTGTGAATCTTCAGTCAAATTAGCATGCTAGCTAGCTAACATGTAACAGTTAGTCCTAAATGCCAAGTAACCGAGGCAGTTGTTAGCATTTAGGCCCTATGGGGCCTTTCTAAAATTAGAAAAAGATGCCCTTTAAGCATGGTGGAGACCCTAGGACCCCCCCACCGCCCCCACCCCAGCAAGGCTCTAGCAGTGTATACGTAGCATAACCAAAACCTTGCAGTCTTAGTAACTTATTATTGTAATTGATTTCACCATTGGGGGAAAATAAAAAAAGCACTTAACAGTCTCCATGCCAGGGCCCCTGCTGCCTTCTCCAGCACCCATTCTCAGCTGCTCTTTTTGCTGGGCCTCTGTTCTTGCCCTTTTCCCTTCCAGCTCCCACCCTAGTTCCCTCTAGGGCAGTTCACAAACTGGTGAGGAGAGGGAATGTTCCCAGGAATGCTGGGGGCTTAATGGACACTAGATATGCATTTAAAATATTTCCAAACGATTCTGCATTTCTAATTTCAGAGGTAGCACATGTAGGTTAAACATATTTACATAAACAATACAGAAAGGCAAAAAATTAAAAGAACAGAGGAATGAATCTGACCTCACTTTCCTATGTACATATGTGAATCTGTCACAGTGAATCTCACCATCATGTACATCCACAAGACACTAATTAAACAAACAAACAAACAAAAAGCAAACTAAAAGTAAATAGCAGAAAGACCAGTAGAGGAAAGGGAACAGGGCGAAGAAGAAGGAGAGGGAAAAGGGAAGTACGGAGGACTGGATTAGAACAAATTCTATCCCATGCTTTTATAATTATGTCACAATGAATCCTAATGTTATGTATGACTAAAAGAACACCCTCCCCCCAAAAAAGGTAGTGACCCTCAGAAGTATCTTGGGATTTTGAGCAACTTAGTAAGTAGGCCAACGTAAAAGTTATATGGAGGTGTGCACGTGCATGAGGGTGTGTGTGTATGAAATGTGTATGAAGTTGCCAGGTAAAACAGGTTCCCCAATTACCTAATAATTTTAGGAAAACAATGAATTTCTTTTTAGTGTCAGTGCATCCCAGATATGTTTATCTGAAATGCTAATTGAACTGGCTATTCTGTATGGTATTTGCTAAATCCAGCAATCCTGTCTGTACTGTATTTGGGGAGTGTGTGGGCCAGGGTATCTGTCTATGTGCACATATGTGCATGTGATGTGGTGTGTGTGTGTGTGTGTGTGTGTGTGTGTGTGTGTGTGTGTGTGGGTGTGTGTGGTGTGTTTGCTTAGGTGGGTGCATGTTTTGGCTGATGGATGAGAAGGTTGCTTATTAGAAGAAAAGAGGAGATAAAGGAAATCCAAATGTGTTACCCAACTTGACCATGGAATATACAGCGCTTTTGGTCTTGTACTTATAGTACTTTATTGTAATTACTGGTTCACGTGTGCGCATCCCCACTAGACACGGGGCTAGGAGCTGAGCCTGTGCTGCAGCCCCTGTGTGAGTGAATGGTAAACGTTCATCTCCCATGCAGATGTGGATGTTCTCACTTCCATACAGGCAGTGATTTGATCCCAGTGCCTCTGTCTCATTGACTGATAACCTGAAGCCACCAGCTGCTTGAGTGCAAACTTTTTTCAGTGTGCAAGGGCACACACAGCCTTGGTTCTCCAGTGTCATCCAGTATCAGGGCATTAGAGTCACCTGGAGAATTTGATTCAAATGCAGATTCCTGGGGCCCCACCTCTCCAAAGTCTTCTAAAAGGAAAAAAAAAACAAAACAAAACTAGCAGAATCAGACATGTGGGCTGGGCTGTGTCACAGCAAACAGCCGAATGGGTGTGTGTCATGCATGTGGAAATGAACCTTGGTGCACTGACATTTTATAAAGATTTTTCTTCTATTAATTTGTGTTTGTGCTACTCCTGATAAATCACTTGTCTTGAGCAAATGTGGTCATAGAGATCAGTCTGCAATGAGTGGTGCTCAGAAAAGTCTGTCAGAAACACGAGGGGAGGAAGGCTTTTGTACTCCAGCAACAGAGTGGCAACTGTACTTTCCAGAGTAACTTTAACATAGTTGGATTATGTCTGTGCTGACATTAGACAGAGTTTCAAAAGCACAAATTTACAAAGAAGGAAGCCTCAGGGTGGAAGAAAAGTTGTGGTTGATTCTTTGAATTCACTGTTCCTGAGGTTAAAAGTTCTTTTTGAATTTTCTGTAAGGCTTTTCATCCACACTAACCCAAAACAACAGAATTGTGTTTATTCTTAAAAAAACAAAAACAAAAACAAAAACTAACTACGAATATACTAAATCCCTTTGAGTTAATTGTGGACCTCAAAAGTGAACTTATATGGAGGTGAACCATATCCCAATAGTTGTTATAAATGCATTTTAAAAATGGGACCAAATTCTATAACCCAGCTTTCTATAAGAATCAGGTTATTTTCACTGACAATTAAGAGACCGATGATAAAGCTTAGGGTGCTTCATCTTGTAAGTATGACCTTGTTTGCAGACATTTCCAGGAAGCTTTTAATAATAGAAGCACAGAAGAAAAATTTTAAAATGCAACAAGATGGATGGTAGCATTTAAAAATGATAATGAACAATCTGACATCCCCTTAGAGATGTCAGATTGTTCATTATCCATCCCCCGACTTTTTTTTCCCATTATGTACATGCAATTTCTCATCTGCTACCCATTTAGGCTTGTGGAGAGGGAGAAGGTGGCTGGGGATGAAAATACTGGCCAGTTGGTTGCTGTTAATTTTTTTTTATAATTCTCAATTCCTGAAATCTATAATTTGAACCTGGCTGTTCTCTGAAATGCTCCAATTTCTGAGTTCAGTCAATTTTGTAATCGTGTCACCACTGCAGAGCCACGGAAAAATGGACAGAGGTTACAGAAAACTACACGTGTTTTCTTCCACAGGGCACAAAATGTGGAATTTGATGCCTCCTTTACCAGAGCTCATCTAACAATAGTGAACACTGAGTGGCTTGGGGGAGGGAAAGAAATGTATTTTTAAATGAGAAAAAAGAAAATCAGAAACGATCATTGTTAGATGAACAACCACAAAAAAAAAAAAAAATCAGACTCTTAGCAGCCCCTGATGGAAGGAAAATTATACTGTTCACATTGATCGCTTTTTCTCCCTTTTTTCTAAGTGATTTATTATCCTTGGATGTTACCATCAGTTAGCTAGTTTGGTGCAGCATAAATATTTGATCCTGGTGTGACATTTTTCACAACTGCTTTTTGCTAGGGCCATACATCTTTGTTTTTTACCTCCAACTTTCCTTAATTAAGGGAAAGAGATCACTATGAGGTGTGCACAGGGGATGGGGAATAATCAACCTGCAGTTTATCAGAGTCAGGGAAAAGCTTTAGGGAATAAATAAAATATCAGCAGGAAGTGTTATGGTTTAGATAAGAGGCATTCCCCCAAAAGCTCACATGTGAGACAATGCATGGAAGTTTAGAGGTGAAATGATCCGGTTATGAGAGCCTTAACCTACTCGGTGCATTAATCCATTTGAATGGATTAACTGAGTGGTGACTGTGTGGGCAGATAGGGTGTGGCTGGAGCAGGTGGATCACTTGAGGAGGGGTATATATTTTGTTCCTGGTAAGCTGAGCTTAATCTCTCTGTCTCTCTGCTTCCTGAGCTGCTTTCCTCCTCCACACACTTTTGCCATGATATCCTGCCTTACCCGGGGCCCCAAAGGATAGAGTTGGTCCCAATTCATTGTGCTAATTCTTTAGGGAGGGGGGCTGTGAAAAGTGGGCTGCCAACCCTTAGAGCAATTGGGATTGAAAAACTGGGTCTAGGAAGGAGGAATCTCCAGATGCACCCACTGACTCAAGTTCTGTTTCCTGAGGTCACACAGAATAAATGTAGCAGGCTTTGTAAAAGAGAACCCTCCAAATACCTAAAGACAGCACCTTGTCTCCTCTGTCTTCTGAGCTCTTGTCTAGGTTAAATTTGGTTGAACCGGACGGAGCTCATACATCATGGGTGAAAGTCTTGCGATCACCTCAGCATGTTCTTGGAATCAGTATTCCATGTGGCAAAACCGGCTCCTGCTTTGGCCTGTGTGTGACGTGTGGAGGGATAAGAGAGTGGGGAAGGAGGGCTGTACAGGCCTTCCTTAATCTACAAAGCAGGGAGTATAGTGCCTACTTTTGAGGGTGCTGTGAGGAGGACATGGATGCTTGCATGTGAAGGGTGGGACACAGCGTCTGGCAGAGGCTGTCATTCAGAACACGGTTGCTATCACAGCAACTCTTTGAACAGTCGTTGAAATCAAGCATGGTGGTGCTGGCCTCTCCTCTGCCCTGAAAGCCTTGCTGCTCTCCTCCTCTTCCTCCTCCTCCTCTTTCTCCTCTTTCTCCTCCTCCTCTTTCTCCTCTTTCTCCTCCTCCTCCTCCTTTTTCTGTTCCTCCTCCTCCTCCTTTTCCTCTTCCTCCTCCTCCTCCTCCTCCTCTTCCTCCTCCTCCTCTTCTACCAGGGATTGAACCCAGAGGTAATTCCCCTCTGAGCCACATCACTAGCCATTTTTTATCTTTTATTTTCAGACAGGGTCTTGCTAAATTGCTGAGGCTGGCTTTGAACTTGCAAGCCTCCTGAGCCCTGGGATTACAGGCGTGCACCACTGCACCCAGCTGGCTTTTCTTCATTTTAGTTCTAGTCCATTCCTTTGCTCTGACATTGGGTCATTTTGATACACAAGGCCAGATGCTGACGTGACTCAGTATTAGTTGGTGTTGCCACTCACCGTGGGCAATTTGCTTCAACTCTATGAGCCTCTGTTACTTCCTGGAAAAAAACGGTAGCTTCCTTGTGTAGTTGTGAGAGAGAACCTGTAAACGGGCTGATGTGGAGAGCTCAACATATGGTAGAGGATTAGTTATTTCCCCATCTTAGGTTTTTCTTCTGCCAAAGGAGGCCTTCTTTGCTTGCTTTGTTTATTCTCATTCCTCAGATCTTGGTTCAAATGTCACCTTTAGGAGGACTTCTTTAATCTTTTCCTGTTACTCGCACAACCATGTTGACTGTAATTATTTCTATTATGCACATGTTTATTATCTGTCTTCTCCATCAGACTCTGAAGATGTGTGATGTCAGGGCCTTTCTCCTGCTTTCTGCAGCTCACCCGGTGCCTAGCACGTAGTCCACGTGCAGTATATATTTATGAAATGATTCGT
Organism: Ictidomys tridecemlineatus; assembly: GCF_052094955.1. Taxonomy (NCBI): domain Eukaryota; kingdom Metazoa; phylum Chordata; class Mammalia; order Rodentia; family Sciuridae; genus Ictidomys; species Ictidomys tridecemlineatus. Next base: position 45,189,049 of record NC_135492.1, on the reverse strand, counting down.
AATTGTCACCACTATGACAGAAGACTAAAACGGGACTGAAATGAGTTTTCTACTACTGGAATGTTCAAACATAGCATACTCCACTGTATACAGCTTTGAGAAATTCCCAAGTGGCAGATTCTGTTCTCCTGGCTACAAGAATAACCTGATGCTCAGGCATTGGGCATCCAATGGCCAGGGCCTTTTGCATGTGGAAGAATTCTGAAATTCTATTCCCATACCCTGTCTCCGGTTTATCCTTTTCCTTTCCTCACCCATCTGCTAGCTTTCCTATTACAAATGACTAACACTTGTCCAGCTCTTCCCAAGGGCAAGCCACAACCCAGCCTTCCACGTGTGCTCTCTTCTGATTCCTCACAATCATCCTTTGAGATTGAATCGTATTTCCTTTTTCAGGGCTGCAATCATGGATCTTGGGGAGGATAGGAATGGGGAGGGAGAGAGGGTGAAGCACCCAGGAGAATTGGCAATTTTGGAGTTGGAAGCTAGGAGAGGAGTTGAGTGGTAGAGCTGAGGTGTTCCCATAGATTGGCAGTTAGAATACAACTTGTTAAAACCAGTCAAATAAGCAGAAGTCCAAGAAGGTCAAATGACTGTAAAAGATAGTGCCTTGTCCCAGGGGCCAGAATCAAGACATACTGAGGCAACTTCTCTAAGCCCATTCATCATTGAGATCTTGATGGCTTTCTGCTGGGGTCAGCATGGTATGTCCCATGGTTTGCAGGTGAGAAGGACGTGAGGGATGCCCATTAGGGAGGAGACAGGCTGAGCATACAAACAGAGGCTGCCAGGGAGCAGGATCCCCTGCCAGGGGAGGATGCAGCAGTAAGGGCATCTGCAGATATAGACCACATTTTCAGATTCACCTTCACCATTTGAAAATGGGACAGAAACCTCTCAAATGTCAAGAGACAGGTTTTTTGCCAAGGCAACAGAATGCTCAGGAATACAAGCAAGGATTTCTTTACAGAAAGGTGCTAAATTCTAGAGTCGGGTTTAATTATACCTGAGGTATTTCTGACTTGGCGTGTGGGTGGGAGGCGCTGCCTCTTTCTCTATTGCTGTTATTATCTCTTGGTTAATTTTTCCCACCATGGGGCACCTTAGTCAACTTTCCAAACTCTCCGCTCCCTCCAGGAGGCCATTTCTGGTGAAGCACTGAGCCGCCGCCAACAAAAGTTGCCCGCCCCCAGCCTCCAACTATTAGCAATCAAATTCCTGGTCACGGCTAATCATCAGGTTTAATCATACGTGAATGTGAATCATTAGCCAGGATGATGTGGGGACCAGCTTCAGATATTCTCCAGGTTGAATCTGCAGAACACAGATATGTTCGTTTGAGAAAAACGTCTATTGAAAACATTCTTTGTATTGAAATGTGGGATTTGAAGAATGTTGGGAGAATTGTTTGCTCTTCAGGCTGCCTAATGGGACCCTCTGGATGGATTTGCTCTCCTTTCCAAATGCTAGTATTTCTTTAGTGTTGGATTTGATATGCCCAATCTTTCAACTTCTCTGGCTTTTCTCCATTTGTTTTGCCAGTTTCTTCTGAATATTTTATGAGCAAGTGTTTACCAATGCCTCTGGAAGCCATCAGGCGCTCCACAAAGGCTGTTGCTTTCTCTGGGTTCTGTTCATCCAGCAGGGCTGAACTCTTCAGAGCAGATACAGGCCGTTTTCTCTGCACTGCCCTTCCATCTCATTCAGAGGCAAGTCCCATGGCCTTACAGTAGCAATGAAGCCCTGTGTGATCTGGCCTCTGAGTATCTCCTGTTCCGTCTATGTCTCTTGCTGACTCCACTCCTTTATATTGTCCTCTCTGCTATTTGTGTTAGTTTTCTGGTGCTGCATAATAAATTATTACAAATGGAGTATCTCAGAAAAATGTCCATTTATTACTGTCTATTTGACAGGTTGGAAATATGGGTGGGTGAACCATGTTCTCTGATGAGAGTCTCACAAGGCTAAAACTAAAGAGAACTCCATTGCTGAATTCATTCAGTAATTGGTAGAATTCAGTTTCCTATGGTTGTAGGACCAAAGTGCTCCCTTTTGTTTCAAGTGAGGGCCGTTCTCAGTCCCTAGAGGACACCTCCATTCCTTATCTTGCCGTCGCTTTCCATCTTTAAGCCAGCAGAGGTATACCAGATCCTTCTTATACTATGAACATCTCTTCCCCTTCTGCTTCAGCCAGAAAAAAATGTTTTGCTTTCAAAAGATTCATGTGATTAGGCTAGGTTCCTCTGGTTACTCCTACCTGAAGTTTACCTGATAAGTAATCTTTTACATATGCAATATTTCTTTATCCTATGTAATCATGGGAGTCACACCAGGAGCTGGAGCTCACAGGACCCCTCTTAGAATTCTGCCTCCCACACTGTGCTCCCAACATGCTGTCATCAGCCCCACCTCAGGACCTTCACACGTGCTGTTCCCCATATAGTCACTTGTCTTAGTCTCTGCTGAAGGTCATCTCAGCTTCCTGAGTCCACCACTTATAAAGAAGAACCCTGTACTCTCTCCTTATTCTGCTTTTCTTTTGATACAACAACTGACGCAGCTAAAAAATTATGTATTTGCATTTAAAAAAATTATCTTTCCTTGCTGGAGTAGCCTCCTAAATATGGATGCTTCAGCTGCCCTACCCATGTCTGTATCCTCAGCAACTGAAACGACTTCTGGCATACAGCAGGTGCTCTACACATAGAAAGAAAGTAGTGCCTGAGTGAATCCTTAGCTGCTCAACCCCTCTCCTGTTCTCCCTTCTCTCTCTCACTAAGATGTCAGTGGATTTTAGAATTCTCATAAAATCATAATTCCAAATGCTTTTTCCTTCACCAAATAGGTGCATGGTCAGGGGAAGCAACCAGAATCCTCTCTTAAGGAGATCGATGTGTCTCTTTACTGGTCTTTCTTATATCTTAGACATTGGCGTCCTCGCCTTGTGTGGACCTGATGCCCCAGTTAAGGATGTTTGGTTGTAGCTTCAGATTTGATGAGGGATTCTCTTAAACAAGCACATCCTCCCGCTCCTTTTCAAGAATGATCCCCCTCTTTAAGGTCCAGTGTGGGTCCCATAGAGTTCTTTGTTGAGTATGGTTCCTGGGAAGATGGCTGTAGACTGAACCATGTTCCATTCCCATTCACATGCTGAAGCCCTAACCCCCAGAATGACTGTATGGAGAGACTGGGTCGTTGGAAGTAATTCAGGTTAGATGAAGTCATCAGGGTGCATTCTGACCTCACCAAACTCATAAGAGACATCAGAAGGCACCACACTCCCCGTGTGGAAAGGCCACGTGACCACCATGAGATGGCAGCTGCCTGTAATCCAAGGAGAAACCCCTTACCAGGGGCTGGCCCTGCTGGCACCTTGATCCTGGGTTCCCCAAACAGAAAAAAATAGATATCTACTTTGTAAGCCACCCAGTCTGTGGTGTTTTGTTTTGGAAGCCCTAGTAGACTAAGGCAGAACTGTATTAATGTGTTAGTGCTGCCACCTCTTGAAAAGACCCCAGTCCTATTGGATTAGGAATCCATCTTTAGGACGTTCTTTAATGTGAATTAACTTTTTTTTAAAAAATTTTTTTTAGCTGTAGTTGGAAACAATACCTTTATTTTATTTATTTATTTTTATGTGGTGCTGAGGATAGAATCCAGAGCCTCTCATGTGCTAGGTGAGTGCTCTTCCGCTGAGCCACAACCCAGGTTGGTGAATTAATTTTTAAAATGCCCTATCTGTAGATACAGTCAAACCCGTGCTAGAGCTTGACTTTTGCATTTGGGAGCACACGGTTCTGTTTCTACCAGGGATCTTTCCTTTTTGAACTAATGGTACATCTGAACCATAGATGTTTGAGGCCCCAACACCGAGTTAGGTACACTGCGCTGTGTTTCTTGGTTCATGTGGTCATTTAAAAACATTTGTACTTAATTTAAAGGAAATTTCAGTTAAAAAAAAAAAGCAAACAACCTGCAGTTCTCATTTCTCTTACACATGGAAACTCTGTCAGTGCTGCATTCTCAGGCCCATGTGGTGTCATTTGGAACTGGAGGCAGCTGTCTGTTACCTCAGTTTGCCACAGTTTGCCACAGTCTGCACCTCTCCCCATTGTTTTCCTCCAAATGAGTTCTGAGTGTTGGTTGCTATTTATCTTTATCTCTCTCCTGGTTTTTTTTTAAGTAAAGAAATATTTCTGTGTATTCTTATTTTATCAAAAGTTGGAAAATGGTTTGTTTTCACCAAGATGATGCTGAAAGCAAAGAAGGAAGCTCGTGGAGCTCCCAGAGCTGAGCTACAGCAAGGGCTTTGAAGGCCAAGAAAATAGCTTGAAGGGCACAAGAAGAAGACCTTCAGGCCACCTACCCCTTGGCGGCCTAAGCCAACATGGCTCCAGAAGAAGTCCACATAGCCTCCAAAAAGCACCCCAGGCCAGGAGGAAAAAAGCTGGGCCACTAGGCCATCATCAGGATCCCCCTGACCACTGGGTCAGCCATGAAGAAGGTGGTAGGCAATAGCATGCTGTGTTCATGGTGGACGTCACAGCCAACAAGCACCAGGTCAAGGCTGTGAAGTTGCTCTGTGACATGCAGGCCAAGGTCAGCACCCCAGTGAGGCTTGACTGAGAGAAGGTGGTGTACATTTGACTGCTTCTGTGTGTGATGCTTTGGGTGTAGGCAACAAAATTGGAATCATTTGAACTGAGTCTGACTGGCTGATTCTAATTCTAAATATACATTTTTTTAATGCTATTAAAAATACAGTTGGAGATTCAGCTATAGAACAGGTAATTTCAGGCTGCCATTCGCCTGCGTCTCGCAGACAAATTACTCAGGCTCAGTGCTAAAGAACCAGCGGAAACTGCTTCTTGGAGCCTGCTCCTATCAGAACATACACCGAGCCTGGAGCGGCCGAATTCTGGCTCCTGGAACTGCTCTGGCCCAGGGCTAAAGAACCCTCGGAAACTGCTTCTCCGTCCAGGTCCTGCTGAATACTGTGGAGGTAAATACCAACCGGGCCTTCATAGGCAGTGGCAACAGGATTGAGACCGGGCTTGTGAGGGCCGGTCAGGAGACACCCGTTGCTTTGGTCACCCAGCAAAGGGAACGAAATGCTGCCATTTGCATGGGATACCAACATGGCAGAGATCTGATGTCATCAGAAAGTGGCAGAGGAGATAACTTCATCGATACCAGTGGAGACAGAAACAGTTGGTCTCCTGGTAAAGAAAGTGAGTCACATACACTCAAGTCTCTCTCACTTAGTCATCAAGCCAGAGGGGCAGAGCAGAGCCGCCGCCTGCGCCTGGAACAGGCCCAGCGACCCGCCGGTGTGGCAGTCACGTCACCCCATTTGGAGTAGGGGCCGAGCAGAGCCGCCGCCCACATCCAGGACAGGTCCAATGACCCACTGGTGTGGTAGTCATGTCACTCCAATTGGAGTAGGGGCAGAGCAGAGCCGCCGTCCTATCCCGCAAGGTAGGCAGACCTGCGCCGACTGGTGGAACAGGCCCAGCAGCCTGCTGGCATGGTAGACACGTCACCCCAATTGGAGTAGGGGCAGAGCAGAGCCTTCGCCGGCGCCCGGAACAGGCCCAGCGGTCCGACGGCGTGGTAGTCATGACACCCCAATTGGAGTAGGGGCAGAGCAGAGCTGCTGCCCGTGCCCAGAACAGGCCCAGCGACCCACCGGCGTGGAAGTCACATCACCCCAATTGGAATAGGGGCAGAGCAGAGCCGCCTCCAGTGCCTGGAACAGGCCCAGAGACACGCCGGCGTGGAAGTCACATCACCCCAATTGGAGTAAGGGCAGAGCAGAGCCTCCGCCCGTGCCTGCAAGGTAAGCAGACCTGCAACCGACCGGCAGAACAGACCCAGCGGCCTGTCAGTGTGGTAGACAGATCACCCCAATTGGAGGAGGAGCACAGCCACCGCCTGCCCCTGCAAGGGAGACTTTTCAACTATACAAGAGCAATATAAATATATAGGGGAAAAATTTCAAAAACATAACAGTTTCACCAAGCAGAAAGAAACGCGAGCAGTATGAAAAGACAAGGAAAGAAAGGACCACAAGCAATGCAGGTCAACTCAACTTTAGAAGAGGTAATAGCTGCAGAAGATGGAATGTCAGATAAAGAATTCAGGATATACATGCTTCAGATGATCTGGAGTCTCAAGGAAGACATTAGACAGCAAAATCAGACAATGAAAGATCACTTCGACAATGAATTACATAAACAAATCCAAGAAGCAAAAGATCAACTATACAGGGAGATAGAAGTTATAAAAAACAAACAGAAATCCTAGAAATGCAGGGAGCAATAAACCAACTTAAAAACTCAATTGAGAATACTACCAGCAGAGTAGAACACTTAGAACATCAGACAATGAAGACAAAGTATTTCAACTTGAAAAGAACATAGACAGCTCAGCAAGACTGTTAAGAAACCATGAACAGAACAGCCAAGAAATATGAGATAACATAAAGAGACCAAACTTAAGAGTCATTGGGATACAGGAAGGTATAGAGGTCCAAACCAAAGGAATGAGCAATCTATTCAATGAAATAATACGAGAAAACTTCCCAGACTTGAAGAATGAGACAGAATCCCAAATCCTAGAAGCCTACAGGACACTGAATGTGCAAAATCATAAGAGATCCACACCTAGACACATTATAATGAAGATGCCCAACATACAGAATAAGGAGAGAATTTTAAAAGCTACAAGAGAAAGGAACCAGATTACATTTAGGGGTAAACCAATCAGGATAACAGCTGATCTTTCAACACAGACTCTGAAAGCTAGAAGATCCTGGAATAACATATTTCAAACACTGAAAGAAAATGTGTTCCAACCAAGAATCGTGTATCCAGCGAAATTAAGCTTCAGGATGGAAGATGAAATTAAAACTTCCATGATAAACAAAAGTTAAAAGAATTTGCAGCTAGAAAATCATCTCTTCAGAACATCCTTGGCAAAATATTACAGGAAGAGGAAATGGAAAATAACAATGAAAACCAACAGTGGGAGGTAGGATAGTAAAGGGGGGAAAATAATCAAAGAGGAAAACAAACTATGTTTAGTAACATAAATAAACAAATATGGCTGGAAGAACAACCCATATCTCAATAATAACCCTAAATGTTAATGGCTTAAACTCACCAATTAAGAGACACAGGCTAGTAGAATGGATTACAAAACAAGACCCAACAATATGCTGCCTACAGGAGACGCATTTGATAGGAAAAGACATACATAGACTGAAGGTGAAAGGTTAGGAAAAATCATATCCCTCATATGGACTTCAGAAACAAGCAGGAGTGTCCATACTCATATCAAATAAAATAGATTTCAAGCCAAAATTAATCAAAAGGGATAAAGAGGGACACTACATACTGCTCAAGGGAACCATACACCAACAAGACATAACAATCATAAATATATATGCCCCAAACAATGGTGCAGCTATGTTCATCAAGCAAACTCTTCTCAAGTTCAAGAGTCTAATAGACCACCATACAATATTCATGGGAGACTTCAACACACCTCTCTCACCACTGGACAGATCTTCCAAACAAAAGTTGAATAAGGAAACTATAGAACTCAATAACACAATTAATAACCTAGTTTTAATTGACATATATAGAATATACCACCCAACATCAAGCAGTTACACTTTTTTTCTCAGCAGCACATGGATACTTCTAAAAAATAGATCACATATTATGTCACAGGGCAATTCTTAGACAATATAAAGGAGTAGAGATAATACCATGCATCTTATCTGATCATAATGGAATGAAACTGAAAATCAACAATAAAAGAAGGAAGGAAAAATCATGCATCACTTGGAGAATAAACAATAGGTTACTGAATGATCAATGGGTTATAGAAGACATCAAGGAGGAAATTGAAAAATTCTTAGAGATAAATGAAAACACAAACACAATATATCGGAATCTATGGGACACATTGAAAGCAGTTCTAAGAGGAAAATTCATTGCTTGGAGTTATTCCTTAAAAAAAGAAAAAACCAACAAATAAATGATCTCATACTTCATCTTAAAATCCTAGAAAAAGAAGAGCAAAACAACAGCAAAAGAAGTAGAAGGCAAGAAATAATTAAAATCAGAGCTGAAATTAATGAAATTGAAACAAAAGAAACAATTGAAAAAATTGACAAAACTAAAAGTTGGTTCTTTGAAAAAATAAATAAAATCGACAGACCCTTAGCCATGCTAATGAAGAGAAGAAGAGAGAGAACTCAAATTACTAGCATATGGGATGAAAAAGGCAATATCACAACAGACACTTCATAAATAAAGAAGATAATCAGATATTATTTTGAATCCTTATACTCCAATAAAATAGAAGATAGTGAAGGCATCGAGAAATTTCTTAAGTCATATGATCTGCCCAGATTGATTCAGGAGGATATAGACAACCTAAACAGACCAATATCAATTGAGAAAATAGAAGAAACCATCAAAAGATTACCATCTAAGAAAAGCCCAGGACTGGATGGGTATACAGCAGAGTTTTACAAAACCTTTAAAGAGGAACTATTACCAATACTTTTCAAGCTATTTCAGGAAATAGAAAAAGAGGGAGAACTTCCAAATTCATTCTATGAGGCCAACGTCACCCGGATTCCTAAACCAGACAAAGACACTTCAAAGAAAGAAAACTACAGACCAATATCTCTAATGAACCTAGATGCAAAAATCCTCAATAAAATTCTGGCTAATTGGATTCAAAAACATATCAAAAAAATTGTGCACCATGATCAAGTAGGATTCATCCCTGGGATGCATGGCTAGTTCAATATACGGAAATCAATAAATGTTATTCACCACATCAATAGACTTAAAAATAAGAACCATATGATCATCTTGATAGATGCAGAAAAAGCATTCGACAAAGTACAGCATCCCTTTATGTTCAACACTCTAGAAAAACTAGGGATAACAGGAACATACCTCAACATTGTAAAAGCAATTTATGCTAAGCCTCAGGCTAGCATCATTCTGAATGGAGAAAAATTGAAGGCATTCCCTCTAAAATCTGGAACAAGACAGGGATGCCTTCTCCCACCACTTCTGTTCAACATAGTTCTCAAAACACTGGCCAGAGCAATTAGATGAAAGAAATTAAAGGCATAAAAATAGGAAAAGAAGAACTTAAATTATCACTATTTGTAGATGACATGATTCTATACCTAGCAGACCCAAAAGGGTCTACAAAGAAACTATTAGAGCTAATAAATGAATTCAGCAAAGAGGCAGGATATAAAATCAACACGCATAAATCAAAGGCATTCCTGTATATCAGCGACAAATCCTCTGAAATGGAAATGAGGACAACCATTCCATTCACAATTTCCTCAAAAAAAATAAAATACTTGGGAATCAACCTAACAAAAGAGGTGAAAGACTTATACAATGAAAACTACAGAACCATAAAGAGAGAAATAGAAGAAGATCTTAGAAGATGGAAAAATATACCCTGTTCATGGATAGGCAGAACTAACATCATCAAAATTGCAATATTACCAAAAGTTCTCTATAGGTTTAATGCAATGCCAATCAAAATCGCAATGGCATTTCTTGTAGAAATAGATAAAGCAATCATGAAATTCATATGGAAAAATAAAAGACCCAGAATAGCAAAAACAATGCTAAGCAGGAAGTGTGAATCATGTGGTATAGCGATACCAGACTTCAAACTATACTACAGAGCAATAGTAACAAAAACAGCATGGTACTGGTGCCAAAACAGGCGGGTGGACCAATGGTACAGAATAGAGGACACAGAAACCAATCCACAAAACTACAACTATCTTATATTTGATAAAGGGGCTAAAAGCATGCAATGGAGGAAGGATAGCATCTTCAACAAATGGTGCTGGGAAAACTGGAAATCCATATGCAACAAAATGAAACTGAATCCCTTCCTCTCGCCATGCACAAAAGTTAACTCAAAATGGATCAAGAAGCTTGATATCAAATCAGAGACACGGCATCTGATAGAAGAAAAAGTTGGCTATGACCTACATACTGTGGGATCGGGCTCCAAATTCCTCAATAGGACACCCATAGCACAAGAGTTAATAACTAGAATCAACAAATGGGACTTACTCAAACTAAAAAGTTTTTTTCTCAGCAAAAGAAACAATAAGAGAGGTAAATCGGGAGCCTACATCCTGGGAACAAATCTTTACTCCTCACACTTCAGATAGAGCCCTAATATCCAGAGTATACAAAGAACTCAAAAAATTAGACAATAAGATAACAAATAACCCAATCAACAAATGGGCCAAGGACCCGAACAGACACTTCTCAGAGGAGGACATACAATCAATCAACAAGTACATGAAAAAATGCTCACCATCTCTAGCAGTCAGAGAAATCAAATCAAAACCACCCTAAGATACCATCTCACTCCAGTAAGATTGGCAGCCATTATGAAGTCAAACAACAAGAAGTGCTGGCGAGGATGTGGGGAAAAGGGTACTCTTGTACATTGCTGGTGGGACTGCAAATTGGTTCGACCAATTTGGAAAGCAGTATGGAGATTCCTGGGAAAGCTGGGAATGGAACCAACATTTGATCCAGCTATTGCCCTTCTCGGACTATTCCCTGAAGACCTTAAAAGAGCGTACTACAGGGATACTGCCACATCGATGTTCACAGCAGCACAATTCACAATAGCTAGACTGTGGAACCAACCCAGATGCCCTTCAATAGATGAATGGATTAAAAAAATGTGGCATTTATACACAATGGAGTATTACTCTGCATTAAAAAATGACAATGGAGGGAAATGGATGGCATTAGAGCAGATTATGCTAAGTGAAGCTAGCCAATCCCTAAAAAACAAATGCCAAATGTCTTCTTTGATATAAGGAGAGTAACTAAGAACAGAGTAGGGATGAAGAGCATGAGAAGAAGATTAACATTAAACAGGGATGAGAGGTGGGTGGGAAAGGGAGAGAGAAGGGAAATTGCATGGAAATGGAAGGAGACTCTCAGGGTTATACAAAATTACATACAAGAGGAAGTGAGGGGAAAGGGAAAAATAATACAAGGGGGAGAAATGAATTACAGTAGAGGGGGTAGAGAGAGAAGAGGGGAGGGGAGAGGAGGGGAGGGGGGATAGTAGAGGAGAGGAAAGGCAGCAGAATACAACAGACAGGAGTATGCCAATATGTAAATCAATGGAAGTGTAACTGATGTGATTCTGCAATCGGTATATGGGGTAAAAATGGGAGTTCATAACCCACTTGAATCAAAGTGTGAAATATGATATATCAAGAACTATGTAATGTTTTGAACAACCAACAATAATAAAAAATATATATACATCAGGCAAAAGAATAAAAAAAATTGTCCACAAAAAAACCATTAATCATTGACATCCATAAAAGTATTCTTAGTATCCAATTAACATGAAACTAAGTAAACATCAAGAGAACATTAAGTCAATTTAGCATGATAGTGTTGACTCTTGAGCAGGAAAGAGGCCAAGGAAAAGGAGCCACAGCAGGCTGCTCAGGGATGGGTGGGTGCTGGGGAGTCGGCCAGGATAAGCAGGAGCCACCTCTATCCTCCTCCAGATTACTGCAGCAGGTGCTAGGCTGAACTGGAAGCCTTGGGTCTGCACCTGTAGTCAAAGCAAAGCAAGGAAGTTGTAGATGTTAGTGGAGAATATTTTCCTCCTAAACATGTCATTGATAGGGGCTGTCCTCAAATCTTCACTCTGTATTGGCTGATGTGCTCGTTCGAGACCCTCCTTTCAATGACCCTCTGGTCATTATGTAGCTCTATCAATAAACTTGGTCTTCATAAAAAAATAGAAATAAAAATACAGTTGGAAAATGAGTAATAGACCCACTCACCCTCCGTCATTAGTTTATATCTCCTGCTTGGCTTCTGTAGAGCTTTTGAGTTTTACAGTTTCTGTGTGATTTGCAGGGTCTACGAGACTAGAAATATGCCTGCCTTCCTCATTGCTGTGTGAATGGCATCACATTTTATAATGCAGGACTTCACTGTTGGCTTTGCATGAATATCCTTCTTCAGAATCTGCATATGTTGTCTCTTCAGTTAATTTCTTTAAATCTAGAGAACATATCTGTATTTGTTTTCTAGGGCTGATATAAAAAATTAACACAATCGGAGACTTAAAACATTGGAAATTGGAGACTTAAGACAATGGAAATTTATTGTTTCAGTTTTGTAGGGTATGAAATCAAAATTTTGGTGGGGTCACGTTCTCTGAATACTTTAGGGAAGTGTTATAGTTGGTTTTTTTTTTTTTTTAAGTGTTGAGAACCAGATTGCGGGACCCCATACATGCTTGGCAATTGCTCTACCACTGGACTACATCCCTAGCCCTGTTGTTTGGATCTTGAATGTCCTTCAAAGGCCCATGTATCAAAGGTTTAGTCCCCAGCTGGGCTCTATTGGGAAGCAGTGGAATCTTCCAGATGCAAGGCCTAGTGGAGGTCTTCAGTTACTAGGCATGTGCCTTTGAAGGGCATGCGCCAAGTAGCTTTGCTGTACCATGATCTCTGTCATGTGCTGCCTTGTCATAGCCCCCAAAACAATAGCTCCAACTAACCATGGACTGAAATTTCTGAAACTGTGAGCCAAAAGTAAACTTTCTATCTTTATAAGTTGATTATATGAGGTATTTTCTTACAGTAATGAAAAGCTGACTAACACAGGGAGTATGCTTCCTTCTTTTGTCCAGATTTTGTAATTCTTTAGCTTACAGCTTTCTTTGTCTTATTCTTGCCTCTATTTTCAGATAGGCTTTTATGGCCTTCTCCTGTTCTGTCTCTGTGTTCCCTTTCTGTCTTTTATAAATATACATTGGGTTAGGTCCCACCTCATTAATCAATGATGATCTCATCGTGAGATCACTAACTTAATCATATCTGCAGAGACCTTTTTTTTTCCCCAAATAAATATATTCATGGATTCCAGGTGAACATATTTTGGGGGACTCTAATAAATTCACTATAATATCACAATCTATTTTCTATTCCCTTATTTGAAAAACATCCATATTATGGTGTTTATATGATTCTGTGCTGAGGATAATATGGGGAGAGAAACAAATCAAGCAAATAGGATCCTTACTTCTAGGAGAGATAATAAGAAGTATAGGCAGGTACATATAATATAATGACATTGATGAGGAGCTCTCTCAGTGCATCCAAAACACTATAGGATCCCCAAGGAGAAAGATATGAAGGGTGTCAGGGATAGTGTGGAAGGAGGTGGGATTTGCTATTTCTTGAAAGAGGAGTTGAAGTTTGAAATATTGAGCAGAACATTTCTGGGAGGAAGAAATGTGTGAAAAGCCCAGAGGTGCACAGAATGCCACATAGAACAATGACATTCTATTGAAACATCCAACTATGTGTCCTCAGGAGTGCCTTTTATGTGCAGTAGGTGCTCAGCAAACATTTTGTTACCCGGAACACTCAATAACCCCCTGCCCATGGTGCCACGCTAGGGACTATACCAAATTGATATGTTTATTGAGTTTTCTGAAAAATTAAAATTCAAGATAGACAGGAAATGCAAACCACCATTGAGTCAGTGACATTGACATTATGCATTTGAAGGCAGTACTTGCTCTCAAAGTCTCAGAAGAGGCCTGCAGGTTGGCACTTTAGTCAGTACACAGCTCAGCTACAAGGCTCTCTGGTTTTCACTTTCTAAAATCTGATTGTGGGCTGCTAACCATGCACGGATCCATTTGTAGCCCACAGTTTCTTCATTGTTTCCAAATCTGATTGATGTCCCTGTCTTCACTTGCCCTCCTGGCGCCAAGGTACAATGCCACAAATTACACTCACCAGTGGGTTGCAGGTGGCAGAGGAAATTTTTTCCCTGACATCATGGAGCTCAAAGGAAATTTCCCAAGAAAACCACTGCATCACATCACAAAGGCAGTGCCACCTTGGAGCTGAGCAGAAGCAAGGGGAAGGTTATATTCCTTGGGCTTAGGAAGATAATGAGGTGCAGTGGGCAAGCTAGTCTTTTAACAGGAACCAAGGAGAATCCTAGGTGAAAAATAATATTTGCAGTAAATGCTCACTGCCTGTATTGAAAGTCATGATTTTTGACTGTCAGTGTATTTGTTAACATAATTTTAACTTGATTTAAATCTCAGATTAACGTGACTTTATTACCCATTAGCAGACGTTTCACAATATTGTTACTTCAATAAGAGTTTGAATCTAGTAACTTTTTGTTGAATACCAAAAATGAGCCTGTTTCACCATATTTGGTGATATCAGCTCAGCTCACGGGAATTTGCACAGAGCCTGGGAGCTTCCGGAAGGTCATCTAAATGCAGCTAGTAGCTGACATCCTTGTCCTACTCCACTCACCTGTCTACATGACCTGGCCTGGCCGTTGACCAGCATCTATGTGAACACCCATTTTTACCTGGGGAGGGGATCAATTATATAGAATAACATTTAAATTTATTTTTCTTTCATTTGATTATCAACAACATAAATTTGAAATATTTAATTCATTCTTTAAACAAAAAGAATTAATATATGCACATTAACCTCTCCATATAAAAGGGCATTTAAAGAAATTTTGTTTTTCTTTTCAGCATGGTTCATGTATTATTTCCTGAAGTATTCTTGCCTGTGATTAGGGTGTGTCTACTCGGTCTCCCTCCCTTCATTTTTTCCTCCTTCCTTCCCTCCATCTTCACAAACGGGATCCTACAGTTTAGATGGCCTTGTACTTTGCTCTTTTGATAAAACAATCTCTCCCAGACCCGGGACTCACTGGACCTCTGGAGTTAAGCAGAGCCTGATCCAGGGATAGTACAGTTTTCCAGTGGAGGTAACAGGCGAGATGCATGCAGACAGCCTGGGTAAAGTTAAACTGCTAAATGCCAGAATGGAGGTGTGTGTAAGATGCTCCCACATCCTGAGAAGGAGGTTGGAAAGGCTGCTCCAAGGAGGTGAGGTTAGACTTAGGGATGAACTCACAGTGTTTTTGAAGCTGAGATTTAGGTCACAATAGATGGGTTAACAATTTGGATGTGAGAAGTCCCCCAGAAGCTCATCTATGAGACAGTGCAAGAAGGTTTGGAGGTGACATGATCTGGTTATGACAGCCTTATCTCAATCAGTGAATGAATCCCTTGATACGGAATAACTGGGTGGTAACTGAAGGCAAGTGGGGTGTGGCCGTAGGAAGTGGGTCATTGGGAGCATGCCTTGGGGTGCATATTTGGTGAGCTGAACTTAGTCTCTCTCTGGTTGCTGGTCATCATGTGAGCTGCTTTCTTCCTCCACACTTTTCTACCATGATGTCCTGTCTCATCTCAAGCCCCAAGGAGTAGAGCTGGCCATTTATGGACGAAGACCTCTGAAACCATGAGCCTCCCAATAAACTTTTTAAAAAATTGTTCTTGTCTGTTCTTTTAGTCACAGCAGTGAAAATAACTGACTAAAACAAGATGTGACCAATTTATGGAGCAATACTTCCTCCAAACCCTATTTGAAAAATGAGCCGGAATAGGGGTGAACGTTATTTTCCTTCTAAGTCTTTCTCATGCCATGGTTTATCATGGAATTTTGGATGAAGTTTTTGGACCCTGGGAAACAGATTTTTCCTTCCCTGTTTCTGCAGCAAGGGCGCCACATGCCCAGGGTCAGGGCCGGGTAGTCCACTCCCAGTCTTTTCTCCACTTCTCTCTCCCCCAGTCAGAAACAAAATCCCTTCTCTGAAAAGAATGTGACATCAGTATTGTGCACCAGTGTGACCACGTGGAGGAGGGCTCTTGATATTTACTGGATGGACTCTAAGTCTCAGGGGCTAGTGATCCTGTAGAAAAAGATATGATAAAAAGGGAGGAGAAGAGGGAGAAGGAAAGAGTTGAAGCAGTCAAGAGAAGAGAGAAAGCAGGAAGGAAGGAAGGAAGAAAACTGTAAACAAAGGGCAAGGAAAGTTAAGAAGACACAAGAAAGGGAAAAGAACGGAACAAAGAAAAGAAGGAGCAAAGAGAAGGAAGGTGGAGCTTCTTGTTTTTTTTTTTTTTCCCTGCAGATAGACTTCAGTTAAGAAAAGCTGCTGAGTCCACAGGGGCTGCCCTTATTACCCTTTTTTGGGGGCCGGAGGGTTCCAGGGATTGAATTCAGGTGCACTCGTCCACTGAGCCTCCTCCCCAGCCCTATTTTGTATTTTATTTAGAGACAGGGTCTCACTGAGTTGCTTAGGGCCTTGCTAAGTTGCTGAGGCTGGCTTTGAATTTGAGAGCCTCCTGCCTCAGCCTCCCAAGCCACTGGGATTATAGGTGTGTGCCACTGTGCCTGGTTCCTCGTTACCTTTGTTTAATGAACAAAATATTATTTGTTGCTCGGTCTCCTCTGACATCAGTCAATAAGGTTGTTTCTCTTACCAAGGCTCTGCACAGTGATAAGGGGCAGATGGTAGAATAAGAGTGAAGTAGAAGGACAACTGTTGTTTTTGAGCTTTAATGAAGCAACAAACAAGAAAGACAGTTAATTTCTGCCTAGTGAGCCAGATGCAGTCCTTGGAGTCAAGCTGTGGGGCCACACTACTTTAATGAATGAGGCTCTCAGTGTTGCCTGACCATTTGCTTAGCAAAAAGTTACCAATTTGGGGGACCGGCTTATTTCACTTAGCATGATGTTCTCCAGTTCCATTCATTTACTGGCAAATGTCATAATTTTATTCTTCTTCACAGCTGAGTAATATTTCATCGTGTGTATATACCACATTTTCTTTATTCATTCATCTGTTGAAGCCAGTCCCCAAAGGCTGAATGTTTTCTCTCATATGTGGATGCTAACCCACAAGGGAGGGTGGGGAAGGGAAGAATAAAAGTCCATTGTATTGACAAAGGGAATGAAGGGAAGGGAGGAGGGAGGGGAATAGGAAGGATGGTAGACTTAACTGGACATAACTTTCATATCCTTGTATTTGAATACATGACCAGAATAACTCTGCATCATGTACAACCACAAGAATAGGACCCTAATTTGAAGGAGTTGTACTCTTTGTTTGTAAAATATGACAAAATACATTCTAATGTCATGTATATGTAAAAAGAACAAGTTAAAAAACAAAAGTCACCAATTTGATTCTAGGATAGTGGAAGGACTTGGCTCTGTAGTCATTTTATAGGACTCAATTTCTAAACTATGGATGCTAATAGGAAAGACCAGCTGCTTATTTATTTATTTTTATTGTTTCTTTTTAGTTCTGTGTAATGATAGGATTCATTTTGACATAAAAGCTTGGAATATAATTTGTTCTAAAGAAAGATCAGTGGAATAGGCAGCTATTTATTTTTAAAGAGAAATCCATTTGAGTGAAGCCAGTTTTATGGTGTTTGGATATGAACCGTCAGTATGTCATAATGTTACAGGATTTGTATGTTGTCTGGAGAGAACCTAATTTGAATAAGTTGTACTCTATGTATGTATGTACTTCATGCATGTATGTACTCCATGTATGTATAATATGATAGATTACGTTTTCCCAACAGTAGCCCATTGTGGAAGGATATCAATATTTACTGTAATTCTTTAATGCCATCAGTTATGCTGGGCATTAAAAGATACTTTTAAAATTGTCCTAATATATAAAACATACTGGGTAACTCTGGATGAACTGTTAAACATTTGTACCTTTTGGAAGAGTGAAGCCATGATAGCACACAGCCTGCCACCCCCCACCATGTAACAAAGCAGACATTGCTAATTGATTGCCGCACATGCCACATCACGTCCAGATAGGACCTCACAGTTCTCCATAGGGCAGTCCAGGAAGACCCTACTTGGGGATGGCAGAATGAAGTTGTCATGTCAGAGGAAACCCTTTGCTATTCCTAATGTAGAGCATAAAAAACCCTGTCTTTTTGTTTTCTCCTTGCTGTCTTCTTTCTTTCTTTTAACCTTATGGAAATGCTTAAGGATACTTTGTATTTCCAGCTGAATCACTCAATGGCTCATTGGTTGTTCCATCACTTTGAAAAGTGGGCCATTTTAGAAGTTCCTCTGGGAAATGCTGACAGAATTGCTAAGGCAAGACTTCATTTTTTTTTTTGTTGAGGTTTTTACACCATGGTAGACATCAGTAGGAGCCAACACCTGGAACAAATGGAAAACTATATATTTCAGCAGCGAAAACAAATGGTTTACACTGAGGGAGAGTTGGATTTCCTAAGGGGGAAAGTTTTCTCTGACTACAGGTGAACACCAAGTGACCCCGAAGGTTCATGTCCATCTGCTGGACTTCTCTCATCTCTACCTCTTGAAGTTGCTGGAAAAGGCAGGCAAATGACCACCCAGAACAAAATAATAAAATAGGAAGGAAGATGCAGGCTGTAGTTTTTAAACTTGAGAAGTGAAATGGTTTCATTAAAGATGCATTATTCATAGAATGAAAAAATGTAGCCCTCATCTTTGGTTGACACATGATTATTAGATTCCCCAGGATTACTTAAATTTGTTTTTGCAACTGACATAACACAAACGGCATCAGAACTTTTTGAACCAAGGAAGCAATTTCAGAATTCGATATTGCAGGAAAAGGAAACAAATAGGCCTTGTCTGTTAGTATACAATGGCCCTAAAAATACACAACTGCAATTTCATGGGTGACCTGTACTGTAATTTACTCCTGGTGGTTCACTTACTGAAACTTTAATTCTTGGGTCTCTGCATTGGCCCAAAATGATTTGTATGTGGAAACCATTACATAACCTCTTTCAGTAAAGCAAAGGAAGACAGAATGATGGGCCTAACTTCAATTTCTATGATGTAACTGAGAAGAGCCAAGGAGGGCTTGAATTCTTGCTGTGAAGCCTTGAGCAAATTTTCCAAATTCTCTGATCCTTTGTTTCTTTATCTGTAACTTGTGTAATAATACATGTCTTAGGTTTCTGAGAAGGAAAGATGTGTTAGTCCATGTGAAGTGCCTACCACAGGGTCTGACACATTGAAAGGACTCAACAAATTTTGTTATTAAAAAATTTATTATATCTTAGCTTTCCATGGCAGTGGTCTAGATGGCATTTAGAAAAAATAATCTTGGTGCTGGGTGTGGTGGCACCCCATTGACTCAGGGGACTGAGGAAGGAGAATCACAAGTTTCAGGCCAGCCTTAGCAACTTCGCAAGGCCCTAAGCAACTCAGTAAAACCCTGTCTCTAAATAAAAGTAGGATAGGGATGTGGCTCAGTGGTAAAGCACCCTGGGTTTAATGCTAGGTACCACCTCCAAACAAAAAAAAAAAAAAGAAAAAAATGATCTTAGGACTGTGGAATAGAATAGCCTGTGTTTAGATTTTAATTTTAAGTTTCTGTGTATAGCGCTGTTTTCATATCTCTTAGGGTAGATGGCATGGCCCAGCTCTTTGGCCCTTCTCCTCTCCACACCTTTTGTCATGTGAGTTAGAAGCTCCTTTCATTAAGAAAGGTCTTCATTTGCTTCCTCCTCGTTTTGGCATCCTCACATGACTCTCTTCTGTCTAGGAGATGTCAGAAGATGTGAGGCAAAGGAAAGCCTGAAAGCCCAGGAATGATTCTGCTAGGTCAGAGTCATGCACAGTGACATCCCCAAAAATTCTTCACAGTCCTGATGGAATTCCCTCCAAGTAGAGCTCCTGCTGGGGGGAGTCTTCAGGAGCTTTTCACAGCAGTGAGTCCCTTCTCCCAACTCACTGCTTTCCATGTCCTCAGCCTGCTCCAATGTTCAAAGCCAAGGACCTCATCAGGAGAATTGCCAGGTGAATAGATGCAGATGGTATTGTAAAGCAAACCCCAAACCCTAAACCTAAGACAGATACAGTTCTATTGGCCACAAAAATCACATGCATGTGATACTAAATCCTCCGGAAAACAATTTGTCTTATCAGAAGAAAAGTAAAATTTCAACATTCTGCAGTAAAAGAAGAAAAAAATTTATACATTTGCCATCACCATGAAAGCACCCAAGCTGATCTGATGGCAGATGAGAGACATGTGCAGATGAGTCAGTCTTTCCGGCAGGGAACACCTCACCCCGCAGCCGACTCCCAGAGAGGTGATCAGATCCAACTGAGGATGGCACTGCTTCTTGGCTGAGCACCCCAGATTCGTGAACGACAAGTGGTAATTACTACACACCGCTGAGGTTTGCATTTTGTTATGCAGGCTTATTAAAGCAATCAATAATGGTTAAAATTCTATTACAGCTTTAATTCTCTTGTGTTGCAATTATGGCTTATCTATCCAGCTGTCCAGATGTATTGGGAATTCCTTAAGAGTAGGGATGAAATCTTACTTTTCCCGGGGCCTAACATCATACCCAGTGGGTCATAAAGATTGACCACCTGAAATTTTGGCTTTATTTGTTGATTATTTATCTTTGCTTCACTGGGCATCGAACCCAGGGCTTCACACATACTCTGCTAGGGCTGGCTTTTGTAGGACTTTCTTCTACTCATTGGCTGTTCTTTTCCTATATTTGTACTATCTTTGAGGCATGCCTGCTGTCAAAGTTTCAGATGTCAAGATGAAATTATTTTTGTCAGACACAGACAAAATTAGAGCTGAGAAATCATGAAGGGAAAGGGCCCCTGCCTGCCTGTCTGAGATACGTGCTGTCTCAAAGACTTTCTGGAGGCCCATAAGAAATGCCTTCTGCTTCTACACATACCCCTGCTTTGCACACCTCTCAAGTACACAGATCTCTTCAATTTATAATTTATGTGCCCATGCACGAGTACATGAAATGCATGGATTTCTTAAATTTATAATTCTCGAAGACTGCAGCAGTTCAGACAAGAAGCTCTTGATAGAACACCTGCCTAGCAATGGTGCCTCTCTCCTTATAAGCTGAGACCAGCTTCTGCCTCAGAGCTCCGAGACTCAGGAATTTTGTATCCAAGCCGGCTTATCCAAATCTCTCCCTTTTTGCCTTTAAAAATCTCCTCTTGCCTCAATCTCTTTGAATATGCCGGAGCTTGACTATGCACACCTATTTCCACTGCAGTGCTCTGCTCTTCCTAAACAAATACCTTTATTCATTGGCGACTCTCTGGTTGTTGTTTAGGCTGACAATGCCATATGCCAGGCACTGTGCTGGGTGGTAGGAGTACAAACATGACCCAAACAGACATTCGAGAATTCCACAATTAGGAAACAGGACAGGCTGTGTGGTGCATGCTCATAATTCCCCAACCCAGGAGACTGAGGCAGGAGGATCGCAAGTTCAAAGCCAACCTCAGCAACTTAGTGAGACCCCATCTAAAAATAAAAAAATAAAAAGGGGTGGGGAAGTGGTTCAGTGATTAAGTGCCCCTGAGTTCAATCCCTGTTATGGTTTGGATGTGAGGTGTCCCCTTGCCTGAAAGGTCACATGAGACAATGCAAGGTTAGGAGGAGAAATAATTGGGTTACAGCCTTAGCCTAACCAGTGAGTTAATCCCTGATGGGATTGGCTAAATTGGTAGGGTGTCTCTGGAGAAGGTGGGAATTAGGGCGTGGCTGTGGTGTATATATTTGTATCTGGAGAATAGAGATTCTCCCTCTGCTTCCTACTCACCATGATGTGAGCTGCTTCCCTTTGCCACCCTCTCCCACCTTGATGTTCCTCACCTCAAGCCCTGAGGAGGGGAGCCAGCCTTCTACAGACTAATACCTCTGAAACTCTGAAAGTAAACTTTTCCTCTTCTATAGTTGTTCTGGTCAGATCCATTAGTCACAGCTGCGGAAAAAGCTGACTAAAATAATCCCCAATACAAAAAAAAATTTGCAAGCAGTCTAGCAGATGACTAAAGTACTCACTTGCTAGGTCCCTGCTGTGTGTCCGGCCTGGGGCTGTGAGGACACTTGAAGTGAGAAGAATGATGGGGGAAGTGATGGCAGGATAGGTGTAGTAGAAGGTAAGCAAAAGCTGATTTTTTTTTTAAAGGAGGGTACTGAGAGGAATTTTCAAAATATACTTGAAGGTAGCTTTGGATGACAGACCAAGGGTTTGGATTAGGATTGAAAGCTGGAATGTGGACACAGCCCAGGTATGTCATGTCGATGAAGGAAGAAGACCAAGTGGGATGAGAACCAGGCAGGGAGGACTCTATCCATCTGGAGAGCACATGCCCATCTGCAGCCTTGTCCAGTGTAGCTCACTGTGTCCTAAACCTTAATGTACATGTGGCTGAGAGGGGCCTCTTGTCTTAGGACTTTTTGTCTTTAGCAAGGCCTAACATTCTGCATTTCTTACCATCTCTGGGGTGGTCTAGGGCTGCTGGTTTCCTGGTTCACACTTTGAGAGGTAATATAATTGATGTTACCATTGCAAGAACATGGGTTCAGTTTTGCCAGCTTATCAGACTTTTAAAGAAGACCCATATATCTCGCTTTTATGTAAAATACTTCTATTTTTAATGGTGGTCACAAATGTTTGCAAAAAATACGTGTCGGGATGCCCCTCTTTGACTGCTTCATGGAATCATGGACACGAGCTGTTTGGATTTTAGCACTTGGATGTGATATTTACTGATTTCACCCTGCTTTTGATTTTGTATTTCAGGGGCTTTGCCCTTGGAATTGTATGTTTTATACTCCTCTAAGTAGATTTTAAGGTTTTTTGGGACACCGATGGGACTTTCTTGGTATTTTTCCATCTGCTAGAATGTGTGGCAGAATGTTTCATACCCAGTGGGAGGTCCATAGATAGTAAGAAACTTACTAATGGAGATGAATGGTGTATTTCATAAAGCTGGGTTGGATTTCCATATATTATCAGTAGGAGTTTTATTTTGGAGCAGGCAACCAGAAAGAGTCTCTTAATTTTATTAATCACCCTCATTTGAAAGAAAACATTAGCTTCAGGAAGTCTTGGTCTGCATGGAAAAAAGTTTACTATTCTTAGGTGGTTATATGGGAATGGTACCACTTTATGTAAGCAGACAAGCAGTTAACAATGGCAACAGAAAGTCAAAAGTCAGAAAAAGGACAGCATGCTTGATGATTCATGGGCCACTTGTGAAAGGGCAACTTTTCTCTTAAACCCTGATGGCATTGAAGATGACCTAAGGGACCCGAATTCTTGGAGGTGGGTGAACATCCCTTCAGGATGCTGAGTGTCTTTGGAGTGTCAACCTTGAGCAGATGCCATTAGAATTTTGCCGTCCCTGAGCGATTTTCCTCTGAAAACTCTCAACCTTTGCTTGTCCACTGCACCCCTTTATGTATATGTGGCATTTAAGAGCTTACTCACAGCCTCATTAGCTGAATTGACCCTCATCATGGTTCTGGTAGTTCAGCATGGAACATGTCAACAAAAATTATCTAACTTGAAAAAAGGCAAAATAAATGATGGTTTTCTTTCTCCTTTATACAAAATATTTTGGAGCAGATCTTCCAGGATTTATCCAACTTTATAGGGATACAGGGTATTAATTAACTGGTCCAGGGGTGAGAAAACTGTGTTGGTAAAGCATCAGATGGTAAATATTTTAGGCTGTGCAAGATATATTATATATATTGAATATTTTTTTCCTTTTTTACATCTCTCTAAAAATGTTAAAGCTATTCTTTGTGGACTGTACAAAAATAGATTATGGGATAGATTTGACCCATGGGCAGTAGTTAGTCTCTGTTGTCTCCCAGCCAATGTGCTTTATTACTCTGTAGGATAGAACTAAACTTGTAAAAACTAATAGCATTGCAAATGATTCTTGTCTGAAAGGAATGTAAATAATTCCTCTCTATAAGGACGTAAGTAAATTTTGTTCAGTAGAGTTGCATTTGATTTCTAACAGTATAAAAAGATAACCCCAGATATTATAGTTTGTTGTTTTGTAGGAAATTAGACAGTTTTGTGTTTATTAGAGAATTTATGTTGGCATTCCTTAACTCTATTCTTCATATTCTCCTTTGAAACAGTCACAAAACTTATTGGAAGGATTCAGCTTTTTTTTTTTTTTTAATGAGAGCCTTATAGTTATACATAGTAGTTGGGTTCATTTTGACAAAAATGATACATGCAGTGGATAAAAAATTGTGGTATATTTACTGAATGAATAAAGAAAATGTGGTATATATACTCAATGGAAAATTACTTAGCTTTAAAGAAGAGTAAACTTATGGCATTTGTCAGTAAATGGTTGTAGTTGGAGAATATCATACTAAGCAAGATAAGCCAATCCCATAAAACTAAAGGCCAAATGTTTTCTCTAATATGTAGATGTTAATTCACAATAAGACAGTGGGGGCGGGGCACTAGGGAAGAATAGCATAGTCTTAGATAGGTAGAGGGGGGTAAAGGGAGGGAAGAGGAGGGGATGTGGGGATAGGAAAGATAATAGAATAAAACAGATATTATTATTGTATGTATATATGTGATTACATGACCAGTATACTCAGAAAAATGATAAATTATATCCCATCTATGTATGATATATCAAAGTGCATAAATGCATTCTACTATCATGTATAACTAATTAAAACAAATAAAAAATTAAAAAAATCATACATGCAAGGAATTTAATTTTAATGCCCACTCTCCTAAGTTTTCTTCCCTATTTTCCCCCTATTCTCCTTCCTCTGCTCTACTCATCTTCCTTTCATGCCTTTATTTTTGATTGGTGCTCTCTACATGTACATAAAAGTGAAATTCCCTTTGGTGACATTTGTACATGCATATAACACGATTTTACCCAAGAACTAAGATCAGCATAGTATAGCAGTCCATTTGCTTCAATGTCTACAGCAGCACAATTCACAATAGCCAAGCTATGGAACCAGTTCAAATGCCATCAACAAGATGAATGGATTAAGAAGATGTGGTATATTATATACAATGGAATATTACTTAGCATTAAGGAAGAATGAAATTATGTCATTTGCTGGTAAATGGATGGAACTGGAGAACAGCATGCTAAGTGAAATAAGCCAGACTCAAAGTCAAGAGTTGAATGTTTTCTCTCATATGTGGAACCTAGAACAAAATAATGCAAAGAAGGAAGGGAAAATTGGATATTGCAAAGATATAGGGAAGACCAGTGGGTAGGAAGGTAGGAAATGAGACAGGGTGGGGAGGAGAGATGGGAAAGGGGAGGAAACATGGAATGGTTTAACACGATCATGTTATATGCAGTGATTCAGATTTCTTGCGGCGGTTGGACTGAGGGTCTCCTTTCCTTGCTGGCTGTTTGTTATTGGCTCTTCTCATTCCCTTGCTACAGCATTGCAGTCTACTTCACTAAAGCTTCTCAGCTGAGAAGGTCATAGTGTGTTAGCAAGATCAAAGTTATAATATTATATAACATATCCATGGAAGTGACATCATGTCATCTTTGCTTCATTCTCTTGGTTGGAAGCAAGTCACAGGCCTGTCTACACTCAGGGGAGCATGTGACACAGGTGTGAACACCAGGAGATGGGGATAATTAAGGCTGTTTTAGAGTCTGTGCACCACATGTGATTTGTTGTTCCAGAGCTGTAGTAGAGTGGGGTTGGCTCTGTTTCCTGCTGAAGCTTATAGGTTTTGATCTTGGAGGATGCAAGCATGTTCTCCTAATGGTGTAGAGGTGTTCTCCTAATGGTGTAGAGATGTGGAAGAGCAAGCTGAGCTATACTTGTGCATTTTCAATCTCTGATTGCATCAAATTTTCTAATATACTATTGTCCCAAGCAAGGCTCATGGGTAAGTCCTAAGTCAAAGGACAGAGAAATGCACCTCCTGCTTTAGTGGAAGGTATACAAAACATGCATATATCTTCAATAATTAAATCTGCAGAAGTGTGAAAACATAAAGAGGCAGTATTGTAGTCGATTCTTCATTTCTGTAGGTTCTGCATCTGCAGATCCTATTAACTTTGGATCAGAATTATTTGAAAAAAATTACATCTGTACTGAACATGTAAACACATTTTTATTATTCCCTTAACAATAAAATATGACTACTTACATAATGTTAGATATTATAAATTCTGAAATGATTTAAAGTACACAGGAGGTTGTGTTTAGGTTATATGCAAATACAAATACTGTATCATTTAGATAAGGGAATTAAGCATCCTTAGGTTTTGGTACCCACAGGGTTTGTTTTAATCAGCCTTTTCACTGCTGTGACCAAAACACCTGACAAAAACAATTTTAGAGAAGGAAACATTTATTTATCTTTCATGGTTTCAGAGGTTCAGTCCATGGTTGGCTGACTCCATTGCTCTGGGCCTGAGGTGAGGCAGAACGTTATTTCAGAAAGGTGTGGAAGAGAAAAGCAGCTCAGGATTTGGCAACCAGGAAGGAGGGAAAGGGAGAGAGAGAAAGAAAGAGAGGGATATTCCACTTGGTAGGAACAAAATATATACCTCAAAGGCAAGCCTCAATGACCTACCTTCTGCAGCCACCACCCTACGTGCCTTCAGTTACCACCAGTTAATCCACATTGGGGATTAATGCACTGATTATGTTAAGGCTCTCATAACCCAATCATTTCACTCTGAACTTTCTTACATGAGCTTGTGGGTGGCAGCTCATATCTAAACCTTAACATTCTACTCCTGGTCCCCCAAAGCTCATGCCCATCTCAAAATGAAAAATATATTTAGTTCATTTCTAAGAGTTCCCATAGTCTTATGAGTTCCAGGATTGCCCAAAAGTTCAAGTTCAAAGTCTCCTCTGAGACTCAGGGAAAACTCTCAGTGTGAACCCCTGTAAAACTCAAAAGCAAGTATCAAGTATATAAAGGAACAGAGAAAACATGTCCATCCAAAAAGGGAAAAATTGGGGTAGAGGAAAGAAGTGATGGGACTAAAGCAAGACTGAAACCAGCTGGGCAAACAAGTCCTGTAGCTCCTCATCCTGCTTCTGGAGCACATGATGTTTTCTTCAAAGGGCTAGTAGCTCTGCTCTTGTGGCCTTGCTGGTTGCATTCCACATGGCCTCTCTATTGACATATCTCTGCTCAATTCCTGCAGCTTTCCTCAGCTGATGGTTCATGGCACTGGCATTTCCTAATCTTGGGGGTCTCCACTGCAGTTTCAACTTCCTTCTCATCTGTCCATGCATTGCCTTCTCAGGGGCTGCCCACAGGAACTCCAATCCTGTTGCACTTTGCCTGGCCTCCCAGGCCTTCCTTTGAAATCTCAGTAAAAATTTCCAAGACCTTCTAACTGCAGCATTCTGCATTCTACAGAATCAGCACCATGTGGATGACCCAAGGTCTGCCACTGTCTTGAGCAGTAGCCAATCCTCTAGGAACCTGGGTGGCTAAGAAGCATGGTGAAACAACTTTGTGTATCTTTGGGTGAAAATAGAGTGCCTCATGGTCTTTTCTCAAAAGAATTTTTACTTTTGCCCCCTTGAACTTGAGATGGGTGTGGTCTTGCCAATTTCTGAGATGCCCTCAAGCCATCCTTCCTATTGTTTCTGGGTAAAGTACTTACCAGTATCTCCATTGTGACTGTATTCTTTTTAATGATCATGTTACATTTGCAGATTTGTGGACAAACTTGAATTTTTTCAAAACTTTCTGCTTTGCTTTCTGATTCTAAATTTCACAACAAACTTGGCTAAAAGCTGCCAGCAATACCCATGCTACTGCCTGTCTTGCATACTGCTGCCTTGAAAGTTCTTCATCCAGATTAGTCTGTCACCTTGAAATTGAGCCTCACAAAAAGTTTCAGGACATGGGAAAAATGTAGACAACTTCTTAGCCAGACTGTAATACTAAGGGCCTTTAGGCCAGTTTCCAAGAGAGTCCTCTTTTTTTTTTTTTTTTGTGAAACCTCGTGAACCCAGTCTTTACTGTCCATGAACCTATTGGCATTCCGCTCTTCTGAACTCCTACCAGAATTGCCCATTAATATACACTTAAACATTCTAAAGCTTTTCTAGCTCACATTGCTACACTTTTCAAAATTCCTTCCACAAATTTCAAAAAACTCCAAAAGTTTTTGAACCACATGATCATGTTAGTCATAGCAGTGACCCCACTTGTCACTACCAATTTCTGTTTTAGTCAGCCTTTTCACTGATGTGATCAAAAGACCTGACAAGAATAACTTTAGAAGAGGAAAAGTTTGTTGCTCACAGTTTTAGGGGTCTTAGTCCATAGACAACCAACTCCATTGCTTTGGGCCAGAGATGAGGCAAAAAACATCAAGGTGGAAGTGTATGGCAGAAGAAAGCAAATCAGGACAAATCACCAGGAAGGGGAAGGGGGAAGAGAGACAGAGAGACACAGAGACAGAGACAGAGACAGAGACACACTCTCTCTTGACAGAGACAAAATACGTACTCCAAAGTCATGCCCCCAATGATTTATCTTTTCCAGCCATACCCTATCTTCTTTCAAATTCTTTCAATTAATCCCTATCAGGGGATTGATACACTTTCTTACATTGTCTCACACATGCACTTGGGGGACAGCTCATCTCTAAAACATAACAAGGTTTTTTTAACCAAACCTTTTGGATACTGAGGGCTGAGTGTATTTTGGGGGAAAGAGACTTGTGACTCAGTTCCTACGTTGCAAGTGAAATTGGTATGATTACATGTGTTTTTTTTTTGAGATGGAATTATTTATTTGAATGTCTATTTATTTGAGTATGTCCATGCTTTTCTTGGGAAATGGGGTTGGGTACTAGTGTACCACTTACCATGCTGGCATATACTACTAACTTAGGGATCAACACAATGTGGATGGAATCTGGTCCCTTTTTGCTTTTGTGGAGCTTGCAAGCTAAGCATTTTTGTGCTTTTAAATGGTTAGAAAACAATCAAAGAAATACTATTTGATGACACGTGAAAATTTTATGAAATTCAGATTTCTGTCTGTAAATAAGGTTTTATTTGGACTCAGCCATGCTCATGTATTTACATATTGTCTGTGACTGTTTTCACATCATAGCTGCTGTATTGAGGAGTTGTGATGGAGATTGTATGATCTGAAAAATTTCAAATATAGGGCACGTGTGTGTGTGTGTGTGTGTGTGTGTGTGTGTGTGTTGCAGTGGTGGGACTGAATCCAGGGCCTCATGCTAGCCAAGTGCTTTACCACTGAGCTACATCCCCAACCCAATATTGTGGTTCTGTACAGCAAAACAACTTTTTTGGTGCTGGGGTTGTGGCTCAGTGGTAGAGTCTTACCTTGCACGTGAGAAACCCTTGGTTCGATCTTCAGCACCACATAAAAATAAATAAACAAAATAAAGATATTGTGTCCATGTATAACTAAAAATATTTAAAAAAAAACCAACTTATTGACTCCTATACAGATAATTTTCTAAGAATTACTCTTATTTTAGAGATGCAGAAACAAAAGCCCAAATAACTATAGTTACTTCCTGATGTCATTCATTACGTTAGTTGCAAAAGTAATAAAAGAACATATATTCCCTATTTTGAAAGTTTTTCATCTGTAATATACTGTCATCTAACATTTTTTCTAATGTCCACTTAGAAAAAATGAGTTTTAAATGATATTGGCTAATGGGTCATACCTACCGTGTCGCCTACATTTATTGCTCCATTTTTTTCCCTTTAATATTGTGATCTTTTCTGAGCAATGTGGTGAATGCTCCTCACAAGGCTGGGAAACACATCAATTATGGGTTAATTAATGTTGATGTTTAAACTCAGAATGGACTGCTGTTAATCAAATGCATGTATTTGATGGGGTTTAATTAGATTCTGAAAGCCTCTTCTGATAAACTCCACTCCATGCTAATGAACCCTATGGATCCCCTTATTAAGCTCTAACTGTTTCTACCTTTCCCCTTTGCACTATTAAACCATGTTTAATTTGTTCACATGATTCCCAGAGTTGTAATAAGGGCCTTATTTTTACACCATGTAATCAGAGGTAGAAATATTCATTCTAATTCTGTACAATACCTGCATAATGCATGTCACAAAAGATGCTTAGCTAGATGGTTGTTAAGCATTAAAAGGAAAAAATATCATGTTGGCATCAATGGAGTGTGGGACTAGTGTAATGCTAAAAATGGTATATGCAAAAAGAGCAAACAAAGCTTTAAGCTAAAAGTATTTGCTTTAAAGTAGCAGAGGGACAGCAGTCATGAAGTTTAAGAGCACTTGTTCCTCTGCATCTTTTTATCAGTTGGTTAATAAATCTTTACAGGGTTTAATTTACATACAACAAGTTCATAGATTTGGAGTATACAGTTTGGATAATGTCTGAAAAGTGCTGTACCCAGGCAACCATGGTTCTAGTCATGACAGAGAATATTTCCAGTGCTGCAGAAGATTTGCTCATATCTCTTTCCAAACAGCTCCTCTGCTTGGGGGTAACCATTTTCTTATTTTTATCAACGGAGGTGAGTCTGTCCTGTTCTTGAACTCATATAGACAAAACAGTGCAGAATGCACTCCATTTCGTCTGTCTTCCTTGCCTCAACATGCTTAACATGCTTTGAGATTCATCCATGATCTTTTATTGTAGCTGGATTTTTTCTTTCTCAATAGTCTTCTGTTTTATGAATATACCACAATTTACTTGTCTATTTTTCTATTGATGGTTTTAAAATCCCCTCTGGGATTTTGGCTTTGGTGAATAAATTTGTTGTGAGCATTTTTTATAAGTCTTCTTGTGGGTGTATATATCTAGGATGAAATTGCTCGGTTACAGGATAGGTATATAATTAACATTATAAGAAATTGCCCAGTATAATTTCCCAGAGTAATCATATAACCATCTATCTTAAATGTTAACTGTTCAGTTGTGCCTGCAATGATATCTCATAGTGTTTTTTTAAAAATTTTTTTTAGTTGTCAGTGGACCTTTATTTTAATTATTTATATGTGGTGCTGAGAATGGAACCGTTCCAGTGCCTCACACATGCCAGGTAAGCACTTTACCACTAGAGCTACAACCCTAATCCTCATGATGCTTTTAATTTGCCTTTTTCTGGGAAGTAAGGATGTTGAACCATTTTTCATGTGCTTATTGGCCATTTGCACATCTTGTTTTGTAAATGTGTTTAATTCTCTTCCTTCTCCTCTTTTTTTTTTTTTACATTGGGCTATCGTTCTTTCAATATTTTAACTATGATGTTTTTTTTTAAATCAACTACATATATTGCTAATATTTTCTCTCATTAAGTGGTTGGTTAACTTTTCCATGGTTTTAATGTTCTCTTTTGATGGACAAAATTTTTCATTTTGATGAGGTAGAGTTTATCAGTATTTTTCTTTTAGAGTACACAATTTTTTTGCCCTAAGAAATTGTCCCATAGTTATAAAAATATTTTCCTATACTTTTCTACAGAAGTTTTACACTTTTAATTTTGTATTAAGGCTTACTATATTTATACTCAAGCATCAGTTCAATTTAGTGTA
The DNA here is from genome assembly GCF_052094955.1 of Ictidomys tridecemlineatus. Lineage (NCBI taxonomy): Eukaryota > Metazoa > Chordata > Mammalia > Rodentia > Sciuridae > Ictidomys > Ictidomys tridecemlineatus. Next base: position 45,157,682 of record NC_135492.1, on the reverse strand, counting down.
TGCCATGAGGTGGAAGTTGAGATTCAATTTCTTTCGTAGATATATCCAATTATTTGAATATCATTTGTTGAAAAGATTTTTCATTCCATATTGAACTGCATTTGGTACCTTTGTGGAAAATGAATTGTGTATGTAAGTGTGGCTCTACTTGCTGTTCTCTATTCCATTCTATTCATCTATTTGGTTAGTTAGAGGTAGTACCATATGGTTTCGATTATTGTAGATTTATGTTCTTGAAATTGGACAGTGTGAGTCTCCTAAGATTTTTTCTTCTTTTTCATTATTGTTTTGATTATTCTAGGTCCTGCATATACACTTTAGATTTGTTGGAATTTTTATAAGATTTAAGTAAATCTGTAGATAAATTTGGGGAGAATTGACACAAATTTTGAGTTTTCTGATTCATGAACATAGTATATCTTTCCATTAACTCAAGTCTTCTTTAATTTCTCTCAGTATTTTTTTTACAGTTTTTGATATAAAAGTCTTATTACCTTTTTTGAATACATTCATTTTATGTATGTAATACTATTTGTGTCAGTTAGCAAATGTGTCAGGCAGCAAATTTTTTTTCAAATATCACATGTATAGATTTGAGTTACTTCACTTAGGATCCTTAAATAATGGAGGATTTGCTGATTACCTGGCTTAGGTAATGTTTTCACTCATTTTCTTTTTTGGAAATTGGCTAGAAATCCTGACTGTTCATCTTCACAAGACATATTCAGAAATGGGTGGGAGAATGTAAAATTCTTGGGGTCCAAAAGAGTCTTTGTTACCCAGAGAATGGGGAGCTTATTTTTGGAGGCAAACACAATAAATGTTTACTACCAATTATAGAGCTCAAAACCACACATTGTCTCATTTAATCCTTTCAATCTATGTATGTGGTGTGACCTGTTTTCATTTTACTAATACAGGCACATGATTTTTGTGGAGTTATAAACTTTATCTAAGACTTCTTCAAGTGTGCTACTAAGAATCATTTGTATATAAGCAGTTAATAATGCCCACTATAAATGATTCTTGTTTTCTGTGGCCACTATAATATATTACTACAAATTTGATGGTTTAAAGTAATAAAATATATTCTTTCAAACTTCTGGAGACCAAGAGTCTTAAATGAAGGTGTTGGAAAGATGAAAGTCCCTTCAAATCTCTAGAGAATAATTCTTCCTTGCTTCTTCCAGTTCTGATCCATGTAGGTATTCCTTAACTGGATGCATAATTCCAGTCTCTGTCTTTGCCTTCACATGATAGGCTCCTCTTTGGATTTTTATAAAGATACTTGTTATTGGATTTAGGGCCTATCCAGCTAATCCAGGATGATTTCATCATAGTATTCTTAACCTAATTGTATCTACAAATATTATTATCACTTTTTTCAAATATCTCATGTATAGAGCCCAGGGGTTAGGATATGGAATGTCTTTGAGGACTACTATTTAACTTACTACGGGTAGAAATCATATTCTTGTTTCTGCTGTGGATGCATATTCCACAGTTACAGAAACATGAGCAGATAGTTCATGCCTTAGGACCAGGAGAAAGCTAAATGGATTGGACAGAGATAAAATCAGTGCCATTGGCATTGTTATTTGTGCTTCAGAGAAAATTATACATTGTAAGGAGGAATTTTGTCAAAGAAAAGTGTGTTCAGTTTCTCCTTACAATGTTCCTTGACAGCAATTCAGGTGGGCTTGAGATATGAGATCTAGTTGCATTCCTTTGTGTTTCTTGGTAAAAGTTGGTTTGATTTCAGTTTAAGAGCCCAGTTCCAGGAACAATAGTGTTTCAATCAGCTTTTTTTTTTTTTTTTAACTGCTGTGACAAAAAGACCTCACAAGAACAAATTTAGAGGAGGAACAGTTTATTTGGTGCTCTCAGTTTCAGAGGTCTTACTCCATAGGTAGCTAACTCCATTGCTCTGGATCCAAGGTGAGGTAGAACATCATGGTGGAAGAGTACAGTGGAGGAAAGCAGCTCAGACATGGCCACCAGGAAGCAGAGAGAGCTCTGTTCACCAGGGACAAAATATAAACCCTGAAGTCACACCCCTGGTAACCCACTTCTTCTAGCTACATCCTGCCTAGTTACCACTTAGTCAATTGATTACCACTTAGTCAGTTCCTATCAGTAGATTAATGAATTGATGAGGCCACGTTTCTCATAATCTAATCACTTTACCTAATCATTGATCCATTTCTCACACATGAGTTTTGAGGGGATACCTCATATCTAAACCATAATAAATGACTTTGGATTTTTCCTGGTTAGTCAGAGGATCAGTTTATAATTGTTTCATTGCTGGTTATTTTCTCAGGAGATAAAAAGGATAGTGAGTTAGTATTCAGACTTGCTCAGGCAAACAATGGATCTTTCTCTGCTGGAGGAAGGCATCATTTGAATCCATTTTCTCCAGACTGCATCAAAGGAAATCAGATTATAGATTCCTTGTATGCACTTATATCAGTATGCTAGAAATTACAAAGTGGCTCCTCATCCAGCCTTAGAGTTAGCAAAGCAGCAGAGAGTTGGTTTATCACCTTCATTATTAAAAACAATGATTATCCACCTTCATAGAAGCTCATTTGCTGTGTTAGTCATCAAGCATATCTTAGTTCCATACTTATGTGTGATTCTGTGATTTCATTTTTTTTCAGGGTGTAGTATATTGTGGTTCTCTCTCATTCTCAATTTTATGAAATAATGAGGTGGAAAAAGATGTATCAAGGTTATTAAGTGTTTTCCCAGTTTTGAGACAGACTTAAAACTTACTCTTCTTAACAAATCAAGATGATTTATCTGTGATTACATAGGCAATTCAGGCAAAATACTTGTTCTCTTGCTCTCACTATCTAGACCTGCCCGTGATTGCCTATTTAATAAAAGGCAGTAATTTTAACAATTGTGTTAAATTTAACATCCTATAAAACACACAAGTCATTGGCAGCATCAATGCTGCCTGAGTATTTAATAACAGGAACTAATGCTTTATGGCACTTCACGGCTTACAGAGCACTTTCTACTTATTATACTATTTAGGCTTTGTGAGATGGATTGTATCATATCTATTTTAAAAATAAGGCAAGTGAGGATCAAAGTAGTTAAATTTTTAATAGATGCAAATATTGACATTGACAGACCTGGTTAAAGCTAGAATCAGAATTTTGACATATGTCCTCTTTTATACAGTATGAATTCTTCTAATTTAGGCATAATTGTTCAAACAGTTGAAAGCAAGGACATAGGTAAATGATCAGTACCAACTGTGGCATTTAAGATGGTTGGGATTTTAAGGGTCATCTATTCATATTTTTATTTACACAATTGAGGTTGGAGATACTTTCACAATTGTTGAAAACCTCTAGACTTAGAGAGGGCTGAGCTTACAGTGACAAGTGCTTCAGCTTCTTTTATAGGTAGTCCATGAGGTTGGGATTCAGCGAAGGCATTGAGTTTCCCCAGGGTCACAAAGCTTATGGAAGAGTAGGGAGTTTGGTTCCATATCTCATATCATCCAGTCCTGTACTCAAATAGCATCTGAGCATTTAGAAAAATTTCATGTACTGGTTTATTTTAGGTTTCAGATAAGTTTTCTTATAAAGCAATTTTTAAAAATGCTCATTAAAAGCAAAGGTAGTTTGTAGATTCCTACATAAGCCATGGAATACTCTCAAGAAACATGAAGTTGTATCAACTGTGATTCTCTCTGAACTGATCAAGTACTACAGAGAGATGTATAAATATTGGCCATCATATCTAGCCACACAGAGACTTTTGTCAAAATTGCCAATATAGAAATGAAATGACCTGTGTATTTTCTGTCAAACACATAAGTAATCATTAAATAGAAACACAAATAGGTAATGAGAAACTTTATCAATTGGAAATTATAAATATCTTTATTAGAAAATTCCTGGGTCAAAGAGAAAAGTCAAAATCATATTTACTGAACACTTAGACAATATAGATGCTTCTAAGAAGTATCTATATTAGTAGCCACTTCTAAGAAGGAATAAGATGCAACTGAAGTGGTACTGAGTGGGAAATTTATAATCTTAAATATTTATATTAGTATAAGAGAAAGAAAAAATGAATTAATAATATTAGTAAAAATTCTTAAACATGGTATATTTATGTTGTGTGTATATTGTCACAATTAAAATTGAAAGTTAAGAAAGGAAAAAACTTACGCATTCATTATAGGAATTTAAATAAGTCTAATACAACTCAGTAAAAGAATAAATTATAATGTTATACATAATCATTACTTATTGTTAATTAATCATATAATCAATTAAGAGAAAGAGAAAGAAGGAGTGACATCACCAAGATGGCAGAGTAGGAGGTCTCCAGCTCCTAACCTCCCAGTAACAATAATTTGGCAACCATTAATGGACTTAGTGCTTTTGTGGGAACTTTGGGTTTCAGGCAGGAAGTGTTTGAAACTCTGATGTAGTCTAAACCAAGAAGGACTGTTTTTGAGAAGGTAGGCCTGTACCCAGGTCGACGGCTTGCTGACCATGGTCTTAGCCTTTGACCTGGAAATGGCTTTGTTTGCCTGTGCATTTGGCTCCAACACTGTTTGGTCTTAGTTTCACACCAGATTTGGGAAGTTTGGGTTGTTTTTTTAAAAATAAGCTTTCTGTCTTTCTTTCTTCTTCCTCTAAAAGTTCTATAATGCATACAGTTGTTTGCTTGATAATACCCCATTAATCCCCCTAGGCTTTCTTGATTTTTTTTTCCCAATTTTTTTTCGTCCTCTGATTGAATAATTTCAAATGGCTGGTCTTCGAGTTTGCTGATTCTCCCACTTGATTGAGTTTGCTGTTGAAACTCTTGATTGCATTTTTAATTTTAGTCATTGTATTATTCAGCTGCAGAATTCTTTTTAGTTCTTTTTTATGTTGTCTCTGTTCAACTTCTCATTTTGTTCTTGTGTCATTTTCCTGATTTCATTAAATTATCTACCTGTGTTATCTGGTAGTTCATGGATGTTTAGAGCAATCATTTCAGATTCTCTGTCAGGCAGTTTGTGGCACTCCATTTCTTTGGGGGTGGTTACAGCCAGTGATTATGATCTTTTGGTGGTATCATATTTCACTGATTTTTAAAAATATACCTTGTCTTTACATTTGAAGAAGTTGTCAGCAATTCCACACTTAATGGACTGGCTTCTATAAGATCTAGTGGCTTGGGGCTCCAAGTTGTGTGGGTGTGGAATAGCTCCTGGAGGATGTGTTAGCTCAGATGTCTTGAGTCCATAATATTGGCTACTGCATAGTTCTTATCAGAAAAAAACTGCAAGGGGTCTATGATGGTTTCAGGGGATACTGGAATTGTGAGTCCTCAGCGGCTCCTCTTGGTCTTCCAGAAGTACTCCTTGGGTGGATTGGGATCAGGGCCAGTGGTATTTACACACATGGAAGTGAGCACTGGCAACAGGGGTTAAGATGGGTCACACATGTGTACACGGCTCCAGGAGTAAGGACTGGTGGTGTGCATATGGAGAGGGGGCCTGTTGCCACTGGTGAGGGCCAGGACCAGTTATAGGTGTTTAGTGGCTCCAGGGGGTCCTGGAACCAGGGTATGTTGGCTGGGGTAGTTCTAGTGGGAGAAGATGGCGGGTAGAGATGGTAACCCGGATGGACAAAATGTTCCAGGAAGACAACAGTTGTGAGACCCACAGTGGCAAAAGATGTACACGGTCTGTAGCAGCTTTGCTGGCTGTTGGTTTCCTCAACAGCAAAAGCTGCTAGAGTCTGCTTTGGTTACATAATGGTGATCATAGCAGGGTCCTTGGTGGTGAAAGCTGGGGAGGTGTTTCTGTTATTTGCAAGGGCTGTTGACTTCCTCAGTGGTAAAGGTTATTGGGTCCTCCAAAGAGCAGGCCACTGGGAGCTGCTGGATCGCCTGATGGATGGCTGATATCAAGAGCCCCCAGTACCCTCTTTGCCCCTGGCCATCTTCAGACATCTCAGCTATGCTGTCTCTGCAGCCATCTGAATGGGGTGAAACCAAAGTTGGTTCTCTGAGAAGTGCTCTGAAGGGTTAGGGAAGACAGACAGTTATCATGTTCTCCTTCTCCTCCACAAGGGGACTTCTTGGGCTGAGGAGATCCCTCTCCGTACTGAGCTGTGCCAGCCCTGAATTTTTCCTCTACTGTATTGCTGCAGCATCTTGACTGAACTCCTGAGATCTCAGAACTATTTTTGTCTATGGATAGCTATCTTATTGTTTTTTTATGAGTGGAGAACAAAGGCTGGGGTGCTGCTGCTTTCTTCACCTTTGACCAGAATCAGCCTTTTTATTCTGGAAGGCAAAACCCCACTATTGCCTGAGAGGAGATATTTTAAATCTGAGAGCCAGCAGAGCAGATGCCTTGAAACCGTATGTGTGTGCAAAAGTCAATACTATGGATTTCATTAATGAGATCATTTTCCAAAGTGAGAAGCCAGTTTCCTTTGTGAGAACAAAGGATTTATTTTGCTTCTGTGGCAATATAGGATCTCCTATAACCTTAGTAAAGGAAAGCAATTCTGGGAAAATGGGGCATGATGTTCGAAGATTGTTGGAAATGGAAAAGTGCTTACAGAGATATTTAAGTGGTAGATTAAACCTACAAGTACAGTAACTGAGAAGAGGTATTTCTCAAGGAGGTCCTTCCTTTTAGACAATCTAGATTTGATATTGTCAACTTGGGGAGAGAATTTATTTAGTATGCATTTTTTCCTGCTGCCACATTACCTACTGCTGTATATAGGTCATACAGTAATGCACGTTATGAATTAAGTCAGTATTTACTGAACACAAATACTATGGTGATCACTTGGGATGAAGCAGAGAACATTTTTGTCATGGTAAACATACTACATATGAATTTACTGATACTCCAAGTACTACAGGCAAGAGTTACCTGATAACAAAAGCTTCTACTCTATTCATGGAGGTCATGAAGTGTTTGATAAAGAGGTGATTTTTGAGTTGAAATTTGAATAAGAGCCACACAGTTGGCAAGGAAAGGGAAAGGTATTCATGATAGAGGGAAAGGTAAGTTCAAAGGCCATGTGGTGGGAGGGAGCTTAGGAAAGAAACGGGATGGAAAAACCTGATGTGGGTGGAATGCAGAACATGGGGGAAGGTAAGAAGTATGAGATGAGGTTTTGTGAAGAGGTAGAAGTTAATGCCTTTCATCTGTCCATGGAAGAATCTTAAACCCAATCACTATCTTTAGATAAAAGAGAAAACTATGGTTGACAGTATCAGATTTGTGCTTTGAAATGTTTCCCTGTTTGCTATTATGGAGAGCCAGTACAAGAAAATTAAGATAGTGTGGGTCAACTAGTTATTTTCCTCTGAATGCATAAGGATCCCCAAAAGCACCATGTGGGCAGGGCTAGGATTTCTACCTTTATTAAAACTTTGGATTAGATAGTAAATTAAACATTTAAAGTTCACTATTATTATTGTTTTGTAGTGGACCCATCCTTTGAACAAAACAATCAGCTTCATAAAAAGTGATACGCAGTAAGCTTCTCTGGCCCAGGTAATGACAGGTTTGGTGGAAAGACTCTATCTGTGATGACTAAATTTAATGTAGCCACTTGAATGAGTCATGGCACCCAGATATTTGATCAGCTTTTTTTCTGGATATTTCTCTGAGGGTATTTTGGGTGAGACTTTGAGGAAAGAAGATTGCCCTTCATAAAGAATGTGGGCCTCATCCATTCAGTGAAGGCCTGAATGGAAAAACAAGAGCAACCTCCCTGAGCAAGAAGGAAGATGTAGTAGGCGGCCTTTGAACTTGTTCAAGTCAGCTCCTCTCTGGGTTTGAAGCTTGCTGGCCCACCCGCAGATTTTGGACTGCCAGCTTCTGTGTTATGTAGTGTGTCCCAAAAGCTCATGTCTGAGACAATGCAAGAATGTTCAGAGATGGAATGATCAGATTATGAGAACCTTAACCTGATTCACTGGGTGGAAACTGTAAGCAGGTAGAGTGTGACTGGAGGAGGTGGGTTACTGGGGGTGTGCCTTTGGGTTAGATGGTAACCCTCATAACTTACTACTATTTTCAGTTTTAGTCTAATCATGTTACTGTATAACACAGCTCAGCTGAATTGAGGAAATTGACTTCTTTGGTATGCTTATAAAATTTACCACATTTCTGACCTGCAAAAAATAGCAATTACCTCATCACTTATATTAGCAATGTTTCATTTCTGACCTGCAATAAATAAGAGCAATTAGCGCATCACTTACATTAGCAGTGTTTCTTAACTATTTGGGTCTTGGGGTATCTATGATAATTTGATGAGCCAGGTGCAGTGGTGCACACCTGTAATCCCAGTGACTTAGGAGGCTGAGGCAGGAGGATTGTAAATTTGAGACCAGCCTCAGCAACTTAGTGAGGCCCTAATCAATTTAAACTCTTTCTCAAAATAAAAAATAAATGCTGGGGATGTGACTCAGTGGTTAAGTGCCCCTGGGTCCAATTCTAAGTACCCCTTCCAAAAAAATCTGATGAGTATTGAAGCTATGGGCCCTCTTCTTCCTAAATGGCCTAAGCTTCCACATACTTGTGAATGCCATCTTAAAAAACTCCTGTTTTAGGGAATATTATTTATTAATGCAAATTTTATTGGTGGTAGTTATGATAGAATAGAAAGCATTCTGTTCATGGATCCTGAAGACCTGGTTCTTGTCCTAGTTTTGCCACAAACTACTTGACAGATTTTAAGCGAATAAATTCTTTTTTTTTTGGTACTAGGGATTGAACTCTGGGCAGTTCAATCCCTAGTACCAAATGAATGACCACTGAATGACATCTCCATACCTATTTTCTATTTTATTTAGAGATAGGGTCTCACTGAGTTACTTAGTGCCTTGTATTTGCTAAGGCTGGCTTTGAACCTGCTATCCTCCTGCCTCAGCCTCCAGAGCTGCTGGGATTATAGGCCTGTGCTTCCATGCCCAGCCATGAATTCACCTTAATATAGTTTTAATTTCAGGCTGGGGCTGTAACTCAGTTGCAGAGCGCTTGCTTTGCACATGTGAGGCACTGGGTTCGATCCTCAGCACCACGTAAAAATAAACAAGTAAGATAAAGGCATGCTGTCCATCTACAACAAAAAAAAATATTAAAAGAAAAGTTTGAATTTCTGAAGCTGTGAAATGGGGATGACAGTGGTGCTGAAGGCCATTATCACTATTAACTTAGATCATACATGTGCAGAACTTTGCAGGCTCTAAAGGTCAATCTGCATGTAAGATGAGGGTGTCTGTTCATTAGGCAATCTTGTTGGTTGCTTTGGAAGACCTTGTTTAAAGGCATGGGGCACAGGAGAGATGGATTTTGTAAAGGGAAAGTGTAAGTCCTTGCTGTCTTTGCTGCTGCAGGCAGTGCCCAGGAAATTATAGACATGGGAACAGATAGTAGGCAAAAGAGAAAACACCAAGGTACTGACAGACAAGAGGATAGAGCCATGTTAAAAGATAACTTCTTTTTCCTATTTATCATACAATTGGCCATAGTTCAGCTACTTGTGAGAGGCGACCTAGAACTGGGAGCCTGGGTGGGGTCAGAATGAGCAAAATCTGGGATTCTGGGCTCCATGGAATAAAGCTGGTAGGGCAGGTGTTGAGGTCTCTTTATGGCCAACACTTTGAAAGATAAATTCAGAAGTTAATTCGTAGGTATTCCCTCTGAGAGAATTTATGTGTTTCTTTGTGTTTCTGAGGGTCAGAGAATAGAGATGTCAAAAGAAATAGCTGTTCTTGCCAGGCATTGTGGTGATACTATTATAAGCCTTGTTTATATATATATATATATATATATAATACTATATATATATAAAGTATTGTGTTGTGGGCGAACACAATACTTTTATTTATTTATCTTTGTGTGGTGCTGAGGATAGAACCCAGGGCCTCACACATGCTGGGTGAACACTCTACCACTGAGCCAAAACCCCAGCCCCGTTTTTTTTTTTAATATTTATTTTGTAGTTTTAAGTGGACATGATATCTTTATTTTACATTTATGTGGTGTTGAGGATCCCACTCAGTGCCTCAAACATGCTAGGTAAGCACTCTATAACTGAGCCACAACCCCAACCCCCCTTATTGGGGGTTTTTGAGGGCTTGTGCTGGTCACCAACCTGAAAATAACAGTGATGGTACTCCTTTAAAATCAAAAAGGAATTTCTGCTTTTCTAGGAGCTTGCAGGCAGATGATTGTGTTTGAGGTGTATGGGAGTAGTTTCTACTATGATTACTTCACCAGTGAGAGATCTAAGGTCCAGATAGGCTGGCCTGTTTACAGTCACATGCTAGCTCACTAGAGGTGTCCCACTGACTCCTCATCTTGTGGTTTTTATATTGTGCTGAGATGCAGGCATGAGCGGTTATATGGTATAGTGCTGAGAGCACAGACTTCAGCAATGGGCTTGTCAAATTCCATCACCCTGAACTTGGAAGACGTTGCTGTCTCCTATAGCAGTCATGTCAGCCAACCATGGTCAACTCTGCTGGGTTCTTCAGTGTCACCATCGATGGTGAGCCCATGGGCCATGTCTCCTTGGAGCTGTTTGCAGACAGAATTCTAAAGACAGCAGAAAACTTCATGCTTTGTGCACTGGAAGGAAAGGAATTGGCTATAAGGGTTCCTGCCTCCACATAATTATTGCAGTGTTTATATACCAGGGTGCTGACATGTCATAATGGCCCTGACAGCAAGTAGTTCATTTACAGGGAGAAATTTGGCGCCAGTGGGAACTTTACCCTGAAATATGCATGTTCTGGCATCTTGTTGATGGCCAAATGCTGGACCAGTTACAAATGATTTTCAGTTTTTCATCTACACTGCCAAGATTGAGTGGTTGGAGTCTTGGAGAAGGTGAAAGAGGTCACCAACATCATGGAAGCCGCAGAGGGCTGTGGTTCCAGCAGAGGCAAGAGCAGCAGGATTGTCACCATGGCCAGGCTTGGATATTCTAATGCATTTGGCTGGTTTTTTTTTTTTTTTTTTTTGGTATTGGGGATTGAACTCAGGGACACTTGACTACTGAGCCACATCCCCAGACCTATTTTGCAATTTATTTTGAGATAGGGTCTCACTGAGTTGCTTAGCACCTTGCTTTTTTGAGGCTGGCTTTGAACTCGAGATCCTCCTGCCTCAGCCTCCAGAGCCACTGGGAATGCACCAAACATGCTAGGCATGTACCATTGTGCCTGGCCTTGACTGGTGTTTATCTTGACCACAGAAGACCATTCCTTCTGTGGTTCAGGAGAGAATCCCTCCACCCCATGTGCTCACAATATCCTGTAGTCTTTGCACTCTCACTGAAATTCTTTGAGATTTTTTGTTTTCCTTATTCTCTTCCAAGTGTAACTGGATTACAGAGTTAAATTCATAATTATGAATAAAAAGTAGATAAAAATCTTAAAAATCCCAGTGTTCCCATTTACTAGATTATAGACAAGTCACTTTGACTAAAGGTGCTTCAATTTCCTTTTTTATAAAGTGCAGATAATAAACCATACATATCTCAGAGTTATCATGGTGTTTAAAGTGTGAATATATGTCAAGTGTTTAGAAACTGTGCCTGACTTATAAGTACCATTTAGCTAAAGTTAAAAGAGTGCATGTTAGTTTGAGAAGTTGCGATTGTAGAAGACCTTCTGGTGAGAAGTTGTAAGAGTAGAAATTGAGTATGGTACTAGGAGCTTGGTAAGCATAATGGACTCCTCATTTACCCTTAATAGAAATGGTGATCATGGCTTATCTCATGTGCTTAACCTCACCCTTCAGATCTCAGCTCAAATGTTACCTCTTCTATGAGGTCATCCCTCCTTGTTGATGGCTTTCCTTCACTACCTGCCACTAACATTTTGTCCTGTGATCCTGATTCTTCCCCTTGTAACAGTACAATCTGGAAATCTCTTTATTTACTCATCTACTCATTCTTTGGATGCCTTCCTCACCAGAGTGTGAGGACAGGGACCTTCTCTGTCTTCTTCATTTCTGACATCATCATGCCTTGCACAATTCCGGATGTGCAGAAGATGTCTAGTTCCTGTGCTGGCGTGTGTGTGATGCACAGCAGGAGACTTCTGGGTTATCTAGAAGTTCATATGATAGGGAGCATGATTAGATTTGAACTTTAAAATTTAGGCATTCATTGCTATTGGCCCTCTCTCTGTGACATTTTTCCCCCTGCATGGGGAGATTTTTATTAGCAGAGAACTTACTTGCCTTCAAGCGTATGTGTTATGATTTAGATGAGAAGTATCTCTCAAAAGTTCATGTGTGAGACAATGCAAGAAAGTTTGGAGGTAAAAATTATTGGATTGTGAGAGCCTTACCTATTAATGCCCTTGAATGGGTTAATTGCTTGGTAACTATAGACAGGTAGGTTGTGGCTGGAGGAGGTGGGTCACTGGAAGTATGTGTTTGGGGTTTATAATTTGTCCCTGATGAGAGAAGTACCCTCTCTGCTTCCTGGTTGCCCTGTCCTGAGCTGCTGTCCTCCTCCACACACTTCCTCTATGATCTTCTGCCTCACTTCGGGCCCAGAGAAATGGAGGACCATTTGTGGGCAGAGACCTCTGAAACTGTGAGCACAAAATAAACTTTTCCTTCTCTAAAATTGTTCTTGTAAGATTTTTTGGTTACAGCAGTGAAAAAAAGTTGAGTAAAACACTGATTAATTATTCCTATGTATTCTGCATTACATAGCAATAGCTAGCGTCTTCCTCCCAACTCACCATCTGAAAAGAATCATTCTCTCTCTGCCACAGGCATGGATTATTTTAGTGCTTTATTTAATTAATTTGTTTGTTTTCTTGATAGATGAAAGGGACCAATGCTGAAAGTTTCAGACAGAGCTATTTATGGCTGGCTTGTCCGCCACTTCAAGCTGTTTGTAAACACTGCATTATTTTAGCCTTCTAATTATAAACTGATTAACGTAGAGCACATAAACATGATAGAGAGGGCACAGCAGATCACCAAAATGTGAGCTTGTTTAGCTAAAGAGAGACTGCACTGGCTTTTATGATACAGAAAGAACAGGCATAATAAATTGCAGTACTACCTTGAAATTAAAAATTTCATTCACAAATCAGTGGCCCTGAGAAAAACGCTCTGACAAGTAATTACGAGGTAATAAAATTTGAGGACATTTAATCCATGTTGGAGGTTGGACTCATTTTGCCATTTTAATTCAGATTTTGGGCCTCTCAGAATGCGCTGTATGTATCTTAGGCTTTGATGAAGGAGTTCTTGTAGCTGTGCTAGCTGGCTGCAGATCTCTTGGCCTTCACTTTTCTGGTATGTTGTAGAAGGTTTGCCTGATGAAATCGAATTACTTCTGCTTCAGAGGAAAGAGTAAGGCATCAGCTTCGACCAGGGCTAGAAAAAATGATTTTGTCTGGGACTTTAACAGGAATATCATATATAGCTCCAAGGGGTTAGATAAGTTTTTAAAAGGAAGTTAGATGGCATTAGAGCCTGAGGGAGGATGGGATAGTAGTGAAAATGGGCTGCCATAGCAATCAGGATACCTAGGGTGCAACCTCAACTGTTTCTTACCAGATTTGTTACCTCAAGCCAGTTCTATTCCTGGTATAGGGCTGAATGATTTCTAAATTTCTTCCTAGATATTTCTTTCTAAGACCAAGTATATAGTCAAGTGTTCTGTTCAATGCTCGTATGGAAGAGTCTTGTTCAAAAACTAACCATGCTTAAACTTTAGTGATACTTGAATGCAAAATATAGGGGAGACAAAACCCCAAACCAACAATCAGGACCCAAATAGGAGTAGCTGGGGGTGGGGCAGGGCTCAGATCCTACCCATGGACATCCACTCCTACAGCAAAAACAGAATTAACAGAAAGACTGTGGACACTACATCTATGAAGGATCTCAATGTAGATTGTTTCCACATCATTTTAGAATATACAGTTTTTTTTAGTCATAGATAGATGCAATACTTTTATTTATTTTTATGTGATGCTGAGGATAGAACCCAGTGCCTCACATGTGCGAGGCAAATGCTCTACCATTGAGCCACAACCCCAACTTCAGGGTTGTTAAGTGAAGAAGAGCAATCACAGGGGGTGTACATCACATACCCTGCTGTATATAACACAATTGCTGGCTATAAGAAGGACCCCACTCTTGTGAGACCTACAGGGAAAGTGGGATCCTGAAACTCTGACACAAAATACAGTGTATCAAAATACATTAATCATGGCCATAGAACTACCAGGGAAACTATACTACAAAACCCACTTGGAAATACATTGAAGAATTCACAATAACCCTATATACTAGAATACTTTGCTAAGATGAGGCTATGCCTTAAAAATGCCAACACGTGAGTGTAAGAAAAATCTACCCTAACAGATTCATAAAACCCAACACGCAAATGCAAAAAATACGAAAAAACAAGGTAACAAGGCTTCTGAAGTTTGTAATCCATTAGTAATAGACTCCAAAGACATGGAAGTGGATGAAACACCTGATAAATAATTTGAATCGGTGATTACAAAAATATTCGATAAATTCCAAGAGAACACAGAAAAACAATTGAATGAATTAAGGAAGTCAGTACAGGATATGAATGAGAAATTGAAAAAGAACCAATCAGAAATTTGGAAAATGAAAGGTACAATAAATCAAATAAAATGCTTAATTGAAAGTCTGTCTCATAGAGTAGACCACGCAGAACACAGAATCTCAAAGCTAGAAGACAAAATGGCCAGCATTGCATATTCAGAATGTATTAAAGAAAATAAGTAACTGTGACCGGAATATACAACAACTCTGGGACAACATTAAGAGATCAAATTTAAGAATCATTAGAATAAAAAGTATTGTGAAACACAGGCTTATGTCAGGAATAACCACTTCATGGAAATAATAACAGAAAAGTTTCTAATCCTTTGGAATGAGATGGACATGAAGATACAGGAGGCATTTAGAACCCCAAATAAGACCAAAAAAGAACCTTGCTCTCTGCTTCCTGTCCATGATAAACTGGGATTCTTTCCTTTGTTGCACCCTTGAGACCAAAGACAATGAAGAACAACAGTTTGGAGATAGGTAGTTTGGAAAATGAACTGCAGATGGTAGGATAAGGAGAGAGAAAGTTTTACATATGCTAAATAGGATCAGAAACAAGTAATGATTGGATGGTTTGGGAAAACACTAGATTCAACATTTTTAAGATTGATAGGACTTGATGACTAACCTAAGTGGGATGAAGGGAAGTATAGAATATAAAATATGGTTTCAGGATTTTACTTTGGAAGAAAAATTAAGAGAATTGAAGAGAAAAGAAATGATAATTTCACACATTTGGATATAATGTTTTTTAAAATATATTTTTTAGTTGTAGGTGGACACAATACCTTTATTTTATTCATATATTTTTATGTAGTGCTGAGGATCAAACCCAGTGCCTCACACATGCTAGGGAAGCACTCTAGTACTGAGCCATGACTCCAGCCCGGATATAATGTTTTAAAATATATTCTGAGTGGTGCTGGCTTGTGAAGAGCAGAATATAGAATAGTTTTAAAGGAAAGTATATTTTGGAATGAAAGTTGAAAAAGAATAGAAAGCAATAAATGTAAGTATTTTCTCAAGTGAAGTGGTTAAGGGAAGTAAGAAACAGTAACAGAGAAAGTTTTTTTGTTGTTTTGATGCAATCTGGGTTTTATGCAAGTCAGTTCTAAGATGGCCCCTAATGAGTCTTAACCTTGTGTAATTCCTTCCTGTTTACATATGAATACAACCTGTCAATACAACAATATGTCACCCTCATCATTATGGTACATGGAACTTTATGGTAAAAAGGTGATTGATTACACTGGATGTGTCTGACTTAACCCCATAAGAAGTCCCCTAAAATCATAGTTCCTTCATCTGGATTCAAAAGAGAAAATCAAGAGAGATGAGTTCTTACTGGCCTTGGAGAAATCAAACATCCATGCTGTGAATTCCTATGGAAAAGTCACATGGCCAGGAACTGGAGGCAGCCTCTAGGAACAGCCCCTATTTTCAACTAGCAAGAAAACTGGTATCTCTGTCCTGCAACCTTGAAGAACTAAATGTTGCCAGCATCCTGTATAAGCTTGGAAGAGCAGCCTGAACATCAGATGAGATGGCAGTTCTGGCTAATAATTTTATTTCAGTCACGTAAAAAGCTGAGCAGAGAACACAACCGAGTGGTATGAGTGTTCTGACCAACACCAGTGTTCACATGTCCTAATGTTTTCTGAAAATGCACATGCAGTACCCATTAGCTATAATGGAACTTGCATGCATCAAGAAGAGATCAGAACTCACTGTCTAGTATTGGTCTTGTGTGGGACTGAGAACCCCTGGTCTACTTTGTGACAAGTTCCTTAACAAGTTATTTGTGTACCTTGTTTATCATCAGGGAAGACCATTCACACCTTGGACATAGAGAAGCCAACCTTTTCCAGATGGCCACCTGTCTTGCACATGGCCCAAAACATGGGACTTTGCTTTCTCATGTAGACAAATGTTTTACCAGCATTGTTGATTGTGCTTTGTGGAAGAATTTCAATACAGATAAAAAAGCAATTACAGTACAATGAAAACAAAAACAAACCTTTCCATGACACAGTATGATTAAAATGTCTATCATATAGAGCAAGGATAGAATTTTAAAAGCCTCAAGAGAAAAATGTCAAGCCACATTTAGAGGCAAGGTAATCAGAATTAATTCTGATTTCTTGGCATAAACCCCCAAACCCAGGAGGGTTTGCAATGATGTGTTCTAAGCCCTGAAAGAAAAAAAACTGTCAATGAAGACTGCTGTTATCCAGTAAGCAATTATTGAGAATCAATGAGGAAACAAAATCTTTCCAAGATAAGCAGAAATTAGAAGAATGCATGACTAGTAATCTGGTACTGCAGAAAATACTTAAAGAAATATTACACACACAGGAAAATAAAAAAACAAACTCCAGAGCTTGTAAATGGACAAATCTTATTTGAAGAGTGGCTAGATAAATGACAAATGGGACCAAATTAAAGATTAGGAATAAAGGAAAACAGCAAGGATTAACAAAAGTATCTCTATAATATTACTGAATGTAAATGGTCTTAACTTGCCAGTTAAGACATACGTTGGCAGAATGGATTAAAAAACAAGACCCAACTATATATTCCACAGAGACTCATCTTATAGGCAAAGACAGCCACAGACTGAAAGTAAAAGGATGGAAATTGATAAACCATGGAAATGAAGGCTGAAAATAAGCAGCAGAAGCAACTCTCATAGCCAGCAAAGCAGTGCTTCAAGCCAAAATTAATCGGAATAAACAAAGGTCATTTCATACTGCTAATGTAAACAATCCAACAAGAAGATAAAACAGTAGTAAATACTTATATCCCAAATGTTGGTGCACATAATTACATAAAACACATTACTTAAAGACTTAGACTCAAGTACAATAATGCATACTTCTCTCACCAATAGGTAGGTCATCTAGACATCAACTCAATAAAGACTATTCAGACCTAAAAACATTATAAATCAAGTAGACTTAACAGCTATCTGCAAAATATTTTATACAGCAACAGCCAGATATATAAATACTTGGAGATTGAAAAATACAATTTTGAATATTGAATGGGTGATAGAAAAAAAAATCAGAGGAGATTTTAAAAGTTCTTAAAATCCAACAAGAGAAGTGATACAACATCAGAACCTATAGGACACAATGAAAGTATTTTCAAAGGCAAAGTTTACATCTATGGGTGCCCACATAAAATAGACCTCAAATAAATAACCTAATGATACATGTTAAGATTTTAGAAAAACAAGAACAAACTAATCCCAAATCCTGTAAAAGGAAAAAAATAATAAAGAACAGGGATGAAATAAATGAGATAGTGAATAAAAGGACAGTATAAAGGGTCAGAGAAACAAAGTATTGGTTCTTTGAAAAGATAGACAAGACTGATGAACCCTTAACCAAACCAAAAGAGAAAAGACCCAAGTTAATAAAATTAGAGACGAAAATGGGGATATTACAATAAACACCACTGAAATCCAAGGATCATTAAGGACTATTTAAAAACTTATGGACCAATAAATTGGAAAATATAGAAGAAATGGATAAATGTCTTGTTACATATGATCTACCAAAATGGAACCAAAAAGATATAAAAAAACCAACCACACCAATAAGAAGCAACCAAATTGGAGCAATAGTAAACACTTCGCAACAAAGAAAAGCCCAGAACCAGTCCTAAAAACATTATAAATCAAGTAGACTTAACAGATATCTGCAAAATATTTTATACAGCAACAGCCAGATATATAAATACTTGGAGATTGAAAAATACAATTTTGAATGTTGAATGGGTGATAGAAAAAAATCAGAGGAGATTTTAAAAGTTCTTAAAATCCAACAAGAGAAATGATACAACATAACAGAACCTATAGGACACAATGAAAGCTTCATTTTACCCAATCTTTAAAGATGAACTAATACCTGTGCTCCTCAAATCATTTTATGAAATAGAAAGGGAAGGATCACTTCCAAACTCTATGCATATAAACTGGATAAGGACATGAAGGAAAGACAATTACAGACCAATATCCTTGATGATCATATATGTAAAAATTGTATACAACAATTGCAAACTGAGTTCAATAGCACATCAAAATATCATACACCATGATCACATTGGTTTCATTCCAAGGATTCAAGGATGGCTCGACATGTGCAAATCAATAAGTGTAATATACAAATAGAATCAAGGACAAAAATGACATGATAATTTTGATGAATGAATAAAAAGTCTTTGGATGAATTCATTTAAAAAACCTTGAAGAACCTAGGCATATAAGGAACTTACATTGATATCATAAAGGCAAATGCATGACAAACCCAAAGCCAGCATCACACTGGGGAAAAACTGAAAGAATTTCCTCTATAATCAGGAACAAGACAAGGATATCCACTCTCACCACTTGTATTCAATATATTACTAGCAAGTTGGCCAAAACAATTAGGCAAGAAAAATAAAAGTGATAAAAATAGGAAAGAATTAAGTCAAATTATCACTGTTTGCAGATGATATGATTCTATTCTTAGAAGACCTTTAATGCTCCACTAGAAAATTTCTAGATCTGATAAAAAATTTTCAGAAAAGTAGGAGATAAAATCAACAGCTAACCCTAACCATAACCCTAACCCCACAAAAATTAGTAGCTTTTTATTCACTAATGGTGAACCCCAGTCAGAATGGAAATCATCAAAAATACAAATAACAATTATTGCTGGTGAGCATGTGGGAGAAAAGGAACTCTTATATAATGTTGGTGCAGTGTAAATTAGTGCATCCATCATGGAAATAAATATGATATTCCTCAAAAAAATAAAAATAGAACTACTATGTGATCTAGCTATATAACTACTTGTTGTTTATCCAGAAGAATTAAAGTCAGCATACTTAAGAGACACCATACATACACATATTTATCATAGCACAGTTCATAGTAGCCAACTTATAGAATCAGACTACATGTCTATCAGTAGATGAATGGATAAGGAAAATGTGGTATACAAACATAATGGAATGTTTCATCAGCCCTAAAGAATGAAATTATGTCATTTTTGGATGGAACTGGACATCATCATGTTAAGAGAAATAAGCTAGACTCAGAAAGACAAGTATTTTCTCATACATGGAAGTCAGAGGAGGGAAAATCATGAATGTAGAAAGGAGACCATTAGTACAAAGGAAGGAGGTCATCAGGAGGGGAAAGGGGTGGGTAAGTGGAGGTATCAGAAGTGAAACTGATCAAATCATGTTATATGCATGTATGAATATTCCACAGTGAAACCCAGTATGCTGTATAATTAATATGAATCAATAAAAATAAAAGAATTAAATACAATGTCCAGCTGGGTTACAGAGATTTTTGATAATTTATTATTGAATAAGCAATTACACAGAAAAGTGGGTATAATATTATCAAGTTTCATAAAACAAATGTAGATTTTAAAAAAGCACAGACTGGGTATGGGGCACACCTGTAATCCCAGCGGCTTGGGAGGCAAAGACAGGAGGATCGCAAGTTCAAAGCCAACCTCAGAAACAGCAAGGTGCTAAGCAACTCAGTGAGACCCTGTCTCTAAATAAAATATGAAAAAGGACTAGAGATGTGGCTTAATGGTTGAGTGCCCCTGAGTTCAATCCCGAGCACTCCCAGCACCCCCTAAAAAAAAGCATAGGGGATGATTTGGGAGGAACAGAGGTCAGTTCCTCAGTTTTTGCCCTGAGTGAATATTTAAGCAATGGTGACTGTTTATTTTACTACATATTTTTGTGGCATTTATTTAGCATACTCTTAGTAGACTAACTATTGGCCTCAAAATTTAAACTCATCTGCTGTGATTTGATCTTCAAGACTAGTCTACTACTTTAAGACTAGTCAACTTTCTG
Organism: Ictidomys tridecemlineatus; assembly: GCF_052094955.1. NCBI lineage: Eukaryota > Metazoa > Chordata > Mammalia > Rodentia > Sciuridae > Ictidomys > Ictidomys tridecemlineatus. Next base: position 45,137,182 of record NC_135492.1, on the reverse strand, counting down.
TGTGGTGCAATTAAAATTGCTCTCAGAGTCACCCCTAATTGGATTGTGTTAGTCAGCTTTCTATTACTGTTAGAAAATATCACAGAAAATAAGTTATAAGGAGGAAAGGTTTATTTTGGCTCACTATTTCAGAGGTTTCAGTCCATGGTTACTTGGCCTTGTTCTCTTTGGGCTTTTGTGAGGGAGCACATCATGGTGGGGAACATGTCGCAGAGAAAACTGCTCTCCTTATTGCAGGAAGCAAAAGGAAGTTTTCCAATAGCTCCTTAAAAGGTACATGAACAATGACCTAACTTCCTCCCTCTAGGCCTCACCTCTACAATTTCTGCCAACTCCCAGTAACACCACAAGCTGGAGACAGAGTTTTTAACACATCACCTTTGTAGTTAGGAGGAGGGGAAGTTTGCATGAACTGGGTAATGAGGAACTTTTATTCTTTTTTTTTTAAAGTATGTTCATGCCAATTTATGCCATTATACATGTACTTTTTTATACCTTTATTTATTTATTTTTATGTGGTGCTGAGCATCAAACCCAGGGCCTTTCCCGTGCTAGGCGAGCACTCTACCGCTGAGCCACAACCCCAGCCCAATTTTTAATACACATATATACAACAATTTTTCATATCTCTGTTTGTATATAAGGTAGGTTGACACCCAATTCAAGTCTTCATACATGTACTTTGTGTAGTGATGACCATCACATTCCACCATCCTTGCTAATCCCCTTCCCTCTCCCTTTCCTCCCACCCATCTTCCCTATCTAGAATTAATCTAATCCTCCCATGCTCTCCCTCCCTACCCCACTATGAGTCATCCTCCTTCAAAAAAACAAATGCTGAATGTTTTCTCTCATGTAAGGGGGGTGAATTTTTATTCTTTTATGTGACATTGCAAATTATCATTCATTTAAAAATATGTAATTTTTCTTGATAGACCTTATGCAAAAAACACATTGAGGCTCTCCCTCATAAATCAGTGAGATAGATGAAGTAGGTATTTTCCCTGTTTTATAGGAAATTGGACCACAAAACCATAACTGATCACCTAATTAACAAATTAACTGTGTTTAACTAGCGTAACTTCTCCAAAACAGGACCCTTTAAGAGTAGAAGAAGATGCTTTAAATAGTTATTCCCAGACAACAGATGTTTAGGTGGACTGTCCCTGGCAAATGGAGATGTATGCTGATCCTAGATTTATTTGCGACTTTGTGATTGATGCTTCAAAGGGGCAAAACTGGAACCCAGGGGTTCTTTTCCAAAGCCATTTCCTTTTATCCAAAGTAACAATGTGTTAGACACAGTATAGAACTGCAGTAATAATTGTAGATACCAGTTTTTTATGTGTGTTACTTGGTATTTGCATGCCATCTTCATTTAGGTTACATACTTCAAATCAATACTATCTTCCTTATTTTATAGATAGTGAACCCAAGGCTGAGAGATGAGAGGTGACTTGTTCAGGTCACAGAACTAGCAAGGCATATCTGCTTGGTATTCAAGCCCAACTTTTTGTAGTTCATAGTTTAAGTTCAATAAGTTTATTCAGTAGACATATTTGTGTTAAAATGTTTGATTCTTCTCGAGGGGATTCATTAAGCACTAATTTTGTGTTTGTGGTGGAGTTTAAGTTAAACCAATGATGGATTTGTGCAATGTAACCCCATTCTAAGTTGAAGAACACCTGAATCACGTTGAGATCTAATCACTTTAGACGTTTTTGGTTAACATGTATTCCTCATACATATTAGTGGGACTTAGTGTGATATTTCAGTTTGTACTTGCAGGACACACTGATCAAATCCAGCCTCCCTTTGTGCACCCTCCCTTCACCCATTTCAACCTCTTGTATTCATTTTCCTACATTCAGGCTGACTTTTTTTAAATTCAAATTTCCACATAGGAGAGAGGATTTGCAGTACTTGTTTTTCTAGCTTATCTCCCTTCACACGATGTTCTGCAGTTCCATCCATTTTGCTACAAATGACAGGGTTTTATTCTTATTTATGGCTTAATAATATTCTTGTGTGTGTGTGAGTGTGTGTGTGTGTGTGTGTGTGTGTGTGTGTGTGTGTACTCTTTATCCGTTCTTCTGTTGATGTGTATGTAGCCTGATTTCATGTCTTAGCTATTGTGCATAGTACCACAATAAACATGAGCATGCAGGTGTCTCTTTGTTATTCTGCTTTTATTTCCTTTGGATGTGCTGAGAATTAGGATACTTGGATCACACAGTAGTCCTATATTTAGGTTTTTGAGGAAATTCCATACTGTTCTCCATAGTGTACTAATTACCTTTTCCACCTATGAGAGTTTCTTTTGCTCCTTGCTAGCATTTGTTATTCTTTTTGTAATTGCCATTCTTACTAGAGTAAGATGATAGCTCCTTATAATTTTGTTTGGAATTTCCCTGATGGCTAATGAAACTGAGCAATTTTTTTTTCTTTTAAGAAATGTCTTTTTGGGCTGGGAATCTGGCTTAAGTGATAACACACTCACCTGGCATGTGCGGGGCGCTGAGTTCGATCCTCAGCACCACATTAAAAAAAAAAAAAGATATTGTGTCCACCGAAAACTGAAAAATAAACATTAAAAAATTCTCTCTCTCTCTCTCTCTTCTCTCTCTCTCTCTTAAAAAAAAAGAAATGTCTTTTCATATCATTTTTTTGGGGGCTCGGTATACCAGGGGTTGAACCCAGGGGCACTCAGCCACTGAGCCACATCCCCAGACCTATTTTGTATTTTATTTAGAGATAGGGTCTCCCTGAGTTGCTTAGCACCTCACCATTGCTGAGGCTAGCTTTGAACTCCCAATCCTCCTGTCTCAGCCTCCTGAGCTGCTGGGATTACAGGCATGCACCACCATGCCTGGGTTCATATCATTTTTGAGGAAGGATATAGGGGAAAATATTGAGAGTGAAATTTGGGTGCATTCCAGCAAAATAGCAAGATGGGAACATCTTGTTTGATTTGTATAGAGGTCTGGAGTAAAGAGAAACTATTTTGTTTATTTTTTTCTGCTCTAGAGGAAAATGCCAGGTAGAATATGTTATAGGAGAAAGCTGGACAGGGTGGCTATCCCCACTTGTGGGTGTTCTCAGGTATGCACTGGAACTGCAAAGTAAGAATTTCCCTTTGATGAACTCAGACTGCTTAGAAAGAATTCTTTTTTTTTTATTTTTTTATTTTTTTATTTTTATTTTTATTTTTTATTGTTGGTCGTTCAAAACATTACACAGTTCTTAATACATCATCTTTCACAGTTTGATTCAAGTGTGTTATGAACTCCCAACTTTACCCCATATACAGATTGCTGTTTCACATCAGTTACCCTTCCATTGATTGACATATTGCCTTTCTAGTGTCTGATGTATTCTGCTGTCTGTCCTATTCTCTACTATCCCCCCTCCCCTCCCCTCCCCTCCCCTCCCCTTTTCTCATCCCTGTTTAATGTAAATCTTCTTCTCAAGCTCTTCGTCCTTGCCCTGTCCTTGTTTACTCCCCTTATATCAAAGGGGTCATTTGGTAATTTTTGACTTCTAAAATAGCAAATTTAATTGGGGATGTACTGATATAATTTAATGTTCTGAAACTGAACTTATTATCAATAATATAAATGTAAAATTTTATTTTATTTTTTTGCACTGGAGTAGAAATTAACTGTATTTTTAAAACATAATGAGAGCCTGATCTGTTTAAAGGTTAATATTGTGAAAAATAAAAACATTTTGCCACTTTCCCACAAAAGGGGGTTAAAAGCTCAAAAAAAAAAAAAAAAAAAAAGAATTCACCTGTGGGGGCTGGAGTTGTGGCTCAGTGGTAAAACACTTGCCTCGAATGTGTGAGGCCCTGGATTGATTCTCAGCATTGCATATAAATAAATGAATAAAATAAAGGTCTATTAACATCTAAAAATATATTTAAAAAAATAATTCACCCATGGATGAGACTTGGCAGAACTTGCAGAGCAGAGAAGGGAGCTCTGGAGTTCTTAATGCCAAGCTTCATCCAAGTTACATGCAATATGCAGGGCTGGGACTTCCTGCCCAGGCTGTGGATCAGGGTCAGTTGAAAGGAACATTTCAAAGAACAAGAGCATGAAGAAAAGTTGCCAACTTACTCTTTAGAGTTGCTTAACTTTAGAGTTGCTTTACAATTAATGATTTAATATGTTTCATCAAAATTTGATGCATGGGGGCTGTGATGGTAGCTCAGTGGTAGAGCATTTGCCTAGCATGTGTGAAGCACTGGGTTCGATCCTTGGCACCACATAAAAATAAATAAATAAAATAAAGGTATAAAAATGTTAAAAGATTTTGATGCATGTATGAAATATATGTTTGAATATACATTTGAATGTATGTGGTATATAGATGTGTGTGTATATACACATATATGCAAATATGTGTGTACATAGATATATTTAAAAAAATTGTATTTCAGAGTAGATGGACTTAATGGAGAGAGCTATCATTGTAATCACATGTCCCAAATAAGAATTGAGCTTTGATGTCATGTCTGTGGTAGATCATCACTACCTGGCAACAGAATGCCTAATTATAGGATTACTTGCAAAGACAAAGAAAATCTAATTTCAGCACTAAACCTGAACACTCAAAGGAAGAGATTTAAAGTTTGGTAGTGAGGATCCATTTGGGAAATGAAATGATCAATGTCCTCTTGCTTTTTAGAACCCAGTGGTCCTTCAGATCCTTTGAATCACACACACGCCTAGGGAAGATCACGGTTTTGCCAACATTGCATCTCTGTTCTATCTTTCTTTCCTTGTTATTCCTTTTCTCCTGTTATTTTCTACTGCATTTTTCATAGCACAGAATAAAGATAGAATTTTCACAATTTTTGGGTTTGGTACTAGCTAAAGAAGCTGCTTTTTTTTTTTTAATCCCCATGGATGACTGAAAATTCTGATGTAACACAGACCAAGGTCTCAGATCATTACCGGTTCTCAATTTCTAGCAATTCTGATTGCCTGCTAACTCCCAAAATTTTGTTTTAGAAATTGCAGCATTCTAAAATAGGATATTTTAATTCCAAATTCCCTGCTCCATAAAAGCCAGCAACAACAGTGTAAGTCCTCAAGCTAAAATGTGAGAGCAATAACCTCACCACATCAATAATTGAACGCCAGCATGGCTATAGCTGCTTGTGTTCCTGACAACTTAGTTTGTTTTTTCTGTGTTTCTATTGGTTTTGCCATCTTTGTTTTTTGCTTCCAAATTTACTGAAATGCTTATGTAATGTAGCAGCAGTGTGAGAAGCATAATCAGAGTGAACTAATGGGGCCGGTCAGGGGGAGGATCAGAGCAGTATCCCAGGAAGACTGAGGTGCTGTGGGAAAATCAGGGTGTCAGGGTAGAAACTTGGCTTTGGGGTAAGGCTGGAACATCAGGTTGGAGCAGGATTAGAAGCAAGATGAGTTTTCTGTCACATCTTATGATGGGGTTCAGGCAGACATTTAAAAACTCCCCTGGTCAGCGAGGGAATGGGCTTTGTATCTCGGCAGCAGTTTGAGCCTTCTGGTGATGAACAAGTGTTGCCATCTGTGGGAAGGTCTGCCTTGCTAGCATAGGAACCAGGTAGAGGTTGACCAGGCCACAGAGGAGAATGTGGAGTCATAGAGGGTATTACCAGCAAAATTTCAGGTTCAGAGCTGTCAGTGAATTGGGGGATTTTAGGATGAGGTCACTATGTCAAGAGTCCCCAAGATCAGCCCCATGTTTGTTGATTTGCAAGGAGGACTCACAGGACTCACCATTACTAATACTCACAACTAAGATTCATTGCAGTGAAAGGGTGCAGAGCAAAACCAGTGATAGGAAAAGGTACCTGGGGCAGGGTCTGGAGGAGACCATGCACAAGCTTCCCGGAGTGCTGTCTCAGTGGCCACGCGGGACCAGGTGTGAACTGTGACAGCACGTGTGATGTGTCCTCTGTGAGGGAAGCCCATTAGAGACTTGGTGTTCCATGGATGGCCTGGAACATACCAGAATTCCAGGCTCTCCAAAGGCAGGTGTAACCCAGTGTAACCCACATTGTTAGTGTAATAGTTTATGTTTAAGCACACTGAGTCAGGCTTGTCAAGTAGGGAGTGGTAGAAAACCCTGAATTCCCAGCAAGGGCCAGCTTTGCAAGCAGATCATTCTGAGGAAGACAGTCTCAGAACTGCCGAATTAAACTCTTTCTGCATAGTCACCTAAGCCATACTTCTGGCAAAAACCGAGATGTCTGCTCCTTGTGTAAAGGGTGAGTCTTAGAAAGATGGGAGGTTCTCATTTTGGGTGACTGCAGAGAATGCACTGAGATTATCTCTGCTCCAGGTTCTCTGGTGGGTGAGAACTCTAAGAATCCTAGGACTGGTGAGTCCAGATTACATGTCTTCCTAGAATACAAGGTGATAATGTTCTTTTTAATAGTCATTGATTAACCTCAAGAAGACTGCCACTAATCATGTTCTCATGGGGGTGTAGAGGGGAATGTTTCACTATCATTGGAGTGAATCTCATTGATCCCTACCATCATTTTTACTCCCATCTTTGCTTTAAAATACTTAAAGACAGAATCTTTATCAGACTCATCTTGAAACTGATAGGAGACAGACAGATCTAAGTGGTGGGAACACAAGGTTATGAGAAGGATTTTATAAAATGGGCCTGTTGTGCTGATCCTCACATGCTTTCTGTTTTTTTTTTAATTTTTAATTTTTTAAATTTGTTTTAACTAGTTTAATATGACAGTAGAATGCATTTAGACACATTGTGCACAAATAGAGCACAAATTTTTCCTCTGGCTGAACATGGTGCTTTCCTTTCTAAGAAGCAGTTCACCTGTAGCCCTGCCTGGCTTAAGTCAACAGGATATCACATTCCTCAGCAACTACCTGTTATCTTCAGAAGAAATGCAGGCTCCAAATAATGTCAATAGGAGGAATCTTTGTTACCCAGAAGGGGAGATTTTGTGACCCTTTTTGAAGACCAGATGCCGAAATTCAGGGAGATAAGGATAGCTCCTCATAAGCATAAAATCTGTAAGAATTTATGGTTAAGAATCCAATTAGAACTGGGCTGGACTGACTAGGATCCCCAATAAAACTGGTGGGTAGGAGAGGCACATTGTCCTTCTCCTGAGAGTGTCCTCTTGCCCTTTTCCTATCCCTTCAATAAACTCATTCCTGTTGCTCTGTGTGCTATGTCTGAAATGTTTCTGACTGGATTGCAAGAATTGGGGTTTGAAGGGGGGCAGTCTTCATGCTGCCTTTTCCGGAAGGCCCCATCTCTGTAACAAAACCTCTAAGAATTCTAGAACAGGAACTTGCACATAGTGAATAGTTATTGTCCAGTAAATGTTCACTATGTCACATACAGGCATGTCACATGTCAACCACAGGGTCTTCCTTAAGGATATTGGTTTATGCCAAAGACCTAGTTCTCCTTACCAATGTAAAACCTTGAAGAGGGGAAAACTCCCAGCTGAGGCTGACATGAAAACAAGAGCATGAGAAGCTATAAATACACAGCAGTGTGGGATTCCTCAATTCAGACAGGCTGTGACAGCGCCAAGTGTCATGCAGCTATGAGTGGTGAGGAAGAGGAATAAATTTAGAAGGTTTTAATGAGGGGGGATTCTATATCTACTCAAAAAGCCTAAGCAACCAAATGGAATGAAATTTTCCTAGACAGGAGCATGATATTCCCTCCCTCCACCTCATAAGTCCCTGAGCGAAGTGGCATACTTTCTTACTGCCTGAGTCTAATCAGGTCATCCATCCCTAAGAGTATAACCCAGTGAGCAGGAAGCACAGGCTCTGACCGTAAACCCAGAGTGGCTGCTGGGAATGCCTCATCCTAGGGACTCCTTTGTTTTTTTCCAGACAGAGTCTTCATTGTGTGATATAAATAATGGAATCAGACTTTGAGTCATTACTGGCTTTAAAAACCTTTTAGCTGCAGAAAACTTGCAAAATTTGTATGCAGAACTACAAGACATAGTGGGGCTGGGGTTGTAGCTCAGGGGTAGAGCACTTGCCAAGCTTGTGTGAGGCACTGGGTTTGATCCTCAGCATAAAAATAAACAAATAAAATAAAGATCTATTTAAAAAAAAAGAAGTGCAAGATATAGTCAGAAAAAGCAGAACTTTTGTGATGGAAGGTAAGGAAGCCTGTTGGTCTCCCCACCTCCAATGGCCATAGCTTATTGCCCGGGGACCCTCGGGGCTCCTGGGAAGCAGGACTGCTGTGTGTGGTGATGCAGGTTCTGCACAGACAGTGGGAACATTTACCTCAGAGCAGGTTGAAAAAATTGAAAAAAATCTAGTATTTTCATTTATGGGTAAGAATATCGAGGCCTAAGATGAAGTGACTTGTACATTGTCAAGATGTTAGTAACAGGCTGGGGATGTGGCTCAAGCGGTAGCGCACTCGTCTGGATTGCGTGCGGCCCGGGTTCGATCCTCAGCACCACATACCAACAAAGATGTTGTGTCTGCCAAATACTAATAAATAAATATTTAAAAAAAAAGATGTTAGTAACAGACATGGGGGCTGGGAGTAGTGCCTCCCAATTTATTGCAATTTTAGAAACGTCCTGGTTTCTAGGGTCTTGCTACCCCACCCCCACCATAAACAGCCTTAGAGTAGGAACTATGAGTCAGAGTGCACAATCTGCATCAGAGGAAAAAGAGGAAATATCCTGGTAGTTTAGATGTGCGTTCAGAGCTGTCAGCCTCTTTGCACAGCTAATCTTTAATCCTTGTGTTGAGCATTGATAAAGGAAGAAAAGCTGAGAAACTCTCACTACCAGAGCAGTGGCTTTCCAGTGGATACTAGGAATAAAAAAGACTGTGATCATGACTTCAGCTATGGCTTTGACTGCAACTACAATTTGTCCATGTATCTGCTTATGGCAGCTACCACTATCAGCTACCAAGTACAGTAAGTTCCAACAAAATTGAGCTTGCCTCCAAATTTATATGTTGAAGATTTACCTCCCACTGTCTCAGTGACTATCTTTGGAAACTGAGCCTCTAAAGAGGCAGTCAGGGTAGGTAAAGTGAGTCATATGGGTGGACTCTAGCCCAGTGTTACTGGTGTTCTCATAAGAAGAGAATGTTGTGACACAGACAGGTTCAGAGGGAAGACCATGTAAAGTCATAAAAGAGGCAAAGCTAGGGGAGAGACTGCAGAAGAAACCAACCCTGCTGACACCTGTTCTGGCACTTCTAGCCTCCAGAATTGTGAGAACATAAATTACTGTTGTTTTAACTACCAGGTTTGGGATGTTCATTGATAGCAGCCCTAGGAAATTAGTACAGGGATTAAATAAAGAATCCATAGCTAAGTGTGATGTGTCTGAGTTTGCAGCTCTAACTACTGTTTGAAATTTTATGTGCTCATAAAAGAAAAGATGAGGAATAAAGATCTACTCATTCAAATGATCATGAATAATTATAATTCAAGCTTACCTTTAATAAGACAGAACTTATTCTGTTTTGCAGCACAAATTATGAACTGGCTATAATCCATAATCACTTCCTCTTGCCCAGCTCCCAAACATTTGTTGTTCAATTGTTTGAAATTTTCTTGTTGCCCATATTTTAAATTTCACAAAGCAGTTGAAGAAGTGAGAAGTTCAGGTATCGACAAAACTATAAAACCAATTAACACTTTAGATCATAACTAGGAAAGGCTGACAGAATGCCTCTCTTCATAAACTCTGTGGAGAGTGAGGATTTTGCTTGCTGTCATTATTTTCTTGCAAGAAGCAGGTGCTTCCTTCTGTATCCAACTCCCCAAAGTAAAAAGTAACCTTAATGTATTCATCATAAATTACAAAACCAGAATTAAATAGAAGATGACCATCTTGGGGTAGTCTTGATGATAAGGCACATTGGCATGGCTTGTTCCTAGTAGGCATTTTGCTAGAACTCTTGAGCCTGCTTTTAAGGCTGAAGGAGGAAGAGAGGGGGAAAGAGACAGGAATGGGGCAGGGCACAGGCAGTAAAAACTTGTCATAAAACATAGAGTTACAGAGCATCTAAACTTCAGATGTCACCAGTCTCCTGATACTAGAGGCTTCTCTAAAATGTGTCACACATATAGCTCTGGCCTCAAGGAAATCTGCCTGTCTGACTTAGGGTAGGTCACTCAACCTTTCTAAGCATCAATTTTATCATCTGGAAAGTGAGTATAATAACTGTAACACCTCACAAGGTTTTTTTTAATATATATATTTAGTTGTTGATAGATCTTTATTGTATTTATTTATTTAAATGCAGTGCTGAGAATCGAACCCAGTGCTTTGCAGGTGCTCTACCACTGAGCCACAACCCTAGCCCCCTCACAAGGGTTTTATGAGAAATAAAAAATAATTAGTATACTAAGTTCAGAACTTAATCTGGGTGCAGTTGTGCATGCCTGTAATCCCAGCAACTTGGGAGACTGAGGCAGGATTGCAAGTTCAAGGACAGCCTCAGAAACTTAGCAAGACCTTGTCTTAAAATTAAAAAAACAAAAAAGACTGAGGATGTGGCTCAGAGGTAAAGCACCCCTGGGGGTTCAATCCCCAGTACCAACCAACCAATCAACCAACCAAAAAGCCTCAAGAAAAGCTAGTGGTTTAATGAAGGTGGGACTGTTAAATTGACTTCAGTCAATGCTCAGATATTTCCAGGCAGAGAGAATTCACTAGCTCCACCTTCTTGGCTCAGAAAAAAATCCCAGTAAACTGGGAATGAGATGACTTTGACTCTCAGATTTGTTATTTTCCAGTCTCCTTTGACAAATCTCAGTTCATTAAAAAACAAACAACAAACAAACAAGGTTGCTGGTCAGCATATATCACAGGATAGCTGTGAGGATGAAATGAGAGAATATACAAGGGGTGCATTGTAAACTGTGAAGTGCGGTACCAATTATTGCTATCACTGTCACACCCTGGGGCTGTGAGAAAAGAAACCTTATAATAACCTTCAGTTATGGTCAATTCTGTTCAAATTTGGAGCTAGAAAAACTGTGTTTGTTAATATCCTGTGAATGTTAATGATCCCCAAGTGTGTTCAATGAAAACTAGTGTCCTGTGACAGATGAAGGCGTTCCTGGGGGAAAAAGGGTTTTTGTCAAATGAGTTGGGCAAGCACCATTAGAGATTGACAGGGCCTAAAGTACAGCCATCCCTTGTTATCTATCAATGGGTGTTGGCCCCAGGATTCCCTGCAAATGCCAAACCTGCATGTGCTCAGATCCCTTATATAAAATGGTATAGTATCTGTACAGAACCTGTGCTCGCCTTCCTGCTATTGTGAACCCTTTCTAGAGGACTTATAAAATGCAAGACCAGTGCTAAGTAAAAGTTGTTAAGGTATTGTTATTCTAGGGAGTAATGATAAGAAAAAAAAACTCTCTGGGTTCAGTTCAGATGTAGTTATTTTCCCTACATATTTTTGACCTGCAGTTGCTTGAATCAGTGGATGTGGAACATGTGGATATGGAAGGTGGGACTGTGCATGTGAAGTCCTAAGAGGTCCTCCACTCAAGAAATCTGTTGGATTTTGTTTTATCCACATTCCTCAGATGTATTTGGTTTTTAGGACCCACTTCACAGAATGTACCTTAACATCTTGCAGGACACCATTTTGGACATTCTTTGAAGAGACTCTGCAGAGTTTGGTCTTCCATTCTGTCTAAATCCATTCCTATATCTCTGCAATTCTGAGTCTTTTTTCACCATCTCTGCCATTCTTTTTTGCATACCCCACATTTGCCTTTATCTGATTATTATTTGAGCACCTAGTTTTAGGAGTGGCTTGACAGACTGGGTAAGAGAGTTAGACTCAGCACTGGGTGTTTTGAAGGAAGAGGGGGGAGGTTACATAGGCCGTAAGTGGTCCTTCTTTCTCAACATAAACAAATCTCCCACAAATCTTATGGGCCGTGCTTCTCTGAGCATGGGGTGCAGGCATTGGTTGGACCTCAAAAGCATTCATGGGGCAGGGGAGCAGTCTACTATTCCTCTGTCAGGAAACGAATGGCCCCTAGGGGGCAGTGTGGTCACAGGAAAGGAAGCTTCCCTTCCCAGGATTTTCTGGCTGTTAAACCTATCCAGATGCTATTATGAGGAAGCACTGCACTCTTTCAGTTTATTTTTATTTTTATGCCTTAGGAAATAGCCAAAATGTCAACTGGAGCTTAAAAGGCAAACACTAAGGACAGGTGGGAGTCCCAGAGGAAAGACTCAGCCATGGCCTCAGAGAGGCTGGAGGCCTTAAGCCAGTCTGAGCCCTGGTGGTGGCAGTTTGTCTGCATATTGCTGTCTTTGTGCTTCTGATTCAGGGTTTTGGTCATTAGAAACGTTATTCCTGTTTACCTTGGCTGGAGCAAACTTCTAAAGGCTGACACATACACTTAAAGTCCCTGGCTTCTGGGTATTAGAATTTGATCAAAATTGGAATAAAAAGGGAAAGTTGACCTTTTATTTTAATAAGTAATGAACTGTTGCAATCATGATACAATCAATAGATACAGTCATCCTTGTGGTTAAGAGAGCAAAAGTTTATCTAGGGCTGAGTCACAATCCTTGCATCTGTTACCTACCAGCAGGGTAAACGTGCTCAAGTAATTTCAGATGTGGAGGCTCATAGATAAACCATTGAAAATGAATATTCTCAGCTTCTCTCATCCCAGATCTATTGAATCAGAGATTTGGAGGGGGACCCCAGCAGTCTGTGTGTTAACTAGCCCTCTGGGTGACTTGGAGAAATGCTAATACTTGAGAAATGCTGCTGTTCAGGAACTGGCTTATTGATGCTCCAAAATAATAGTATTTATTATTCAGGTTATTATTTTGAATTATTGCTGGAAGTGAAAATATGCAGTCTTCTGAGAGACTCGTTGAAGATCAAGGTGTTGAATGTGAGATAGTCAAATAATCAATGTGATTACCGATGATAAGAGGACATTTTGAGCAAAGAAAAATAGATGTTGGTTGAACTGGCATGGCCCATCAAAGCCCTGGGGTTGGGTAGGCTTATAGGATGGAGAGTATTGAAAAAGTAGATGGATGGGAGGACGACCTACTGGTGAGGGAAATAACTACAGCAATAGCTTTGGAATAGAGAGAGAATAATCAAGAAGTACTGAGATGGTGGGTATTTAATACAATGTTTATATAACATTTCTAAGCATCCATTATAGGCCAGGTGTTATGTTAGCACTGGGGATATGGACATGGAAGTAGCCCAGGGCAATATATATATATATTTTAAGTACAGGGATTGAACTCAGGGGTGCTTAATCACTGACTCACATCTACATCCTCAGCCCACCCAGCCCTTTTTAAAAAAAACATATATTTTATTTAGAGACAGGGTCTTGCCGATTTGCTTAGAGCCTTGTGAGATCACTGAAGCTGGCTTTGAACTTGTGATTTTGAACTCATGATCCTCTTGCTTCAGCCTCCTAAGCCACTGGAATTACAGGTATGCACTATTGCACCTAGCCAGGGCAGTGCATTCTTAAAAGGGGCAATAAGTGTGGAATTGAATACCACTTCCACCACCAACACAGTGATTATTTCATTTTCTTTTTCTTTTCTTTTCTTTTCTTTCTTTCTTTCTTTCTTTCTTTCTTTCTTTCTTTCTTTCTTTCTTTCTTTCTTTCTTTCTTCCTTCCTTTCTTCCTTTCTTCTTTTCTTTTCTTTTCTTTCTTTCTTTCTTTCTTTCTTTCTTTCTTTCTTTCTTTCTTTCTTCTTTTTCTTCTTTTTTTTAACATAGTGGGCAGCTTCCTGTTCTAGATGTGCCATTGAAAGATCATGGAACCTTGGTTAGTTTGATTCTCTGAGTGAATTTGTGGAGCAGAGCTTCCTGGGCATCTCTGATGGATCAGTAGCTTAAGCAGAAAATATACCTTTGCCAAATTAGAGGCTGTGATTTGGGGGTTATTTGTTTCTGCAGCAAAGCCAGTTTATGCTGACTAGTATAGTTTGTAAAAGGGAACAAAGTTACATATGTAGAATGGAGAGAATCTTGAATTTTGACCCAAGGATTTTCCAATGTGATTTATAGGCACACTGAACCACTGAAAGTTTCTTTTCAAGAAGTGAATACCTTTTAGGTCTTTTCGGAACTGAATTAAAGGTAGACAAGAAAATTTATATATAGCATTTAAAAAAAACCCCTGTTTTAAAGTGTTCTTTATCTCTCTGAGACTAAACCATCCTAGGATCTTGGAAAATCCAACATTTTGGGGTTAATTCTATATTTTACTGGCTTTGTCAAAGAATCTCTCTCTCTCTCTCTCTCTCTCTCTCTTTCTCACACACACACACACACACACACACACACACACAAAGATAAAGGGCTGGGTGCAATGGCTTACACTTGTAATCTCAGCAACTTGGGAGGTTGAGGTATGTAGGAGGATGGTGAGTTCAAAGCCAGCCTCAGCAAGACCAAGACGCTAAGCAACTCAGTGTGACCCTGGCTTTAAATAAAATGTAAATAGGGCTGGGGATGTAACTCAGTGGTTGAGTGGCCCTTAGTTCAATCCCTGGTACCAAAAACAAAAACCAAACAACAACAACCACAAAAACCAATGAAGGGTGTTTTCTATGCTAGTGTGTCCTAATTTTCAATCTAGAAAAAACACGATTACTTTAAACATCTCCTAGCTACCCTAAGGAATCCTTTCAGAGTTCAATTCCATGAATGCACTGGATCCATCACTTTTCCTCTGCCTTTGGACAATGTTGGGGTCAGCCTGACCACCAGTATGTATAGGGCAGACCTCTTTTAGTTTCTTCCCTCCCTAAAGAATACACTAGGAGGTCTTTCAGACTTTTTAGGTTCTTGGCATGAGTTTGGAGCTCAGCTGAGGTGGACATGATCCCTAAGCCTGCTGAGTGGTTCTCTGTTATTTATTTATAATGTCAAATTACAACAAGAACTACCAGAGCTTCCAGGGAAACATCTCTGAACAGAACACAGCACCATGGTGAACCTTTCAGCCAGGTAAAAGTTCAAGAGCCAATGGCCAAGGGCAAGTGAAAGAGAGTGGGAGAAGGAGATGTTATTTAAACATGTATATATAGATGAAAGTATGAATTTATATGAGAATCTATGACCAGAAAAAATTGCATTTTAACAGTGAATATATTCATAAAGAAATTCAATGTGGAATTAATAGTGGTTATTTACTTGGTTTTCATGAGGCCAAAGTTCATGGAGAAGTAAAATGCTAACAGGCAGTTGTATTATTCAATAAATGTGCAGCAGAATTATCCGGAGAGGAGGCAACCTTTTGTCCAGTCCTTGTGAATTCTTGGCCATGTAGCCACGAGGTTCTAAGACAGGAGGTGAGTATGTTGGGGCTGCATGACAGAGGGGCATGTAAGGTGTTTATCAGCTCTTGGGCTCAGCGATATTGATATGCCACTGAACACGAGTGCACTTCAATTCTCTCTACTGAGAAATGGGGGTTCAAATTTCCTTAATGCCAGAGGTCCACTCGAGGGATAAGATAGTGGTCTCCAAGTTCTCACATAAGCAAACAAATAAACCAGCTAATTTTTGTTGATTTAATGCCATAAAAATAGGTTAAGAGATAGAAAATGACTGATGGGAAGGGAGAAAATTTAGTTTGGACTTGAATGGACAGGAGGACCCAGCTATGGGACGTTCTGGGGGCTGAGGGAACAGCATCATAAGTCCCTAAGTCACAAATGAGCTGGGGTTGTGATAACCATAAAGAAGCCAATGGGCAGGAAGGGCAGAGGTAGGAGATATGGAGGAGAGAAAGGAAGGCAGCTAATGATCCTAGGCCCTACAGAGCATGGTGGCTGTTGGGATTTTGTTTTAAGTGTGGTGGGAACCTATTACAAGGCTTCAAGTAGGAAAGTGACATGATTATATTTGCATTTTTGAAAGCCTATTGTGGCCCCTGTGTCGAAGACACATTATTGAGCATCTAGGAGTTGCATCAGAGAGACAAGTTGGCAGGCTCTTACAGTGTCTCTCAAGAGCAAGTTTGGGTCAGGGGAGGCAAAAGAATTTTAAAAAGATGTATCTTCATGTGTGGGTTAAATAACAAAAAATGCAGACTTCATCCCCCGTATGAAAATTCACAGGAATCAAGAGTGTTCACTGTCTGAGATGCAGATTCATATGATAAATCAGAGATGAAATATAAAGTTACCAAAGTTTGTGCTTAGTAATGATATCATCAACCTTGGTGTGAGGATCCTTTTCTTAGCAATTTTGGTGATAACTGGTATAGCCAGGAAACAGGAATCACTTAAATATGTTATTTGGAAAGTGTTTCAGGGAGACAGCTGATAGAGGGGTTCAGATGCCAAGCAGGTGACAATGAGGTAGCCAAGCGATAGAGTAGTAGGAAGCCCCTACCACCACAAGGCTGGGGGGACGAAGAGGGGAAAAAATTTAAGTTGAACTCAAAGACTTGGGCCACCTGAGGGAGTTGGGCCTGAAGTGAACTGGGGCATGAAGGAAAGGTAATTACTGCGAGAGGTGAACAGGAGAAATACTCTGGCTTCTTCTTCTTTCTGCCTTTCATTTTTTTTTTTAACCACCAGGAAAAAATTGGCCAAACCCAGCAAGAAGCAAGCTGAGGTGGGAGCCTGGAGAGCCTGCTGGGGTGCAGAACAGAGCAGGAGAAAGGACCAAACAGACCCAGGGAAAGCCCTGGCCCCTCCTTCTGCCTCTCAATTAAAAAAGTAGATGGTGGCTGGGTACAGTGATTTACACCTTTAATCCCAGCAGTTTGAGAAGCTGAATCAGGAGGATCGCCAGTTCAAAGCCAGCCTCAGCAACTTAGCGAGGCCCTAAGCAACTCAGCGAGACCCTGTCTCTAAATAAAATATAAAAAAGGGCTGGAGGTATGGCTCGGTGGTTAAGTGCCCCTGGGTATATTCTTTGGTTACCCACTCCCACCAAAAAAACCCCCAAAACAAAAAAACAACTAGACAATGTCACTCAGGATTGGGGAATAATGGGACATGGGATCAGTGTTGATTTTTAAGGTGGCAGGACTTCTTGAGCATCATTTCTTTTTATGTGGTGCCTGCTACAGAATACAAGTCAGGCAGTCTTTGGGGGTTTCAGACTGGGACAGGTAGTAGCTGCCTCTGGCAGAGAGTTTCTATTGACTCTGAGCCTCGCTTGGCTACTGCTCAGGTTTGGGTGTGTCTGGACATGCCAGAATAACTGATGGGGGAGGCCCTCAGAGGTGTGTTTTCAGGAAGGAACAAAGAGCTTAAGGGAGGAGTGATGTTGTGAAGGGAAGAATCTAGGTAGACTGACCTAGCCTTGGTTATTGGGAGGTAGGTCTGCCTGCAGGTCTTGGTTTTTATCCTTGAATCAGCTTCTAACACCAGCTTCTCTCTTGCTCTTGCTCTTCCTCTCTCACTTTTTTTTTTTTTTTGAGTGGTATCAGCTCTGACTTGATGAAGCTGTTCCACTAACTAAACTCTGTGACACTGTCCAATGTGAGCCTTCCTGCTTTGGAAACTTTGCACAGAGCATGTCCTGAAGGCAGTGAGAGAGACATTTTCCCTTCTGCATGGAAAGCAGCCTGACTCCTAGGTGTGGCAGACCCTAGAGATTAAATACCATCTTCTGGCCTCAAGAAAAACCAACATTGGTGATAGCTATATAATGGTGGCTGGAAGGACCAGCACAGGCCATTGGGGTGGAATTAGAGTGAGAAGTCAAGGAAGACAATGTGAACACCCTTGGGGTCACTCTGTGTATCCAGATATCTTGAAACAATAGATTGGAGCACCAATGAACACAGCTGAGGTGATGCATATCTTAGAATTTGAGGGGTCATGAAAATCTATTTAATTTATTTGTGCCCTACTCTGTGATTTTATGCTTTGATGAACAAGTATAAAATTTTATGTAATCTATTCTCACATAAGTGCAAGGACTTTATATATACACATCACCTGTCTTTCCTTTCATCTAACTCTCCATCTACCTATTTACCTACACTCTTCCCTGCCCATCTGTGCATCCATCCATCCATCCATCCATCCATCCATCCATCCATCCATCCATCCATCCTCCTACCCATTCATTCATTGATCCATCTATATTTATTCACCTACTCATCCATTAACTTCTCTGTCCTGCTTCCTCTGTCCATCTGTCCATCCATCCATCTATCCATCCATTAATCTCATTTAATATATGAGTTAAAAGGTTCTGGGAATACAGCAGTGAACAAGACAAGTTGAATGTTTTCATGGAGTGAGTGTGTATGTGTGTGTGTGTGTTTTCCAGTCTCTCCCTGTAAAATAAGCTATAAAAAATGAGATAAAAACACAAAACTATAAAAGTGAGATGCACAATGTGCTAAGAGATCCTGGATGAGGACTAATCTAATCTGAGGGGTTAGAGAAGTCTTTGGAGGAAGTGACTCTCAGAGTGAGAGCTGAAGGAGGAAGAACTAACAAGGTGATGAGAGAATGGGAAAACATTTCAGCAAAGGGAAATCATGGGCAAATGGCCTGTCGTGGGACAAATCTGATTGTATATGAAGAACTAAGAGAGAGCAGGGGGCTGGAATGCAGAGAGGAGAAGGAGGAGCATGGAAATATGAGGGTTCTGGACAGTAAAGGGGGTATTAAACACAGAGGGTCTTGCAAATCATGCTCAGGAGTTTTATCTGCCCTAACCATTTTTTTTTAAAGAGAGAGTGAGAGAGGAAAGAGAGAGTGAGAGAGGAAAGAGAGAGATAGAGAGATTTTTTTTAATATTTATTTTTTTTTTTTAGTTCTCCGCGGACACAACATCTTTGTTGGTATGCGGTGCTGAGGATCGAACCCAGGCCGCATGCATGCCGGTCGAGAGCGCTACTGCTTGAGCCATATCCCCAGCCCCTGCCCTAACCATTTATGACCTGGTTTCCAGCATTCGATCACTTACACTTAGCCCATTTAATTTATGTTAGAAAATTTTTAATCATGTTGGGCTAGAATCACTTTTCTTTCATCTTTCAGCTCTTGGCTCTGTCCCCTGGAGCCCCACAGAGGAAA
Organism: Ictidomys tridecemlineatus; assembly: GCF_052094955.1. Classification (NCBI taxonomy): domain Eukaryota; kingdom Metazoa; phylum Chordata; class Mammalia; order Rodentia; family Sciuridae; genus Ictidomys; species Ictidomys tridecemlineatus. The sequence continues at coordinate 45,118,116 of NC_135492.1, read as the reverse complement.
CTTACTGCTCATTTTATTCTTTCTCTAGCTTATATTCCTTCTGACTGTCCTGCTTTCTAAGTTTAACCCATCCTCAAAGAGTCTTTTGTATTAACATTGCCTTCTTTGGAACATACTTAAGTTTGTCAAGATCTTTTGTTAAAGGCCAGGACACTGCCCAACACTGATGGTAGGTCAAGGTAGAGAAGGACTTTCACCTCCCTTATGTTGGATGCTTAGCCTCGATTGATGTGTCTTCAAGATCAAAGCCCTTTTGAATGGCACCTCACTGCTTATTCAAAATAAGCTTGCAGTCAATGAAAACCTTTAAATCCATTTCTTATAAGCTGCTATTACACCAGGTGGTTCTCATCCAATATGTATGTAGGCATTTATTTTTAATTTATACCTTGTCTATTTCTAAAAATGACTGTCAGCCCAGAAACAGAACACAAGTACACATCTACTCAGTTAAAATGAAGATCCAAGGCAGAGCAGAAACATTCCAATTCACAGTAGATTTTCTGAATGTCAGGAAAGGCCTCTCACTGTACCCTGTTCTATTTCTTTTCTTTTCTTTTTTTTTTTTAAGAGATCTTAGAGAGAGAGAGAGAGAGAGAGAGAGAGAGAGAGAGAGAGAGAGAGAGAGAGAGAATTTTTAAATATTTATTTATATATATTTTTTAGCTATTGGTGGACACAACATCTTTTTTTGTATGTGGTGCTGAGGATCGAACCCGGGCCGCACGCATGCCAGGCGAGCGCGCTACCGCTTGAGCCACATCCCCAGCCCCCCTGTTCTATTTCATCTTATTGATTTAGGCATCTTGGTGCTGTTTTTTTTTTTTTTAAACCAAATCGCTTTTTCTTCTTTGAGTTGTCAAAGAACTCAATGTGCCATCTGCCAAATTGCTGTCTACCACCACCCTTGTCTTAAGCTCTTGGGGTTCGTCTTTTTCTCACATTTCTCTACCTATATCTGCTTTCATTCTGAACTTCCCTGTTATGAGTAACTGAAAACTCATCTCAGACTTGCTTGAGTAAAAGAGATTTTTTTTTTTTTTTTTTTTTTTGGTTCAGATAGCAAGAAGAGATCAGTGATAGAGACAACTTTACTCCCGGGCTCAAATGTTATCACAACCAACAACCTCAAACCCCAGTGGCTTGAGGCAGTGAAGCTCTATTCATTTTGCACCGGCTACCTGTCCCATTCAGGACAGCAGGGGACCTGTGCTTCTTATAGTAACATAGCACTGTCGTCCTACTACCTTGGGTAAGGTGTAGTGACACCAGGTGCAGATCAAGAGAGAAAATCAGGAAGTTTTTACCATATGATTGTATTCACAGATCCTTGGGGGAATGTCGCTGTCCACTCAGAACCACCAGGGAAAACACCTTGATCAGTTTTGAGGTAGAGGAAGATGAGGAAATGGTGGAAAAATGCCGTATTGTGGTTTCTGTGGGGAAGAAAAGGTGAAGCAGGGCAAGCAAGCTTAGGATTGGGTAATTTGAGTTCATCAGGTTCTGGGGTCTAGTGACCACCTCTGGCTGTATGGTGCTTGGTCCTAGGACAATTAGGGCACATGTACAGTAGCCTGAAGTGTAAGACCCTATTAAGGAGATGGTTGGGGTCGAAATTAATTGGTTGTTCAAAAAGGGAATCTTACCAGGTTCTCAGAACTGGGTCAGTGAAGCAATTTTTTTAAAAACTGTATTACACTCAGGGACTTGGGCTGCCAGGGAATCCACCATTTTATTGATAAATTATTAATAATGAATATCCTCCTCTCAACATGAGGCCTCAGGACTGAAGTCAATGAAGTGGAAAACTGTGTACAGGCTTCCAAGTACTTTGCTGAAAGTCACTCCTGGTACTTTCTATGACAATTAAATCCCCTCCCTCAAAATCACAGGGTTATACCTAACTTCCAGAAGGTATGTTTCTGGAGGGAGAGAACCAGAAATCTGGGTGATCCACCAGTATAGGAGGGAAAGCCAACACACTTCCCTGATACAATAAAAAGTGTGCTTCTTTTCTTGCACTTCTGTGGTCCATATTCTGTGATTTTCTTACTTCTGAGACCTAGCCCTGGATTCCCTACCTCTGAGTCCAATTCCATTGCAATTACCCTCTTGCTTCTCTCCATTAAGCATTTATTTTTCATTCCTGTGTGCTTTAGTAGTGGGTAATTTATACCATATTGAAAATTTATTTCTCTTTATTTCTAAAGTTAACTCAGTTCCAGTTATCCATTGGGGTGTAACAAATCACCTAATAATGGAGTGACTCAGAGAAACAATGCTCATTTGCTTTGTTCATGGATTTGTGATTTGATCCAGGATCACCAGGGTAGTCCATCTCTCCTCCACATGGCATAGTTACAATAGCTTCTCTGGGGATGAAGGATCTAGATGGCTCACTTACATGGTTAGCAAGTTATCCACAGGGAAATGTGGACTTCCTCACAGCTTGGCGGGCTGGGTTCCAAGAGAGAGGGTCAAAGAGAATAGGTAGTGGTTTTATCAACTTTTAATATCAAGCCTTAGAAGTCTCGTGGGTCTCACAACATCCATGGGTGCAAGTCCATACTGATTCAAAGAAAGAGAATATAGACTCCATTTCTTGTTGGGCAGAATGTTAACGTCACACTATAGGAAGAGTGTGTGATGGGGAGTTCTGTTGTAGTCATTTTTAGAATGTGAAACTTAGCACAGCCCTTTTCCACTTCAAATTTGTTTTAGAATTAGGCAGGGCAATAGTTGAGTGTATGCTTGTTCTTCTTGTTTACTGTGTGCTCCTTGAGAATAGGAGCTGTGATTTATCCAAACTTGTATGTCTGCTTCAGAGCATAGAGAGAGATATTCAGGTGAAGTCTATTTACTATAGCCACTGCTTTACCCTTCTTCTTTACCAATAAATCCCTAATTCATTGAGAAGCCAAGGTACTCAGGTAGGGTGGGCCTGGACCTAGGGAATGAATCCTAATGGTGAAAGCATTTTTGACCATCATATTCCTCTTTTATTGCTTATTGGTTTAGGAATGACCATGAGATCTCATTCTCTCCAAAGATCTGTGTAAGAAAGTCTGTTGAGAAGAATTGTGAAACCTAATTTCCATTCTAGAAAAAGAAGTGCATGGAGAAATTCCACCTTTCTTCCTCCCTTTGCCCATTGTTGGCTGAGGATGTTGTGTCCAAAGCTGTGGCCGCCATAACATCATGATGTTATCTCCAAGGGCATCTCAAAAAAGCCAACCAATATTTCTGGCACTGTTTTAACTCATAAATTAACCAACCTCTTCTTCTCCCAGACTTTTGTTATGTGAGGTAATTAATTCCTATTATTTAAAACCAATTTTAACTGGCTCTTTCTGTTGTTATTTGCTCACTGAAACACAGCTCAATTAATGTTCCTAGAATTGAGCTGATTTGGCTAACTCACTTTGTAGTCTGGGCCGTGCACAAGAACAAGTGCAAAGAATTGTAAAATTTCATTTCTGTATATGCTACTATTGTGTTTCTTCTATGAACCTCAGGGATTTCAAAGTTGGATTGCCTCCTGAAATGTCTCCATGCTAGAGTTCTTGGCCCACATATATCTAAATGGTAACTTTTCTCAGGCAATTTCTTTCTTGGCCCAAGTCTTTAAAACATAAAAGGCCTCTGGGTGTGCTGGCCTTTTGGCATTCCCAAGTCTTGCAGCTGAGACATAATGAATGACTAACTAGAGGCAATTAGAGAGTGAAGTTGGTACTCTGAATAGATGGAGAATGCAGCTGGGTGGAGGCAGGTCTTTCTGGAATCAACTGGGGAAACCTTGCCAAAACACCTGTAAACGTCTCCAAGGCTGCTCCAACACAACCTCCCCATTTTAGGGAACATGTCCCCATGTTTGTAGCACAATACTTGACTATTGAATTTATTTGATTTTTAAAATTCTTTTTAAATTCTTCACAGGAGTTATTATTAATAGCATATTTTCATCTCTTCCTCCAAGCAGATTCTAAATAAGGCTTTGGGGCTTTAGAGAATTTTATGATGGATTAAGAGTGATAGGTGAAGGATTGCTATGGTTTAAAAGTCTCCTCTAAAACTCACGTGAAATGTAATTGCCACCATGATACTAGGAGGTGAGAACTTTAAGAGGTGATTGGGCCTCAAGGGCTCTGCCTTCATGAATGGATCCATGTCATTAGAACAGGCGTGGGTTAGTTTTTGGGAGAATGGGTTTGTTGTAAGTTCAGTCCCCTCTTGCTCTCTGTCTCTTGCTCACTTGCAGTGCTTCCAGGTGAGACCCTAGCCAGACACTGGCACCATGTTCTTGGACCTCTAGTCTTAGAATCATAAATCAAAAAAATTTTTGCTTATAAGTTACTCGGTGTATGATGTTCTGTTGTAACGGCAGAAGATGGACTGAAACAAGTATGGAGCCATATGGTTGGGGTTTCACTCTTGTTGGTGACAGCTCATAACTTGTTCTTCCCCTTTTCTTCTCCCCTTCCCTTCGTCAGCCTTGGGGGGACACATGTGATTCTGTCCTCAAGTATCACAGGGCCCCTCTGCCATCACCAGGAACAACTGGCTTAGGGCAGACACAAGCCCATATTCCCTGCTACACATCTGATCTCTGTGAAAGAGCTGGGTATGGATTCTAGAAGGCAGGGATTTCTAGTCCTGTAGCAGCATAGGTGACAAGGATGATGACAGCCTGGCCCATCTAGTGACATGTTTTCCATTCCATGAAGAGAATTTGAGCCTGAATGTCAGTAATGCAGAGGAGGGCAGAGGTGGGAGGGGAGAGACAGAATATGTTGGCTCTGTCATGTGGTTGCCCTGAATCAGCGATGACTCTTTGTTTATGAGAGCAACTATTCCCACCTCACCATCTACTCCACCTTATGGATTCCTTAAGTTTGTCTACACTGTCAGCCACTCCAAGAGTTCCTGCTAGCAGAGCACAGCTGGAAGGTCTAGAGGGAGCATGCCCCAGTGCTCAGGTTTTTGTTGTTTCAACAGATGAAATCGTTATATCGAAGACCAGATCCATCCTCTGTTCTGGTGGAGGGTGATGCAGGACTGATGTATTTTGATATAGAAGATGAAAAAGAAAAATTTCTGGAGCCTGAGGTATAGTCAGCCTTTTTTCCCAAGCCTGAAGTACAGTTTTCAGGGATACTGAGGGATCCCTCCCCTCACCCCCTCTGCAAGATTACTAGCTACTTTGTGGGTGAGAAAGATGCAGGGATCATCTGGGATTCAGTTGAATGTAGCCATGATGCAGCTGTAGGGAGAAAAACTGAAGTTCAAAGGGACTAGTTTCCATGGTTTTGCAGCAATGTGGGACTTTTAGTTTTAAACTGGGAAGTCATGGGAGAATGTGGATGGTTGGTCACCTTGCTTGAGGGCTTCTTTTTTTAAAAATTATTTTGTTTATTTTTTATTATTAGTTTTTTATGTGGTGTAAGGAATGAACCTAGGGCTTTACTCATGTGAGGCAAGCACTCTACCACCTCATGAGCCACAACCCCAGCCCGCTTGAGGACTTCTTTGGTGTCTGATTCATCACAGTTGTCAAACACTTCCTATGTGCCAATTGTTGTCTTAGTTTTGAGGAATCCACAAACGACCAAGACGCCATTGCTGTTCTAAAAGATCTTTGAAGTCAGAAAGTAGAATCTGAATTGCAGTCCCTCATCAGAAGTTCCAAGGCTGCAGGAGTGCTCACCACAAGTTTGTTCCAGACATTTGAGTTTGTGGATGAGGTTGTTGAACAAGAAAAATACAAACAGTTTAAAATTGAAACAAAAAGTTTTATTTGCAATGGTAGGGCATTGTGGTGAAATATACATGCCATAGTAAACTATGGGCATGTTCAAAGAAGGTGAGGCAAGGGGAAGTTTTCAAAGGCAAAACAAAGATTAAGTATTGTTTCAATTAATCTTTGGTTACAACAATAACAAGGGTAATAATAAGGGTGCCGTTAGTCTTGACTTGAACAGAAAGTTGCTGGGTAGATGTTCTTATAGAATTTTCTTTTTTGGGGGGATGTTATGGTTGACACAAATGATTCCATCTTGAGTCTAACAACTAGTACAATGTGAAATCTTAACCAGGAATTTGGGTTGTAAGATTTTCCATGCCTGTAAACATGCTGATGAATTATAGTTTGGAGATAGGTTCTTTAAGGAGGGGACTAAATTTAAATGAGGCCATTAGAGTGGACCCTAATCCAAGTTTACTGTGTTATTATAACAAAGTGAAATCTAGACACATAGACAGCAGGACTGTGGACACACAAACAGTCATGAGAGGACAAAGAAACTCTGTGGCCATTTGCAGAGAGGCCTTGAAAGAAACCAGCCCTGCCTATACCTTGATCTTGAATTTTAGCCTCCAAAACTGTGAGAAAATAAACTTCTATTGTTTAAGCCACCCACCAGTGGTATATTTAAATGACAGCCCTGGCAGACTCAGAACTCCAACAAAAAAACCACTTGCTTAAGGATCCTTATCTCAAGGTGTGCTTCTGGGGAAACTGACCAGGGATATTGTTCTAGAATAACTTGGAAAGTTGAGAGAAGAAAATTCAGCATCTAGGCATTTCGAGGAGTTGATTGCAGGAGTCCATTTCCTGTCATTTGTGACAACTTGAATGAATCTGGATGATATGATGTTACATGAACTCAACCAGATACAGAAAGACAGGTGCCATGTTATCTCACTCTAATGTGGAATCTAAAAATATTTATCTCCTACAAATAGAGTAGAAAGGTAGTTACTAGAGGCTGGGTGGTTTGGGGAAAGGAAGAGCTGAGGACTTATTGGCAGGCCAAAGAGTACATAATTACAGGTAGAAGGAATACATCTTAGAGCACTGTTTTACAGTGGAGTGAATGTAGTTAATGAAGTTGTATTGTATTCTTGGAAAATGTAAACAGAGTGGACGTTATGAACTCTTACTACAAAAATGGTAGCTATATGAGGTTAGGCATTTATTAATTAGCTACATTTAACCATTCCACAGTGTACACATACCTAAAAGCATCATGTTGTGTATGGTAAAAAAAGTACAATATTATTTCTCAATTTAAAAGAAATTAAAAAACAAGGGCTGGGATTGTGGCTCAGTGGCTCAGCACTTGCCTGGTATGAGTGAGGTACTGGGTTAAATTCTCAGCACATGTATACACACATACGCATACACACACATATATATCAAAACAAGTTCTTTGAGTTCTGCAAAGGTAGTGGGCTTTGTGTTATCCCATCTCTTTTTTTCAGTAACAGTTTCAAGTCCCCTCCCTGCCCTGTGGATAGAGATTCTATCTGCACATCAGTTTCCTTGTTTTTGACCTCAGCCAATTTCTGAATCTACAAAATGAGTAGAGACCATAGTAGTTCATTTCCAAATTCCCTTCTAACATCTTTCTTTTAATAAATCCCGACTGACACATTGAACTGACTCCCCCACTGGAGTATGAAGTCCCCAAGGCCTTAGAATGTAGATGTGTGGCTATCCGTCATCTGGCTGATGGGATCGGCTGCACACAGTAAGTTTCTGACACAGGCTTGGCCTCAGCAGGAGCAGTACATCCAGGTATATGTTACCAGTAGGATCCATTCTAAAAGGATGTGGTCAGAATCGGTAAGACCATTTTATATTAGAGTATTCCACGCCTGACTCTGCTCTGTGTGTGAAGGTGCTGTGAGATTTCAATCACTTTGAAACAGTCTCCTTATGGCTCTGCGAATGAGTCAGGGTTCCTGAGGCTTGATGCACAACATCACACTCAGAGCTGGTTGGTGAGTCATATCCTTTGTGAATGAGTGCCCCTAGGCAGCAAAACAGGCCTCTGCCCAGCCTACGCACCTGTGGGTCCACACTACTCTAGGGCTGCAGGGACATGAAGTTGGAGACAGAGTAGGGGTCAGATGGAGGTTGAGCAAGATGCTGGCTCCATGGTACAGCCCTCTGTCACCTTGGGTGGGAATAATCTGTCACACTTAATGTCTTGGCTAGTGTTCCTTTTTTTAGTGAGCTTTTCTGTCACTGTGACCAAAACCTGACAAGACCAATTAGAGAGGAGAAAAAGCTAATTTGGGGCTCATAGTTTCAGAGGTCTCAGTCCTTAGATGGATAACTCCATTGCTCTGGATGCAAGGTGAGGCAGAACATCATGGCACCAGGGAGTGAAGGAGCAAAGCAGCTCAGGACATGGCAACCAGGAAGCAGAGGGAGATACAGTTCCAAAGGCATGTCCCCAGCACCCTACCTCCTCCAGCCCCTCCTGCCTGCCTACAGCTACCACCCAGTTAATCCATAAGGCACTGGTTAGGTTAAGGCTCTCATAACCCAATTATTTTACCTCTAACCTTTCTTGCATTGTCTCTCACATGCACTTTTGGGGACACTTAATATCTCAACCATACTTTTTGTTTCCCTCTACTTTTGTTTAGAAGATTCAGTCTGATGAAGCTTCTGCCTTGGGAATGTTAACATTTGCCTCCAGTTCTTGCTGAAGCTTTGAAAATAAGCATTTTACAGGGAACATTAACTCATCTTTTTTTTCCTTACATACCAATTGGCATCATGACATTCCTTGGTTCAAGAACCAGGGGGCTCACATGACCTGTAATATTTAACCCAAACTTTCCAGATCTTTAGCAAACTAACTCCCTACCTTCTCAGCCCTTTCCTTCCAGGACTCTCAAATATATGTTCTTGGGGCCTGGGTTGTGGCTCAGTGGCAGAGTGCTCACCTAGGACGAGTGAGTCCCTGGGTTCGATCCTCAGCACCACATAAAAATAAGTAAAATAAAGGTTTTGTGTCCAACTACAACTAAAAAAATAGTTAAAAAAATGTATGTTTTTTTTTTTAATGCTACCAAGACCCGGCCTCAGCCCTTTTTTGTATTTTATTTAGAGACAGGGTCTCACCAAGTTGCTTAGGGCCTCGTTAAGTGGCTGAGGCTGGCTTTGAACTTGCTATCCTTCTGCCTTAGCCTCCTGAGCTGTTGGTATTACAGGCATGTGTCACTGTGCCAAGCTCAAGTGTATATTCTCTGCAGAATTTAAAGTTCACTCTCTTTCCCTCTTCTACCTGCCTTTCTATCTACTTGCTGCCTTCTTATCATTTCTTGTTTCTTCCCTTTTTTTGCTGGTAACTGGCCCTGCTGGTAAAATTTAGACAACTCCCATGCCTCCAAGAGCACCTGCTTTCTGCTATTAACCTGAACCAAAATTCACTCTCTATTTTACTTATATAAAGCCTTTGGAGAGCATGCTGACTCTGGGGGCTGTTGGAACTTTGGGGATCTGAGCAGCCCTGTGTGTTGTCTGTGCCGGTTCTTGCCAGCTGGTGAGGATAAAGATGAGGGTCCTGTTCTCTCGGTGCTTTCACTACGGTGGAAGGAGCACAGAACAAAGGAAAAGTAGGTGAGAAAACATCAGATAGCAATGGTGACTTCTGAATCTTGACATCCAGGTGGCTCAGGGGTGGACATTGGGTAATAAAATTGGTTAGAAGGAATTGACATTTCTTTAATGTTATTTTGCACCTAAAGAGTTAATGAGGGGGGAGAGGAAGGGATGTAGGGATAGGAAAGACAGTAGAATGAAACAGACATTATTACTGTATGTACATATGTGACTGCATGACCACTATGATTCTGTAACATGTACCCTCAGAAAAATGAGAAATTATAGCCCATCTAGGTATGATATATCAAAGTGCATAAAAGCATCTACTGTCATGTAGAATAATTAAAACAAATGAAAAATTTTTTAAAAATTGGTAAGATGTTGGCAGAGCCTGGAGGAAGGAGGAAATTATCATTTTGTGGGAACAGAATTTCAGTTTTTCAAGTTGAAGAGTTTTGGAGATGGGTGGCAGTGACGTTTGCATGACTGTGTGAATGTGCTTAATGCCATTGAACCTTAAAGAAGGTTAACATAAATTTCATGCTACGTGACTTCTACCAAGAAATTTAAAAAACCTCAATAAGTAATAACATAGAAATATTGTTCAGCTTTACTGAGAAAATATTAATAGTTTGCATCTAAAACTGTGGTTGTTGGAAATGACCCTTAAGTACCATTTTGAGAGTGTGGGTATTGTGACAAAATAAAGCAGGGGTGAGTTGGATGATGGATCCACTGTGGCTGATGGATTTGTGGTCATGGGAACCTCTCTGGGCTGATGGTGTTAATTGAGATGGATGTCAAGAGGGAGTAGGCCTGTGCTGAGCTGGAAGCAGGACTCCTTTAAAGGGAACGGCCAGTGCAAAGGCCCCAAGGCAAGAGAGAACAAGTTGGAATATTCTAGACATTGAAAGAAGGGGCTTTGGTGGCTGAATCACATGGAGGAGGGGCAGGTGAGTGGGAGATGGGGCTGGGGTGGTGGGCAGGCTTCCTGGAGCCCAGCCATGCCCATGTGTTTCCATGCTGTGTGTGGCTACTTGGGTGCTGCAAGAGTTGAGAAGTGACACATATGGTCCATAAAACCCCAAATAATTTCTAGATGGCCTTTCACCAAAAAGATTTGTTGACCTCTGCTTTAGAGGGTTAAAGGCAGGGAAGTAGCACAGTCTTATGGGAAGTTGAGAAAGATCATGGTGGCTGCCCCTAGAGCTGTCTCCTGGGTTGGTCTGAATTCCAGATGGACCAAGGGCAAGCGTGTCTCTTTTGTCCTCTACAATGATTCCTTGCACAGAACTGGGCATAAGAAAGCTGAGGCAAACTGAGGGATGTGCTTAACATCCTAGAACTGTCAGTGACAGAGCAAAGATTGAGTTCCCCACACAGGTGACTTAAAGATGCTCAGCTAGGTGCCTTTGGCCAGAGAAACATGAAATGCTTCTGTACTCTGTAATCCAGGAGCAAAACCGAGGTAAATCAGTGAATTATTATTGGCTTAAAGAAAGTTTGCATAACTTTAAATCATTCCTGGTTAAAAAAAAAAAAGGCCAGGTGTAGAGGTGACCTCCAAGAATGATGATCCCATACTCCAGTCCCTGGGAAGGTAACCCTAACCTGAACAAGATAGATAGCAAGGAGTGATGCTTGATTGATGTACAATTGTACTGAGAAATCTTTGTTTGTTTTCTTTAAGCCAGCTGTAGGTTATGTTGAGTTACTTAAATAACCAAAAGAACTGTTTTTAAATAGTCTCCCTGCCAAATCCGACACCTCAGATACTCAAAATGTTCCAGGGAAAGAAGTTCAAACTACCAAAGTGAGGAATCAAAAAGGGATGCTAGAAATGTGAACCAGGAGGGAGACCGTGCCAAGCCTCAACTAGCAGGGAACATTCCTAATGGGAGCTTCCAAGGAGGGTGTTTTGGCGAGTGGTGGTGAAATCATGAGTCACAAAATAATGACATAGTGAGCTGTAAACAGTTTTAATTTATACAGGTGACATTTAAAATGCTAATCAGACCTTAAGATAATTGCTGGAAGTTAGGCAGCCTGTGCTGGGAACTCTTCCAGTTTCTATGGAAATGATTCAAAAACACAACCAGATCCGTGAAGGTGTCCCTGGCTTGGTGGACTTGGTTTTCTGTAAATCCAAGGAGTTTGAGTGATGGTTACTCGAGGCGACACGGGGAGTAATTGAAATCCAGAGACTCCAGTCTTGGAGCAGAGAGTGAGCACTCATCCCAGCCAGGGGAGATTTCAATTTAGCTTCTGTGGTCTTGTCTCCTCCTTGCAAGTGGGGAATGCATCAATACTAAGAAAATTAGCTGTCTTTCACCAGGTCTGGTTTTGTGTGTTGACTGCAGGCTACTTAAAGAAAAAAAAAAAAAAAAGAAAGAAATTAGAAAGAAGTTACTTTCCCTATTGTTGACAATACACTCTATGGTTTTTCAATGTTTGTTTAACAATAGAAAAAATTTCAAGTGCCTGCCTTGTGCTGTGCACTAATCTAGGCCCCTGAATGTGGAAAGGAACAAAGCCAGCCAGTTCTCTACTCCCAGGAGTTTATATATGCTGGGAGAAATGAACATATACAATTGACACATACATACATAAGTGAAGCAGGGCTGTGGGACAGAGTGGATGGCTGAAGATCTTCATCTATTCAAGGCACAGGTAGAGGAAGCAGTAAGTCCAAAGGTCCTGAGGTAGGAAAAAAGCTCATCTTGAGGTGAAGAGCAGTATGAAATGAAGTGGGAGGTAGTCAGAGACAAGAATAACTTTTCAGGCGAGGTCTCTCTAGACAACATGTGCATTTCCCTTTGGAAAGTCCCTCTGTGACCACTATCAGGTATGCAGTGAATGAGGGCCTTCTGTTTGGTGGAGATGTGATCTTGTCCAAAGTCCCTTCCCTCTGTGGATGGCAGTGGGTATTTTTAAAATGGTTCCTTGCAGGATGTGACCCTGACATATGAGCTTAGTTTTTTTTGTGTGTGTGTGTTTCGGAGGTGGGGGGGTGATGGGAGGGAGGGAGTGGTAACCAAGGATTGAACTTGGGGGCACTTAACCATTGAGCCACATTCCCAGCCCTTTTTTAAAATTTATTTTATTTTATTTTAAGACTGGGCCTCACTGAGTTTCTTAGGGCCTCACTAAGTTTCTAAGGCTGGCCTTGAACTCGGGATCCTCCTGCCTCAGCCTCTGGAGCTGCTGGGATTACAGTTGTGCGCCATCACACCCAGCTGAGCTTAGTTTTCTTAACCTGTGAAAAGGAGTGGAAATAACATAACTGTAGTAAAAAAAATGTTATCCAAATGAAATAGAGGATGAGATGTGAAAAATATATTAAGGTTAAAAGAAAAGAATGCTGATGACTATATGGGGCTGGGAGCGGGGGGTGTCAATATGAACAGATCTGTTCTGCTTGTATTGATGGCTTTCTTCACCAAGCAGATCTTAGGACACTTACATTCCTGGCATGATTGGAGGGGCACTAAAACACTTTCTAATTTCTTCTTAAAACATCTGCCATCACATGCTGCTTTATGCTCAGAATTTTGTCTCTGTGTCTTCATCCTTACTATTGCAGAGCTCATCACTGAGTTCACTGCCTCTAGGACAGAACCCTACTGCAGATACTAAGGAAACGCTTGTGGAATACATTAACTTTTATCTGTTGGCTTTAGTTCTGCTTCCTGATCTCTCCCAGGAATTTTCAAGTCTTAAAGCTGGTGCTCAAGACTTCTGTGACGGTTGTTTCTCAAGGTACTCTTCATTTGTCCTGGTTCCCAGATTTCTACCAGCTAGGTGGCTTTTCTGTTTCTCTTAAAACATAGTGCCCCCAACCCCCTGCATGCTCTCCAGCAGTTGTTATTATTTGGATTTTTATTTTTGTATTAGGTACTGGACCCAGATGTGCTTAACCACTGAGCCACATTACCAGCCCTTTTTAAAAATATTATATTTAGAGACAAGGTCTCGCTGAGTTGCTTAGGGCCTCGTTAAGTGATTGAGGCTGGCTTTGAATTCATGATCCTCCTGCCTCAGCTTCCCAAGCCACTGGGATTCCAGATGTGCACCACCGTGCCTAATTGTTATTTGGATTCTTGACTACCATGCTGACCGGTGTGAGATGAAATCTCTTTCTTTTTGATTGTCATTTTCCTGACTGCTAATAGATGTGAAACATTTTTTCATATATTTGTTGGCCATTCATATTTCTTCTTTTGAGAGGTATCTGTTTTTACCACCCCATCCCCCAAAACAAAAACAAATAAGCAAAGAAAACACAGTTCCTTGAATGGATAATCACACTGTGCTGGCTTCACAAATCTTCAGCGGCCATTGAGACCAGAACCAAGTATAAACATTCATTAATCATGTGTGGCAATAAGTGAGTTGTTTCATGGAAATGTTTATACAAAGGAGTCTTGATTTTGTTGCCCATTTGTGAGAGGACAGACAGTTCCATGGGAGCCACATGTCCCAGGAAACAATAATTCCTTCTTTCAAACCTACCTGTCACAGGTACTGAGGAGGGACGTGAGTCAGTTTCTGGATGCTGAGTGCTTGGAGGCCTGGTGGTAAGATGATAAACTTGAGCTGTAGAAGGTTGTAGAAGTCACACTGAGCTGATTCCTTTGGTTCATGTGGCTGAGAACTATCCAAAGCTCCCCCAGAGCAATTATCCAGTGAGCTAATGGGTCTGGTAAACTAATTATCTGCTCTTAACTTTGGCCCTATGTACAGTAAGTGCAGGTGGGTCATTTGCAAACTCCTAGATCTGCACCTTGACAAAGTCATCAGGCTTCACCCCAGATTATTGTTTTACCTTTTAAAAGCAAAATTGGAATCTTCTCATTTGTTGAAAAGATGTGAGCACCCGTGCGAGCGCGTGCACCCGTGCGCACACACACACACACACACACACACACACACACACACACACACACACACACGGATAGCACTCACTTCACTAGAAATCAAGTGATGAGGTTCTGGCCAAATCCTTTCTTTTCAAATCCATTCTGTCCTCCTTAAAGCACCCAAAGAGAAAATTGCAGTGTGCATGAACTGGCTTTGTGAGCCCCATACCTCCTCTTGTACTGATTTTCTGCCAGATGCTTGACTCTTTTAGTTAATTGTTTTTCAAATTTCAGGAGATGGCCTCAGATATCAGTTTAAGCTAGAGTTTGCCAACCAGATGCCCTCTAGCCAACAGTTCACTGTTTGATAGTATTTGTTCAGCCTAGTGTTGGCCTATACAGTGTTAAAGCTTTTTAAAAACCATGTTGGTTGCCAAGAAACAATATCAATCTTCATTGAAAAATGAACATCTAGACACTCAGTTTTTAAAAAATATCAGGCAATATGAGGTCACCCAGGGCTCACCTTAGCAGAAATTAGCCACAGCTGAGTAGTTGCTCTCTTTTCAAAGGAGGCAAGAACTCTTCAGTTTGTTGTAGTCCCCACCACTCCCTATTGTCACCTTGCTTCATCTTACTATTTTACCTACTTAGCTCCCATAGGTTTGGAATTAATAACCATTGATTGAAATCTTTTGAAATAATTTTAATAGCTGTCATTCTTTTCCCCTAGAGAGTTTATATCATCAGCTTAAATGTCGGTTATTAAGGGAATTTCATGAAGATCAGAGAGATGCCCCTTTTAAAAATCCTGTTAAACTCTACCAGGCATAATTGTTTTTTTTTCTTTTACATTTGTGTGTAAGGCAGACTTGTGTCTTTTTTTAATTCAATATTCCCATTATTTGTATGTTTATTTCTCTATTATTTTAAATTTCTTTACATATGTGCTCTGGGGCTAGGGTAAGCTTCCTTCAATGAACCTCAATTCTCCTTTGTGTTCATTACATAGAAAAAGCTTTCATATGGCTGAGGTGCCCTTTTTGTCTTCTCAGTAGAATTTTCTATCAGCTAGTTTTCTTTGGTATACTGCATTTGCCACCTGTTTTACCAGGTTTCTAAGCAGTCTTTTCACTTTTCTATAACCTGGTGGTGTCTGGCTGCATGATACTGTATTAATTAAACAGTAACATTTATCTGGAGCATGATGCCAAACTGAAGATGAGACTGTAGACTCCTCTCAAGTTCTTTTGAAAATTTTTGTTGCAATTTTCCCCGCCCAAGGGCTTCAAGTGTGGAACTTTTTTTTTTTTTTCAGGGTAGAGATTATTTTTTTAAAAGATATTTTTTTAGTTGTCAATGAACCTTTATTTTATTTATTTATATGTGGTGCTGAGGACCAAACCCAGTGCCTCACACATGCTAGGCAAGTGCTCTACCACTGAGCCACAACCCCAGCTTTTAGATATTATTTTTGCCATTTATATCTCTCCCCCTACTTCCTTTTCTGATTTATTATGTTTGGGGGGCTCTGGAGTCAGAACCTTAGGTCTAAGTCACACCTGCAATTTTTTAATAAGTCGTGAGACTATAGGTAATTTCCTTAACCTTTTTTGAGTTGTAGTTTCCATAGCTGGGAAAATGGGGACAAAATGCCTGCCTCTAGGTTTGCTGTAAGGTTTAAATGCTTTAATGAATGTAAAGCAGTTAGCCACAGTATGACTGAAGCATATTATTTGCTCAGTAAATATTAGCAGTAGACGTGTTTGCATATCCCCTTATAGTCTTCAAAGTGCTTTCATATATGTATCATGCCCACAAAACAGGAAAGAGAAACAGACTCAGACCCAATGTCTGAAATGGGAGATGAGAGTGGAGAGGCTGTACTCCTTGTTGGGGCCCTAAGTCTGACTCTCCTGTCAGTCCTGGGTGATAGGGATGGGAACACTTCCTCCTCCCAGGCTGAAGCTGCTTGCTGTGGCTCTCCTACCCATGGAGAAAGGTCCTTGTGAGGATCAGGGAGTGATTTATGTAAGAACAGACTGTCAGGAGTGGCCAGTGTGGCTACATTGTTTGGGGCTGAGACAGTTCCTGGGACGTGAGCCTTTCAGAGCTGAAATTGGTATCATTCCAGGCAAACCAGGATACTTGGTCACCTCAGACTTCCTAGCAGGCTACTGAAAAGCTAGGAAAAAAAATTCAGGAGCACTCAGGCACTTTTCTCTATTTGGATGAATCCACTATTGCTTTTGAGCATTGAGTTTGGCTCAAGAATGAAGAGTCCATAAAGTTTGAAAAGAAACTTACAAATTGATAGAATAAAAACTTCTAGATTGGTGCCATATGCTGGGGTCCGAGGGTAATGGGGGAGCCAGGGCAATGGCCACGAGTTGCACTTTGCTTTCAAGCATTTGAGTGTGAAGTGCTTGAAGTACTAGGCTTTCTAAGACCTAGTACCAAAAGAAAAACAAAACAAAAACCTCATTACAGCTTTTACATGTCCCTGGCAGAACTCCTTCTCAATAGCTGTCCCAACCTTGCTGAAGCCCCCCATCCCATAGGCCACATAGAAGGCTAGTACTCCTCCACCAAACTTCCCTTCCCTCTCTCCATCACTTGAGATCAGACTTGCATTGCAGACTGATAGGTCCCAAGTTCTTTCAGGCCCCATGGGTGTTCTTACCCTGCCAAAAGTCTTTCAAGTCTGTTCCCACCTTGGTGCCTGCTTTTTGGAGGACTTGGACTAACACCCAGAGAATTTCTCTGTCTCTTCTGTTTCCCTCCTCTTCTTTTCCTTGCCTGGTTTAAATTTTATTTTTAAATGCTATCACTCTTCCTTTAGACTTCTTGGTATATTTTTTTCTGTTACATCTTTAGATTGCTTTCACGTTCGTATCTATGACTTCCATGTCTTCTCTCTCTCTCTCTCTCTCTCTCTCTCTCTCTCTCTATATATATATATATATATATATATATATATATATATATATATATATAAATTTTTTTTTTGATACTGGGGATTGAACCCAGGGGTGCTTCACCACTGAGCCATTTCCGCAGTCCCTGAGTTGCTTAGGGCCTTACTAAGTTGCTGAGGCTGACTTTGAACTTGTGATCCTCCTGCCTCAGCCTGCCTAGCTGCTGGGATTACAGGCATGTACCATTGCACCTGACCATGTCTTCTCTTTGAATGACAAGATTCCTGGTATCTGTGGTTGGTTTTACCAACTATGTAGTTGGTATGGGGAGGTGGGATCTCCTGGGCAGGATCTCTCCTGAGGGTCTTACTTTCTGACATGTGAAGTGCTGCCTCTCAGGGTACAAAGCACTCAGTACATTGGCAATTGAAAGGCAATAGTGAACTCTGAAGTTTCAAGTTGCTCTGTTTTGATTCTATACTTCAGGAACTATTATTTTGGAAATAACTGCTAAGGGCTAAGAACTGCCCTGGGTGAGGCGATTCACTTCTTTTCTTTTAGTTGATCCTCAGAGCCACTTTGAGAAGTTGGAGGTAGTCTCATTTCACATATAAGATGAGAAAGGCTCAGCAGCCTTCAGTGACTTGCCTGAGCCCAGGAATGCAGATTGTGTTTCCACTGAGAAACACAGAGTACTTTTTCATCTGTCTTATGACTCCTGAGACGTATGATGAACATATTGCCCCAGTTGTAAAATGTGGAAACTGAGGCCAGGGGTAGCAAATGACGCCAAGGCATCTAAGACCAGCAGTGGAAAGTGCCAAGCAGGTGCATAGAAAAGAACAGGTGTTGGAGCATATTTTACCATTTTAGTTATATTTTGGTCTGGTTTTAGGAATATGAAAGTCCTGAGGTGAGTTGAAAGATGGTTTCATCCAGCTAAAAAAAGGCTGTGTGTGTGTGTGTGTGTGTGTGTGTGTGATCGAAGCCAATTCTCTGTTCTTCTCTGCACACTAGGTTTTAAAAAATGCATGACGAACCACCCTCGTCTGGGCTGATGTTTTATTCGGTTTCATGTGGTCTTTCTGATGCCTGCTCTATCATTAGAGGCTCTTTCCAAAGATACCATGTGAGAAATGATGCAATGTCCAGAGAAAGGGTGACACATTTATTTTTTTAATCCACTGTGAGCAGCCTCATTTGAACGGATTTGGTTCCTATGATCATTTTCTTACTTTCATCTGCTTCCTGAGCCTGGTCAGCCATGTAGTTAGGAAGCTATCAGAAGGGGATTTCTCGGCTTGTTTTGAACTTGCTCCATTTTTATTTGGGCTGGTGCAGCAGAATGATCAGGGTTGTTCGTTGGCTCAGGGGCCTTCTAGGTTCAGACACTCAAACTTTCTTGTGGAAACCAGTTCAGAACAGAAGTAGAAGAAAGGGTTATAGGTAAGGCAGGAGGCTTCCAGGAGCTTAGCATGCTATAGGTGACTTCAAGGATATGTTGATCATGAGTGGTGGTGACTGAAAAGGGGCATACCACTGAGTTTCAGTCTCCTTTGCCTGGTGAGGTGAAATGATGTGTGTGTGTGTGTGTGTGTGTGTGTGTGTTTGTGTGTGTATGTGTGTGTGTGTGTGTGTGTGAGAGAGAGAGAGAGAGAGAGAGAGAGAGAGAGAGAGACTAGTTTTAACCAAGAGAAATTCTCAAATCGTCTTAAGAAATGATGTATACTAATCTCTAGAGAATATAAAGAACTCAAAAAGCTAAGCACCAAAAAACAAAAACAAAACAAAAACAAATAACCCAGTCAATAAATGGGCCAAGGACCTGAATAGACACTTCTCAGAAGAGGATATACAATCAATAAATATATGAAAAAATGTTCATCATCTCTAGCAATTAGAGAAATGCAAATCAAAACTACTCTAAGGTTTTATCTCATTCCAGTCAGAATGGCAGCTATTATGCAAACAAACAACAATAAGTGTTGGTGAGGATGTGCGGGGAAAAGGTACACTCATACATTGCTGGTGGGACTGCAAATTGGTGCAGCCAATATGCAAAGCAGTATGGAGACTCATTGGAAATATGGGAATGGATCCACCATTTGACCCAGCTATCCCACTCATCAGTCTATACTCAAAGGACTTAAAAACAGCATACTACAAGGACACAGCCACATCGATGTTTATAGCAGCATAATTCACAATAGCTAAACCATGGAACCAACATAGATGCCCTTCAGTAGATGAATGGATAAAAAAATGTGGCATATATACACAATGGAATTTTACTCAGCAATAAAAGAGAATAAAATCACGGCATTTGCAGGTTAATGGAGAAGATATTGCTAAGTAAAGTTAGCCAATCCCCCCCAAAACAAATGCCAAATGTTTTCTGTGATATAAGGAGGCTGATTCATAATGGGGTAGGGAGGGGGAGCATGGGAGGAATAGATGAACTCTAGATAGGGAAGAGGGGTGGGAGGGAAAAGGAGGGGGAAGGGGATTAGCAAGGATGGTGGAATGTGATGGACATCATTATCCAAAGTACATGTATGAAGATATGAATTGGTGTCAACATACTTTATATACAACCAGAGATATGAAAAATTGTGCTGTATATGTGTAATAAGAATTATAATGTATTCTGCTGTCATTTGTTTCTAAAACATCAATTAAATTTTTTTTAAAAAAATAAATGATGTGTTCACTCATTTATTTACTTCTTTAATCAGATGTCTGCCAGGCACTGTGCTAGGTGCTGGGGATAGAGTGAACAAGACAGGGCATGCCCCAGTCTCCTGAGCCTTACAGTCCATAGATTTAAAAGTCCTTACTGTCTTAGTTTTGTGTAAGATGCATGGATATGGGTATATAAGCCCCATCTAGAGCTTGTCCTTAGAATGGTCTTGAAATTTAATAAGAATAGGGAGCAATCTGAACATTATTTGGAGTGTGCATGCTATTTTGTTTCAGTACCTTTCTCCCCCCCCCACCCCATAACAGACCCAACTCTGGGTGTATTGAGCATCTTAGATGCCCTGGTAACTGATCTAAAAGTAAAGGAATATGGCTAAGCCTTCCTATAGGGAGAATGAGTTCCAAGAGATCAAAACTGACAGGGAGAGAGGGGGGAAGAGAGAAAGGAGTGGGAGGGAGGGACGGGGGCAGAGAGGGCAGCAAGGTGGGCAGAAAGGAGGAGCAAGGTAGCAAAGAGGGGCCTGGGGAAGAGACATGAGGGATTGATAGTGGCATATGGGGTGCTTGAGAGTGCCTGGGTTAGGAAAAGCCTTTTGGGAAGTGCTGGGTTTTGCGGGATGAGAAGGAGATTGTCTTCTGTTGACTACCATTGTGCAAGTAAAGCATGGGTGTCTAAAGGTAAGGTGGCCCTTACCTTTAACTTCCAGAAGAGTAAGTGGGTTTTGTAGCACAAGAGGGGGACTAGGAGGCGGCAGGAAGGGCTTGGGGCCAGCTCAGAAGCATAGAGCTTGTCCTGATGGTAGGGCTGGTTCTCGGCATTTGATGTTCCCTGTGCTAAGCGTAGCCCAGGCCCTGCAGACAGCCAGGACTGATGAAAGAGCCTCCAGCACTGCCAGGCCTCCTGGTCTTACATTCCCCCTTGCCCAAGTGCTAGCCGAGTGCCACATTTCTGACATACAAAACTAACAGCAGTCCATGAGGGACTCCACTTCTGAGCCCACAGGCCCTTCCTACTCCTCCCCAGCTCCTAGTTCGAGCATGCTTGTTCTTTGCTGTCTGGACCATGCTGTGATTTTTTTTTTTTAAAACCTTGGTTTCTTTTCTTTGTTTCCGCATCTCCACTTCCAAGTTCAAGAAAAGACTTGGAGTTCTTGAAATGTGCAGTATAGATTGCATGTCTAATTTATTCAACTTGCCCAGAGACACTTCAGATAATTACAGTGGGAAATTCCATTTTCTTAAAAAAAAAAAAAAAGACCAGATGCAAAGAGGATTCTTGTTCCAGGTTCTCCATCGAATTCTGTCCCTCATGGAAATCAAAGATTACTTGATAGACTTCCTGGGGTGATTGTGAGGCTCAGAGCCCCACCTTTTTCAGCTTTTCCAGAGATTCAAGACAGAGGCTGTGGCATGTTTTGCAGAAATTGATATAGCATCTCTAACCCACTCAGGTGTGTGCAGTCATTTCACATTTAATGTTTCTCTTTTAAATTAGGAGTTTCAGGTGTATGAATGACCACTGTATCTTAGACACAAGTGGCTGAAGTAATGAATGACTTCTAAAAAATCAGTTTGTTTTTCTACCTTTGTCAATGGGAGTGAATTAGAACCCATAGAGAGGGAAAGGCACAGATCAGTCAGGTACAGCTCAATGAATGTTTCACTAATTGACTCAAATATGTAACCAAACCCCAGATGAAGAGTTAAAAGGTTACAGGGAGCACCCTAGAAGCCTCTGGGGTCTCTTCCTCTCCAAACCCTCCTCCCAGGAGGACCATGCCCACGGATTAGTTTTGCCACATTGGATATTCTATTTGTGAGATTTGTCCATGTTGAAAGTGGCTATAGTTCATTTGTGCTCAGCACTGTCTCATATTTCATTGGATGAGTATATTATAATTTATTTACCCAAACCACAGTGAATGACCATTTGGAATGTTTCCAGTTTGTGCCTAATTATGAGCCTTCTTGTTCACAGCAGATGTGATTTTGTACATTTAATCTCATAATCACTGCATTAGGATCCTTCAGAGAATAGAATCAGTACTGTGTGTGTGTGTGTGTGTGTGTGTGTGTGTGTGTGTGAATGCATTGTGTACTTTCAAGAAATTCACTCTTGTAATTGTGAAGGGGCAAGTCCAAAGTGTGCAGGCTTAAGAGGGCAGCCCAGAGCCCAGGGAAAAATTGCAGTTCAGAGATCCTCTGCTGCAGAATTCCTTCTTGCCCAGGGAAGGTCTTTCTTTGTTCTGTGAAGACCTGAAGCTGATTGGGTGAGACTAACACCTTTTAGGGCAATATGCTTTTCTCAAAGTCTACTGATGTATGTGTCACTCTCCTCCAAAAAAAATACTTTCACAGAAACATTCAGAATAATATTTGACCAAGGGGCTGGGAATGTGGCTCAAGCGGTAGCGCGCTTGCCTGGCATGCATGCGTCCCGGGTTCGATCCTCAGCACCACATACAAACTAAGATGTTGTGCCCGCTGAAAACTAAAAAATAAATATTGAAAAAATTCTCTCTCTCTCTCTCTCTTAAAAAAAATATTTGACCAAATATCTGTGTCCCAGCCAAGTTAATGAGTGCAATTAAGCATCATGGCCTCTCCTATGAGGGTGCTGGTTTGGGAGGCAGGGTGAGTAACAGAGGGGGAAGGAGTGCTTTGAAATATGATGGGTTCAGAGAGGATTTGCAGTCATTAGGCCAACAGATGAGAGGGCCATCATTGAAAAAATGACTTATTGCTGTTCCCAAGAGGAGGGAGCATGCCACATCACCCTGTGGAGGGCCATGCCTGGAGGCACAAGTAGATCAAGAGATGGGGGTGGGGGTGTGCTTCAGGGTATTGGGGGCTATCTCTAGTTGTCTGATTCCTGGGCTAGAATGAGGAGAATAGGTGGGCAGAGTGGCCTGGAGTCTGATAAAGGAGATGGTTGGGGTGTGAACTGGGGACTGGTTGGTCTGCATCTGCATAGGATAGTTGTTTGCCTTCTCTAAGGACTGTTCAGCTCTGGGAGAGGTGGTCAAAGCATCAGAACACAGAGAAGAAGATAATACAGAGGGAGGGTGAGGTTGGGAGGATTTTGGAATAGGATGCAGGGGACCTAGAAAGGTTTGTCAATCAGTGGCTCTTACCACATCTTGCAGTAAGGATGCTCACTTTACTGATGAAGAAATGGAGGCTTAGAGGAGTTAATCAGGTCACAGGTGATGAGGAATAGAACTGAGGCTTAACTTGGCATCTCTCTGAGTGACATTCTTAATCTTGATGACCCCCTCCAGGATTGCTCAAAAACATCATTCCTGCCTTTCTACCTCCCAGGATTATCAGGAGGTCCTGAGTATATGTAAGTGGATATGCTCTGTAACCAGTTAAGAGTGAGATAAATAGAAAGTGAAAATTTTAATGACCTTATATTGCAGAAATGCTACTGTGATTCAGCCCTGAAACACATAAATTCATTTTATAGAATCTTAGAACCCGAAGGAGTGTTTGCAGATCCTGTAGTTCTGCTCTATTCTCAAACAGGTGTGATCCAGAACTACTTATATTCTCCTGGAGAGCAGCCAGGCTCTCCATTGATGGCCTGATATATTATTACTGTGAAGAGAAAAAGATCAATGGATGATTATTTACACTGACTTTGCTTAGTAAGTTACTTATTCAATGTACCAAATAGTACCCTGATTATTAAGGGAACTTCTAATGCATCTGATTTACCCAAAAGACATAGTTTGAGATATGGGTCAATGTATGTTATACAATGTGTTTAGTAATAGTTTCTCGAAAATCAGCTTCTTTCTTTCTTTCTTTTTTTGGTTGAACCCAAGGGTGTTTAACCAGTGAGTCACATCCCCAGCCCTTTTTATATTTTAAGACAGGTTCTCACTAAGTTGCTTAGGGCCTTACTAACTTGCTGAGGCTGGCTTTGAATTTACAATCCTCCTGCATCAGCCTCCTAAGCCATTGGGGTTACAGGAGTGCAAAACCATGTCCAGCAGAATTCAGAGTTTCTTGAAAGTCAGAGTGGGAAGTGGTGGAAAGAGCCCTGCGCTGGAGGTAATGTACCAGTGCTAACACACTTTAGCTGCAAGCTAACTGTGTGATCTTGGATAGTGACTTGATCATTCTGAGCATCTGTTTTTCTACCCATGGAACCAAACAATTGGGCTAGATGGTGTTTCAGGTTCCTTTCATCATGGTTGGGCTACATTCCATCATCTAGAATTTGGATGGCTAATGTCATTTTGATAGAGGGGCAGGGTACTTATAAGTAGCAGGGAATCTGGTTGCCTTTGATGTCCGGTAGTTAATAAAATGGAGAAAGATTTGCATGAGTAGCAGCATTTATCTCTCACTCTCCTGCCAGCTCTCTGCTGATCCCACTGCCTTGGTGAGCCTCAGGTGACCATAAATTAAACAAAGTGTTTTTTCCTGGGACCAGTGCTCTGTAAATCAACGTTGGGGCAGAGTGGCTCTGTCAAGAGGGCGTTCCGTGGGACACTCTAACCATTGGAAAGACCACATGTCATCTGGCAACTGCTTCTGAATATGACTTTATGTCTTGGCAGTCGTTTCCTTAATAATCCAAAGCTGTCAAGGAAGCATAGCTCTGTGGCTCGGGTGCTTGCCCTGCCTTCTCTGCCTGGTAGGAGTGTGTTTATTGCTTTCCTTTTTTTTCTCCACCGAACACCCCTTTCTGTACGTGGCACAGTAAAATTGACCTACTCATTTCCAGATAATTGCGTCATTAAAGACTCCCCCACCCCAATATTTTTTAAACAAGGGGACAGTTTTGTCCAGAATTAAATTGTGTATTATTTCTTGATTTGGTAGTGACATCATATGTCCATATGGCTCTCCAATATGGACTGGCCATCAGTGCTGGGTGGATGGTTATTTCCAGCACTGGAACATAATCAGACATGCCCCTACACTTTAAAATAATCATTTTTTTGGTTTTAATTATCTAGTTAAAAATATGGAAGTCATCTCAGTGTCACCTCATATATCCATTTTGGGAAAAAAATGACACTCCTTAACCATCTTTTTGCTGAGCTTGAGGAGTTACTAGTGTTCAGACACTTGTCTCATTAAAACCAAACTTGGGGACTTGACACGGTGCTCAGTGGTAGAATGCTTGCCTAGCATGAATGAAGCCCCGAGTTCCATCCCCAGCACTAGAACACAGCAAAACAAACCAAAAAACACCCCACAAAACCAAAATTAATGTGGGTGCTGATATTTCCATATGACTCTTGTCCCAGGCCCTCACCAACATATCAGGGATAAGCTAACAAAGTGGACCCTAACAAAGATAATGAGATCTCCACTTTGCCTTTTCAGTTCAGAGACTCAGTAAATAATTGCAGTGGCCCATGAGTAATTAGTGGCAATGAAGTCATTTTAATGAGAATGAGCCGCCCCTGACAATAACAAGGGTAACAGTCATCATCACCCTCTCAGTGGGGAGAGTATGGAGGGTTAGGCAGTTCATTACAGAAGTGGTGACTTGCTGAGAGAGAGCTCTCAACACAGAAGGTAAGCTCTAGGATTTTGCACATGCTGCTTCCAAGCTGAGGCTTCTCCTCAGGATGTCTTGGCTCTATTGAAGACCACGTTATGCCAAGAAATCTGGGTTCAAAGGATTTGGCTATGAGGCATTTCACAAGTAGCCAGGTCCCTGGGAGGTTCCACCTACCACGAATAGTTCCAGCTAGGAAAAGAGGTGAGCAGTCCTAATTTGACAGAGATTCTAGATGGTGATCCATGACCTTTCCAGGGACTTTATTTGAGCTACAGAATTTGAGTGGAGGGGATCATTTTAAGCAGAGGGACATAATACATCCTGCCTGGATTTGGGGAGGGGAATCAGTATTTGTAACAGAAGCTTCATAGATGGTTAGCTTTGATGTGAATTTGGCAGTGGCTTGATTTTGATGTAGGGGGCATAACTTGCAAGGTATGTGCCTCAAGACAGATGCTTCTGTGGATAACTTCTATTAGTGGAACTAACAACAGTGACTACCTGTGGACACCTGTCACTCTCTGCCTGAGGGGTGGTGCTTGTGGGTAGATCTGCTCAGCCTGTTCGGGTAGGCATGCTGGAAGTGCTGCAGCATGCCTTGGAAGCAGATGGAGAGTTGGTGAACACAGGCTTAAGCGACCTTGCTTCTTGGTTAGGGTAAGGTTGAGATGTGTTGTCCACCGTCTCCCAGAACTCCCTGGTGAACTTGACCTACAGCTGGCTGTAGCGCTAATTTGCTCAGTAATGTACCTTTAATTGACTCCTTTCCCATTCCCATCTCATTCTTCTATTTCATTATTAGTGTTTCCCAAATGCACGAATTTATTTGAATGCTTGCCTCAGGTCTGCTTCTGGGGAAACTCAACCTAATTTAAAGGGTGAGATTGCTATGACACAAAATAGGTTTCATATTGCTGTGACATAATGGAGCAGTTTCTGCCCACTTCTTTGAGGTCTCAGGGGGACAATAATTTCATATGATGGCATGTTCCTTTTTGCCTCATGGGGAGAGTTGAAGGCAGAGAGAATTTTTCTCTAGTTCTTGGCTGAGTGAAGAGTGGAATGATAGTGGATTTACTCAGACTACTGCTAGGTTATGCTGCAGTAACAAGTAAATTATTGTTTAATGGTGGTTAGTAGTTCTCCTTGGACACGTTGGGAATTTGGCCTCTTTATCTGGGGGGGAAGCTGAGATAACAGACAGTGTTAAGAGAGGAGGCTTGGGTGGTGGCCATCAGGGTTCTCCAGTGAGTGAGGGGCTGAGATCTGAGGGCAGGTGTGGATGAACATACCTGGAGAGAAGCATAAAATACATCCAGTACAGGTGGCAAATCTATCTCCAGGCAAGATTTGTGTTAAACATGTGTTCAAAGTAAAGTGAAATTTACCTAATAGCAGTAACATTTGACACTTTAGCAATCAAACAATACCTATTACTTCTCAGAATAGAATAGGTATTGTTTGATTGCTAAAGTGTCAAATGTTACTGCTATTAGGTTGCCTCAACTCAATAACTTTCATAAAAGTCTACCTAACAACTAGCCAGTTCGTCTAGTTAGTAGATTAGTCCAAAGTGGTACTGGATCCACTGAAAAAAACAAAAAATGTCCATCCAGTCATTTGTCAATATCCATCTTGTCTGAGAAGACAAACTGTGGTCAGACCATCTTTCATTTTCAACCAGAAATGCTGGCTGAGTGGGAGCCTCATTCAAATTGGAATTTGGAGGTAAGGTGGGTAGATTTTATAGAATTGTTGATCTAGGGTCATTTGTTTTAGATTTTTAAAATTAGAGCATTATAGTTACACATAGTAGTTGGGTTCATCTGAACAAGTTTATTCATGCATGGAATTTGATTTCAGTTCATGTTATCACATTTTTCTTCCCTTTGTTCCTTTCCCCATTCTCTTTCCTCTATGCTACTCATCTTTTGCTTATTTACTCATTTATTTATATGGTACCAGGGATTGAACCCAGGTGCAGTTAACCACTAAGCCACACCCCCAGCCATTTTTATTGTTTGAGACAGGGTCTCACCAAGTTGCTGAGGCTGAGCTTGAATTTGTGATCCTCCTGTCTCAGCCTCCTGAGTCCTTAGGATTATAGTTGTGCACCATCACACCTGGCTTATTTTACATATATATATATATATATATATATATATATATATTTAGTTGTGGATGGACACAATATCTTTATATATGGTGCTGAGGATCAAACTCAGTGCCTCACACATGCAAGGCAAGCGCTCTATCTCTGAGCTATAGCCCCAGCCCCTTATTTATTTATTTTTGATTGATTCTTTCAACTTCTACATAAAGGTGATATTCATATATGCAGATAGCATGATTTAAAAAATTATTCCTCATTTCTTCCTTTTTCCCTTCTCTCCTTTCTCCCTTTATGTCTCCTTCTCCTACTCAACTATCTGTCTTGTATATCTTTACGATATTCAATCTCCACCTCCTTTTTTGCTTTATTTTGCTCTAGCTTCCATATGTATAGGTTTTTTTTTTAACCAAGGAACACAGGAGTCAAAGGAATGAAAAATGTACATTGGGTGAGGCAGCCAGAGAAAAATTTATGAATTATCATTTTTTTTTCAAATTGTTTCATTCTTGGTTAGGGAGTAAGGTCTGAACATAGCATTTTGAGTATGAAAGCCAGCCTGTAATCTTCAGCTGAGAAGTGTCACTAATGTTGCTGTGAGCAGTCTTCCAACTTCTCAAATTCAGTTTCCTCCTGTCCAGAACTGGGAGGATGACTGTGCCCATGTTTGAGCTCCAATGTGAGGCTGAATGATTAAGGGAAAAGCAGATGCTGACAAACCAATAATGATAATAATGGCACTGGTTATTGTTTATCTTCTGATCTGTAAAATCAGGCTTCATTTATTTATTCATTGCTTCAACAAGAATGTATAGAACATCTGCTGAGTGTTAGCTTGCTGGATGTTGGGAACAAATGTTGAATAAATTCAAAGCATATTTTGGTCTTTGAAAGAGACAGACTAAGGGTGGAAAACCTTTTCCTAAATAGTCAGAGGGTAAGTATTTTAATCTCTGTGGATCATAAGTGTATCTGTTGCACCCACCAAACTCTGCCACTATAGCAGAAAAGTAGCCTTAGATGTAAATTAATGGTCCTGACTGTGTTCCAATAAAACTTTATTTGTACAGAGGGCCAGATTAGCCCTGCAGCCATAGTTAGTTGACCATAGTTTGAGACAGCTAGTAATATAGACATTAAAAACTAGTGTTTACTGAGCACGTACCATGTTCATTTATTTATATAACACTTACCTGGCAGTCATTAAAAGCCAAGAAATATTCAAATCACTTTACAAATATTAAGTCATTCCACATGTTCTCAGTACAACTCCAGAAGGTTGGTATCGACCCTATTTTACAAGATGGAGTTGGCGCTAGTATTATTCACATTTTAAAGACAAGAAAAATCACGTCTATAGGAGGTTGACTAAAGCCATAGGCAGAGCTGGAATTTGAACCCCACCATGGGTTCAAATAACATTGCCACTGTTATACCCCACTGCCTCCCTCATACCCTTCCCTAAGAAATCTGGTAAGTGTGTGAAGGAGGTGACAACAGTGTCCACCCTCAGGTTGTCGTGATCCTCCAAAGACTTACACGTGCTAGTTAAATTGTAGCAGGTTATGGGGATATTAGTTGTTTTTGTTTATCTCTGGAGCAACAGACCCTGCCACTTGGAGCTAAGATATTCAGCTTTGGTTTCTGCAGTGCAGAGTAAAAGCTGGCTGGGGATGGCTTGTCTGTGGGTCTTGGAAAGGAGGATTGAGCCACCAGCCTGAGGCCATATGTCACCTCTCTCTTTAAACATTTTTGAGCTTGAATAAAATGTTAACATGGTCCTTACCACATGCAAGTTCTGGTGCTAAGTCCTTTAATTGCCATTTAATCAGAGCAGATCAGGAACCTGAAGTTCAGGAAGAATAGAGAGAATTGTCCTACCTCCCTCAGTGGAAAGTGGCAAAGCTGGGATTTGAACCTGGTTTCTCTTATTCTAGCTGCCCGTGTTCTTGAGTGTGGCAGCCAGGAGCAGGGTGTATACACATTGTGTCCCTGCTCTTGTACTTGATTTCATTGAACTGATCAGGCTAGAGAACTAGTGAGAGGAACTCATTAAACTGAGCATAGATGGCAAAGAAGACCATATCCACTTTATTCAGATGCTGTCTCTGAAACAGAATTTAAGAAACAGCAGCGTGCCCATCCTGATCATTAAGGATCCTGGAAAATAATGACTTGGCCCGAAGGTAACATTACTTGGAATGCCAACCTAGTGTCTCTTTCAAAACAGTGATAATTTTTATGCCCTGCCATAAATGATCACTTAAGTAGCTTGAATGACAACAGGGCACAGTGCCTCTGTGCTTGTGGGGGTTTACTAGAAAGCTGCAGTTGCTGTTAAAGAGAAATGCCCATCTGTGCACTGAACTTTCCATTAACTCTTCTGATGTTTTGAAAACTTGTGGATTGCCAAAAGTTTGTCCTGGGCAGAAGTGGGGGAAACACAAGAGGTGTTTATGCAAGTAGGAAAAAGGGGAGTTGGGGATCCCAGATGGGTTTGGAAACTACTTGAGAGACTTTTTTTTTGGTAACAGGGATTGAACTCAGGGGCACTAACCACTGAGACACATCCCAGCCCTTTTAAATTTTTATTTAGACACAGGATCTTGCTAAGTTGCTTAGGGCTTTGCAGTTTGCTGAGGCTGGCTTTGAACTTGAGATCCTCTTGCCTCAGCCTCCCCAGTCACTGGAATTACAGACATTCACTACCGTGTCCAGCACTTGAGAGACTCTTGAAGGTTGCACTGTGTTACCCAAAAATAGTGCACACTGAAGTCCTAACTTCTGGTACCTGAGAATGGGTTCTTACTTGGAATAGGATCTTTGCAGATGTAACTACCATATGAGTTGAGATGAGGTTATGTTGGAGTCAGGCAGGCATTGTGACTGGTGTCCTTTGGGAAGACACAGAGAGACATAGCGGGAAGACACCAAATGAAGGTAACAGGCAGAGTTGAGGTTATGCAGCTGTAAGCCAGGGATTAAATGGCTGTGACCGGAGCTGGAGCTGGGAGATCAAAGGAGGATTCTCCCTTATAGATTTTAAAAGAGGAAGAACCTGATAACACCTTGAATTTAGATTTCTGGCCTCTGGAACTGAGAGACAGCAAGCTTACATTGGTTTCAACCACCCATTCTGTGTTATCTTGCCACAGCAACTCTGGGAATGAATAGGGAGGTGTGATTTCCAGGAGACGGGTGGGGCCAACAGGGTATGTGTGTATAGGGGAGTGGAGTTGAAACACGGAATAACTGTCTTCATTTATTTCTTCTGTCCAAACAGAAGGCAGTGTGGTATGTTAATTAATAGTAAGGCTCAGAAATCAGAAGAACCTACATAGGAATTTCAGTTCTTACACTTCAGTATTGGATGACCTTTGATCACAATAAGCTCTAACATTTGTTAAGTAATTACAACATTGTAGGTCCTGTGCTTTGAAATATGTGTTATCTCCATTTTAGATGTGAGAAAACTGAGGCATAGGAAAAAATCTCTTACCCAAAGTTAAATAGCTATTAAGTAATTGTGGAATTAGAGTCTAGGAACTTTGGCTACAGAAAACTTCTTTCACTGACTACCATGAGTACCTGAAACTCAGCTTTCTTAACTGTTAAATGGATAGAATCAAGATCATAATTGGAAAATTTCATGAGGCTACTAATCAGTATCATGAGAATACTAATTAAAAGAATTCAGGCAAAATATATAAAGAATTAAATTCAGTCATTTTTCTTTAAAACTATCATTAAATAATTATAGACTCAAGAAATTAAAGGCCAGCCATGGCGGTGGTGCCATGCTGGGGAGGCTGAGGCAGGAGGATCACAGGTTCAAAGCCAGCCTCAGTAACTTAGTGAGGCTCTAAGCACCTTACCAAGACACTGTCTCAAAATAAAAAATAAGAAAAGACTGGGGATGTGGCTCATGGTTAAGTGTCTTTGGGTTCAATCCCAGTACCCCCCCCAAAAAATAGAAATTACAGGGAGAACCTAAATATGCTCCGTACATCTTCTTCCAATCTAACATCATTCCCCCTCCATAATTAAATTTCTGCTTGTTGTTTTCTGTTTAAAATCCAACTTTTTCTTTCAACCTCTTATAGCACACTATTATTTCCTGCCTACCCACAAAAAAAAGAGTCAAGGTTTTTAATTTTTGTTTGTAACTTTAAAAGAATAACAGAATTAAGAAAATAAACAGAGCACGAATGTTCGATAGCAATTTATAAAGCACCTCTGTTGGAAGGAGAATAGATCGCTCAGTGAGGAACTAGTTGGTCTATCAATAAGAATCTACAGAATGTTTACTTTTTGCACAGAGCTAGGAAAAGGGCATCACTGATATTTTCCTTTTCCTTTAGATTCAAGGGGAAATTAAACATGTGGATAGGTGAAGGGGTTTGAGGACCTTTCTTAATAACTGTTTAAAGAATAGTCAAAGGCTGGAGCTGTGCCTAGTTCACATGTCTAAGTTATCAAAAAACAAGCCAGTTGGTTAGAGTCAGTCTCAAGGATGAACAACTGGTGGCTGCAGCAGGGGCCTTTTTCCAGTCTCCCTACTCCTAGGACAGAGGTGAAGGATAAGAAGTTACTAAGGTAATGAATTCAGCAACATAAATGAAAATAAACTTTTAAGTGTGTAGTGATGTCTATTAAGGATAGAACTTTTAGAAAGTGCCAAGAGAAGCCAGTTAAGAAGGAGAGGTGTGATTCTTCATTCCAATTTGTGAAAACTAAAATTTTAAGATTATAAGAACTAGTACAAAACATAATTCTTTTAGCAAATGAGCATCCAGAAACAGCAACAACAGAAAAAGAAGATCACAGGTGGCTTTGGTCCTGCTAGGAATGGCTACTTTTGTTTAGAACTCATGTTGCAAGTACAGGTTGGACATTCTTGGTCTGAAAACTCACAATCTGAAATGCTCCAGAGTCTAGAACTTTTTGAGCACCAACCTAATGCCCTAGGTGGAGAATTCTATACTGGATTTCACGTGATGGGTCTCAGTCAAAACAGGTGCACTAAACACAATGCATAAAGTTACTTTTAGCATATAGGTATAAGGTGTCTATGAAACAAATGAATTTTGTCTTTAGACTTGTGTCCCAGCCCCAAGATATTTTCTTTTATGGGTACCAGGGATTGAACTCAGGGGCACTTGACTACTGAGCCACATCCCCAGCCCTATGTTGTATTTTATTTAGAGACAGGGTCTCACTGAGTTGTTTAGGGCCTCACTGTTGCTGAGATTGGCTTTGAATTCACGATCCTCCTGCCTCAGCCTCCTGAGCTGCTGGGATTACAGGCATGCACCATAACACCTGGCTCTTCCACTACCTTCCTTTATTATAAAGGACCCATCCTGTCTGTGAGTTCTGGGTCAGCAGGACACCTGCTCTTCAGCTCCATTTCTGTTGTAGGAGGCTGCCATGGTCCAGTCCACTCTTGGCTA